>NW_026000243.1:8437117-8474755 GCF_001458135.2 Marmota marmota marmota | reverse complement strand
GGGTGGGTAGAGAATGTAGCACTGTAGTAAAAAGGGCAGAGAAGGAGGAAGGAGAGAGCCAGAGTAATGGAGGGGGAGAAGGGGAAGTAAGAAGTCGGAGTAAGAAGGGGCAGGAACTATGTTCCTTGGTTCTTGGTGCCTCTAGGTCCTGGGTTTTATCTATTGAGTCCATACTTAAAACTCAGGAGAGGGCTGAGGTGCCCCTGCTCTCTGCATGTACAGTACCAGGGTGGTTTCTGCCCACCTTTGACATCTTTGAGAAAGACCTTTTCCATCTCTAAGAAGGCCTAGGTCCCTGGGCAGGAATATACCCTTGACCCATTGGAACTGCAGATATGCATGTGGTGGAGAGGAGAGGTGGGCAAACTGGTCCAGCCTTTCCTACCCCTCTTGCTCTGCCCCACCAAGAGACTCCATTTCTCTAGGTCTACCTGGACCCTCAAATCCAGGGAGACAACAAGCCATGTAACAGAGGAGCATCCAGATCTCACCAAGCCCAGTTCCCCAACCAACCTTCCTGAAGCTCTTGGAAATGTGCAGGAAACAATCTCAGAATCATAGGGCATGTGTTTTTTAGCAAACAAAATAAAAATCTTTTTGACAGTAAGATTTCTAGTTCCATTCTCTTTTTCATTTGCTTTGTTCTGCTTAAACCCAAGAGCCCTGTTTTTGTAAAAGGCCAGAGAAATGAAGCAGAAGCCAGAAGACAAGCAAGGGGTACTTTCTGGGGTCTTCTGCTGAGAGTGTGGCAGCCTGATGTGATAGCTTAATAGAAAACTCATTTTAATAGCCTACAAATGAGAAGTCAGAGACAATTAAAACTCATTTCCAATTAATGATTTTTTTTTCTCTTTTCTCATTACCAAGTATTGCCAGTCAGACAACCGCAATTCCTAAACAGCTGAAGCAGCTCACAGCCTCTACCCCAGGTTCCACCTGGAAGGAGGCAGGAGGGTTTCAACATTTTTGGTTCCAACTCCTGCCAGCAGATGACTTCCCAGTTCCTCCATGGGCAAGAGACAGCAAAGTCTTCAGAAGCAGAGGACTCTCTGAGCTGCTAAGTCACGCACAAGTTTATTACCTCAACACTGCAAAGCACTTTTTATAGTTTTTAATTCCAGCTTATTTACTCTCGCGAGGAGCGGTCTCAGCAACCGCATTTCTTCCTCAGATTTATCCTCCTCCACTTTGGCTTAGGGTCAAGTCCTCCTCCCTATCCCCCTCCTTACCTTCTGGGCTATGACCATAATTCAAAGAAACAAAGAAAAGAAAGAAAGAAAGGAAGGAAGGAAGGAAGGAAGGAAGGAAGGAAGGAAGGAAGGAAGGAAGAGAGAGACAAAAAAAACCAGTTTGAGATAAGAGAACTTCCTCTCTGGAGCCTGGAGCCAGGCATTTGCTCCACACTGCCACTGAAGAAACACAAGATGCTATTGGCCAGGATTGTCCCCTCCCCCGCCCCCAGCACACAGCTGGCAACACGGGAACTGCCTTTAATATCTCCCCACATGCTTCCCAGCTCTATAACCTTACCAACACATCAAAAGAGAAAAGAAATTATGGACGACATCCATGGAGCGCTTAAAAGATGCCAAGTACTTTACATATATGCCCCCACTTAAGTGCTGATAACTCTCTTGACACATTGCTATCTCCAATTCTTAGATGAAGAGACAGGCCAAGGAACCTTCTGGAACACACAGAGTGAGCATGTAAACTTGGCTGAATCCAGAGCTTGATCTCTTAACCTCTATTTCCTCCATGGTTTTTTTTTTTTTTAATATTTTTTATTTTTTAGTTATCGGCAGACACAACATCTTTGTTTGTATGTGGTGCTGAGGATCGAACCCGGGCCGCACGCATGCCAGGCGAGCGCGCTACCGCTTGAGCCACATCCCCAGCCCTCCTCCATGGTTTTGATCTCTAACCTGACTTTTAAAATGCTAGAGTTTCTTGGAAAACCTTAGCTTTCTTCTGCTTCCTTTTTTTTAAATGGGTAGAATGTTCTTGTTGAACCCTTCACCTCACCTGGACCACTGATGGACCGGAGTGATGGCTCTTAGTGATCCCACTGAAAAGACAGCTACCCTACAAGGCACAGAGGGGCCACAGCCAGGGAATCAGTCTCATCCTTTCTGGTACAAAACCCAGAGAGCTGGACTGGCTTCCTTTAGAATCAGCAGCCCCTTTAAAAAGCAGTACTGACCTCAGTCCTCCTCCACCAGCCACCACCAGTGGAGTGAGTCTCCCTGGGGGTTAGAGTTCTCACTGAGCCTTTGCTTTATTATTATTGTTGTTGTCTGAGATGCCTCATAATAACTGGGATAGATTTCTTAGGAAGCCAAATAATGGGATGCATTTCCATCTTGGCTTTATAATTAATGTTTGCATCATTTATCTTTCGTGGAAAGATTATTCTGACTAACGAGGTTCTGGGCCACTAATTCATTACACTGCCTTGTCACTTCCTGCTCCTTCTTATTACCCAGAAATAGACTCATTAGTCAGAGTTCAATGACAGGGAGAAATTGTGTTCGTTAATTTAATTCCCTCACTCACTTCTGGGCCCAGTGTTTGTCCGAAATTGGGGATTAGAAGGGGGAAATTAGTTGTCTTAAGTCTTCGCTTCAAACTCATTATACCTTCCACCTCAGCCCTGCTCGACAAGAACCAGGCCACGAGAGCTCACAGCAGAGGCCACATGGGCACTGTCCTTTCTCAACTCAAAGCTATAAGCAGTAGGGGAGGGGACACATCCCAGGGACTTAGGGACTTGTAACATATAATCAAGTTTTTTGTTTTTTTTAATCCTCAACTCTCCATTGGTGGTAAGCTATGGTTTAAATGTGCCCTCCAAAGGTCTTGTGTTGCTAACTTAATCCCAATTGCAATAATGGGAGATGAGGCCTTTAACAGTATTAGGCCCCAAGGACACTGCCATTGTGAATGGATTCATGTCATTGTTTCAGAAGTGGTAAATTTTTTTTAAGTGACAAAAGGCTGAGTTTGTCCTCCTTGCCCCTCCTGTTCACTGCCTTACTTATGTGATGCTTTCTGCCATAGGCAGAAGCAGCGAAGAGGCTCTTACCAGCTGCCCATTCTTGGCTTCCCAATCTCTGGAATTGTTAGAAATAAACTTCTTTCTCTCTTTCTTAATTTCTTTCTTTATTTTAATAAAGCACCCTAGTTTCTGGCAATATGTTATATCATCACAAAACTGAGAAATGGTATTACCTAAGAACCGTCCTTAGGAATGTCTAGGCAGACATTGTACATCTGTAGGTGTGTTTATGTGTGTGTGTGTATATGTATGTATATATGAATACACCCTTACACACAATTTTATGCACAAAAAATACTTCCAAAGTGATCCCAAAGTCCTCCATCACTGGAGTTGTTATACATGGTATCTAATAGCAGAGGCTCTGCAGTTGTATTGACATGTGTTCCAACCTAACCCTGCTTCTTCACCTATGAGTTGCATGACTTTGCACAAGATATTTATCCTCTATTCTTTTTTCTTTTTGCTTCAGTTTCTCATCCACAAATAGGAATGAGAAAAAGCTCTCTATTATGAGGCTCTAGTTGCATGAGGCACTGGCAGGTGTCTGCATGGTGTATTAAGATCATGATTATGAAGAACTTAGAAGAAAGGTGCTCTCGAAGTTAAACTCATCAAACCCAAGGCAGCGGGAAGAGGGAGTGTTCCCATGCACTCTTTCTACTTCTGGCAGCACAGTGCAAACAGTTGGATGTCCAGGCCCCCACCCACCCCCAGTGTTGGAATAGGAGTCTTTAGGCATGGGGCAAGGGTACCACTGTCTTTTAAAGCTCTCTAATGCCTCCAAGGTGAGTTCAAAGTTAACAGCTACTCAAGGTTGTGCATGGAACTACTTTCTAGCTGGAGTGCCAAGCCCACATGGCTGACGCTCTGAAAGCCCAGAGAAGAGAAGACCTGTAGAACAAGCAGACCAGCAGCAAGAGTGGTTTGTAGATCCCGTGTAGCATCTTTTCCTTCCTCTTTATGGGATAAGAGTAAAACTGAAGTTGAGGAATTTTAGGTAGGACAGAGAAGGGGTGGTGAGATTGCATACGCCATCACTAAAGCCCACTAATTTCCTAACATCATGATACTGAGGGCCAAGGATGAAAGTGAGGAAAGAGACCAGTCAAAATATTCCACCTGCGTGAGGTCCTGTGGTCCTCATAGTTAGTCTCTTATGGAAGTTGCAGTGACTCTAAATCCCAATGAATGAGGCTAAAACTCTTAGATGTGTTAAGGCAGAAAATATTGGAGAATGTGTGCTTCAGATCTTTACCGGGGAATTGAGCAATGACTCATCTTTCAGAAACATTGATATAGTCAACCATACTTCACCATGGTAAATGACGCCCTTCAAATTCTAGTGTATCCATCACCCTTTTCTCAGTGTTGCTTTGTCAGCATGTCACCGGAAGTCTGGCCATCTATGTAACTCTGATTCTGCCCAATTGTGGATGGAAAGGCTGAGAGGGCCCTGTCACTGGTGAGAACACAGTGGGAATTTCACCACATGTGCCTCCTTGGAGCTTGACTTCAGTTGTCTGTGGCCAGTAGTTCCATTTAAATAAGGAGCACTAAATGGTAAGGTAGGAGTCAGGGCCAGGGGTGGGGATTTGAACCTTTTATGAGGTTCATGGATTTCCTTGACATTCAAGTTGTTTCTTACCACAAGACAGTGAAAGTGGCAGTTAGTGAATATTAGCAAGGTAAAGGGAGAAGAGTACATAGTCCTCTCTCAGACCCTCCACTCATTGTTGAGGAGTTTGACAGTACTGAGAATAGATTAATTGTTTTCAATTACCAGGAGAGGAAAAGACCAGATAAATTAAGTGACATCATCTTGATGAATATTTAGCACAATCCCTGGCATGTACTACATACTATAATACTATGCTATATTTCTATGATACTACTGCTACATATCTGTTACGGTTTGGATATGCAGTGTCCCCCAAAAGCTCATGTGTGACTTGTACATTGCTGGTGGGACTGCAAATTGGTGCAGCCAATTTGGAAAGCAGTATGGACATTTCTTGGAAAGCTGGGAATGGAGCCACCATTTGACCCAGCTATTCCCCTTCTCGGTCTATTCCCTAAAGACCTAAAAAGAGCATGCTACAGGGACACTGCTACATCGATGTTCATAGCAGCACAATTCACAATAGCAAGACTGTGGAACCAACCTAGATGCCCTTCAATAGACGAATGGATAAAAAAAATGTGGCATTTATACACAATGGAGTATTACTCTGCATTAAAAAATGACAAAATCATAGAATTTACAGGGAAATGGATGGCATTAGAGCAGATTATGCTAAGTGAAGCTAGCCAATCCCTAAAAAACAAATGCCAAATGTCTTCTTTGATATAAGGAGAGTAACTAAGAACAGAGTAGGGTCGAAGAGCATGAGAAGAAGATTAACATTAAACAGGGATGAGAGGTGGGAGGGAAAGGGAGAGAGAAGGGAAATTGCATGGAAATGGAAGGAGACCCTCAGAGTTATACAAAAGTACATACAAGAGGAAGTGAGGGGAAAGGGAAAAATAATACAAGGGGGACAAATGAATGTCAGTAGAGGGGGCAGAGAGAGAAGAGGGGAGGGGAGGGGAGGGGAGGGGGGATAGTAGAGGATAGGAAAGGCAGCAGAACACAACAGACACTAGTATGGCAATATGTAAATCAATGGATGTGTAACTGATGTGATTCTGCAATCTGTATATGGGGTAAAAATGGGAGCTCATAACCCACTTGAATCAAAGTGTGAAATATGATATATCAAGAGCTATGTAATGTTTTGAACAGCCAACAATAAAAAATTAAAAAAAAAAAGCTCATGTGTGAGACAATGCAAGAAGGTTCAGAGGAGAAATGATTGTGCTGTAAGAGTTTTAACTCAATCAGTGATTTAATCCCCTAATAAGGATTAACGGAGTGGTAATTGAAGTAGTAGGGTGTGGCTGGAGGAAGTGGGAATTGGGGCATGGCTTTGGGTATATATTTTTATCTTGCAAGTGGAGTCTCTCTTTTTCCTGATCTCATATGAGCTGCTTCCCTCGACCACACTCTTCTGCCATGATATTCTGCCTCACCTTGAGCCCCGAGGAGTGAAGCCAGCCACCTATGGACTAAGACCTCTGAAATAGCAACATGCCAAATGTCAAGAAAAATACAGCAAAGCAGGAATTTAACTAAAAATGCTGGCTTATTCCCAGGGCCTATGGGAGCTTCTGCTTGTTCCCAGATAGATACTCAGGCTGGGTCTTGATGAACTCATCTTTTGGTTGTATTAGTTTAGTAGAACTGCTATACAAAATACCATACCCTGAGTAGCTTACACAATACAAATTTATTTCTTCACCATTTTGGGGGCTACAAGTCCATGCTCAAGGTGTTGTCTGTTTAGTTTCTCTTAAGGCTGCTCTCCCTGTCTTCCTCCTTCGTCCTCACATGGCTCCTCCTCCCTGAGTCTGTCACCTAATTCCTTTGTATGAGGACACCAGACACATTAGAGCAGGGTCCAGTCACATGATCTCCGCTCATTTTAACTACCTCTTTAAAAGCCCTCATCATAACTACCTCTTTAAAAGTTCCATTCTGAACTACTGTGGCTCAGGCTTCAGCATATACATTTTGGAAAGACAGAGTTCAGCCTGTAACAGTGACCAAGTAGTTTAGATAATACTCTTTATCCTTCACTTGCCATGGAATCTCCACCTGGCTTTTCACATCACTGCAATCAAAATATTGTTCATCCTGCTGTACGAAAAGGTTTTAACTCTGAATGGTTGGGCAAATGTCAGGATTAAGATAACTCACTCCAGAGATGAGGTATGGGAAGGATAGGTAAGATAGAGCAGCTGTCTCCAGTTGTCAATCTTCAGAAGAAGATCCCTTCTTAATTTCCCTAAGGGACAGGAGGGGAAGTGTGAGTGCCACCTGCAAACATAGGGAGCATTTAGAGAGTGTTTTGTTACAGCTTGTCACAAGAGCATGAAGCAGAAAGTAGGTTCTGTCCAGGGTCCTGAAGAGATGCATGAAGGGCGTTGGTTTCAGGATTTCCAGGTCAGCCACACATAAGGTTGTTCTGACTAGTCCTAGTTCCCCTGTTTGACTTCTCTGAGCCAAAACCTTCTCTTCTTAATGTCTGCCATTAAGGAAGGGCAGACAGATATAATAATGGCTTTTAAATATTTTTGGACAAAAGAAAAGTTGGATTCCAACAGAATGATGAAAGAAACCAATGGACATCATAAAAACTGCATTCTACAACCTTTAAACTTTGGGGATGAATAAATTCCATTTCAAATATACTTGTTTTGTTTTGCTAAAATTATCAGATTAACGTATGGAAGAAGAGACTCAGGAACAGAAACATGTAGCAAGTCTATTCATTGGTACCTGGCACTTGGGGGTAGACAGCTGGAGAGAGGGGGAATTTAATTTCCTGGGGCCCACACATTTCTGAGTGATTGGCAGGCTAATTTTGCTCTCCACTAGGCTGGTATTGAAAGGAAGTGAAGATTCAGAAAGCTGCCAAGAACTTCTCCTTACTTTGGTAAAACTTCTACACTCAGTCAGGAAAATTGGGAACTAGACTTAGGGATTTGGAAGGCCAGGACAAAGGGAAATTTTCCAGATAATGGTAATGATTGCACATCATTAGAACACCCTTTCAGAGTATCATTCTGTTATTTGGTCTCTGATAGTTTTAGGAAGTATTATGCCAAGTAAGTTTTTGTCATAATGTAAGAGACTCAGAGAATTAAATTACTCAAAGGCACACAGTGAATTAGTGGCAGCTGTGAGCCTCAAACCAGATTCCTCTAAATCTCAGCTTAGTTATGTTTCACCCATCTGTACTGGATCATCCAGAGCTCTGTCCAGAGAATGACTGCACAGTCACAAATTGGGTTGATCTGGACTCCTAGAAAAGAGCAAGATCAGATGAGGTCAAAGACTTTCCTTTCTTGGCATCTTCTACTTTTCGAGGATAGTTTTCAGCAGTTGAGGATGTAAATGTAATAAATGCATAGTCACAAGCTGCAATTCAAATTTTAGGGTTAGGTGACCTTGGGGAAATCATCTCTTTAAGCCTTTATTTCCATTTTTTTTAAAAAGTGGTGGTTAAACTAAAGACATAGGATTGTTTTGAAAATAAAATAAGTGTGTATGTGTATCTGTGTGTGTATGTGTGTATGCATGTGTGTGTGTGTGTGTGTGTGTGTGTAGTTATCAAGATGTTTAAAACCCAGTAAGGATTAGCTTTAAAGAAAAACTCCTCCTGACCAAAGACTGGGAGCCTAGCAGTCCCTAAAGCAGGATCTGCAAGGGATGGCAGAAGTTTTGTCTTGCTGTAGAATATGATATATTTCTTTGTTTCAATCTCTGCTAGAAGTCACTGCACATAGTCCCCAACAAACCCATTGGTGCTTCCCCAAACCCAGACATGCTAGAGACCAAGAAGCACCAGTCTCCATCAGATTTGCTGGCTCTTGTTCCAGGTGGAAACTGGAACAAATAAACAGTGGGGGTCAAGAAAGGCCACAGGATCTGAGGTGGAGAGGAGAACAGAGAAAGAAAGATCAATGCTAGGCCCAAAATGATTAACTGTGCCAACAGGGGACACTGGAGCTGGGGAGATAGCCAGATCGATGAATACCAAGGAAATGAAGAACTTGGTGCATTAAGCAGCCATGCACAGAAGTTAAATATAGTGACCAGGAAAGGCATTTGGTGAGTGATGGAAGAGATGAAATAGAACACATAAGATCTTGGGAACTGATATCAAGAGGGCAGGTCTGATTCTGAAAAATGTCTTTTCTCCTTGTCACCTTTCAAAGACAAAATCACAGCTATATGAATATGCATCTAAAAATAGGCATGTGTGTTAGAGAGCATGTGCAAGAGTTTATGTATTTGGGGGGATATATGTGCATAACACAACCTACCCCCTTGTCCACAGAGTACAGAACTGCTGGAGAATGTGTTATTTATTAGGTAGGTGCAAATAGAATTTTATTCTCATGGTTCTGAGAATCATCATGTATTAAAACTATTCAAATATATCCCATGTACTCATATACTCCATGGAACTTTTTCTTATAAAATTAACATATACTCTATTACCTCCTTATTAATAGGAAATTCTGAGACATTGACTTCATCCATCATAATAAGCTGAGTGTCCAACCTTCCCTGCCCTCCCAGGCTGACAAGGCAAGATATGGTGTCTAGGGGATAAGACTGGGAGAAAAAGCTGCCCCTTTCCCACCCATGCATTCGATTTGCCCTATAAAGAAAAGGCAGACTATCAAGATGAGTAAGAAATTATACTGCAGCCCTCATTACATAGATAAATTTAAAAACAACTGATTTTCTTCCTACTAAGTCAATGACTCAATCAACCTTGAGAGTCCATGGCTATAAATCCACCTTTAACTGCCCTATTGGAGTGGCATGATTCTAGGATTACATCCTGGTTCAGGTTTTCTTCATTTCCAACACAGGGTAGGGGTAGAGTGGAGCCCCAACTTGGGCTGGGGTCCAGAAAGATAGCAGCTTAGAGTTCACCATCAGGTAGAGCAAATACCAAAAAGTATTCCCAGGTGTCTGCAGCCAAGATGGTGTGGCAGGAGTCACAGTATCTTTGTAGAAAATATAATAAAAGATCTACAGGATTGGGATATGACACCATGAAAAGAGATGTTCTGTTATTTTTCCATATACAGTGATATTTCCCTAGCTTAGGGAGGTAGTATGAACATTTTTCCATTTTGTTGATAGTGAAGGAAAGATTTAAATAATATCCGTGCATTTAAATTTCAGAAATGGAATTACATACCTTTAATAACAGATTCTCTTTTGGCCTCTTCCTAAGATTTCTCAAGTCACAGATATGCCTCTTTAGTGTGCATGAGAGTTTCCTGGGAGGTCTTTGACATATACTTAAGTTGTTTTCTATACCCCCTCCTCTTCTAGCAACTCACCCTCCATTCAGTTCTGTTTATCTCCCTTAGTTGGACAAAGATAGGACTGCATGTTTTAGATATTTTTATTGAACTAAGTTTTAAATTCTCCATCTAGATTTATACACTGTTAAGTAGGATGTTTTACATTTCTTTCCCTTTCTCTCTCAAGGAAAATAACAAATACAAGTGGGACCAAGCCATTGGTCAATTATATCAGTAGATCGTTGGCAATTTACCGAGAAAAAAAACAAAAGAGCACTTCCACTCCAATCTTAAGGGAAAGCAATTGAATTTAAAAGCAGTAGAAAGCCCACACTTAGTCTGAAACTTTAAAATGCCTTCCTTGACTGACCAAGAAGAGGTATGGTGATTATAATGACAAATCAGCCTCCAGCTTTTTTAGAAAGCCATTCTGCTTCATGTTAAAGAGAAAATAAGTGGCATTTCAGCCTCAGTGATCAAAAGCAGGAATTGAAAAATACGTTGACAGTAATTAAATAGACCTTAAAATTAAGTAAATGGTTCCTAATGTACCAGATCTCAGTTTCCCCATAATCCTTTCCATCTAGAAATTTCTATACTTTGGACAGTCCTTTCAGCCTTTCATGTTTCTAATTTTTTCTTGTTCTATGCAAACATATTCCCTGCGTCCTCTGACACCTCCCCACAGCAAGTAGCTGATGCATGACATTGGGACACAAAGCCCCAAATCCATTCACACCTGAGACTTCACCAGAAAAAAAACATCTCTTGGCCACAGCACAGCCAGCATTCTATAGGAGGGCCCCTTTCAAAGAGCAAAGGCATCACCATCTCTAAAGCTGCAGCTGCAACCTGGACCTCCACTCCTGGAGAAAGGATTTGCCACCAAGTCCGGAGGAAGGCCCCTCCAGTACACAAAACAATGAAGAATTGAGCGGGCACCTACCTGTGCTGACCCTCGACTTCCACCTCTTCCCACCTTCCCCGTTTCTTTTTCCACTCATTTTTTTTCCACTTTAAAAACATCCAACTTAGCCTTGGGGATGAGCAGAATGAAATGTCACTTACCTATAAAAAGAGAGACAGAAGAAAAAGCCATGCATCACATTACACATAAGTTCTTTGAAATCAAGGCCAGCTTCCGACTTTGAAACTGTAACAATGAGCGAATATTATTTTTTCATCCTACCTTTCTATATTTAATGAAACTCGGGATTTTGCAAGAAGCCCATCCCCAGGGTACATGCTCCCTTCATGATTTTCCTTTTGTTTCGTGGCTGCTCACTGTCACTTTTTGCCAACCTCTCCCCACACAGCCTGCCCCCCTCTATGGAGAAGAGGTCATGAAGAAATGAAGTGTGGGCGACTCACAGACCACAGAGATCAAGGGTGGCCCTCAGATGGTCATGCACTTTGAGGTTACAGGGAGAGAAGAGCCTCTTTTCTTGCAGGAGGTGGAGGTGACAGAGACCCAGGGTCAGCCTCTGTTCGGCTACCAGGGAGGAAGAAGGGAGGTCAGCTTTCTGCAGGCAGGGTGACTTTCCATTCAGAGGTTCTGGGACTTTTTCAAATGGCTTTGGCTCTAAGTCTTTCTCCTCTCTCTCTCTCTCTCCTATGCCCTCACCTTCTCACCCCTTCTGGCTTAGGTTTGAATGAATTCACCCCCTCTGTCAGATAGCATCCATAGTGCTCATTCTTCAGACCTGCTTAATACTGAAGAGTGCTCATTATTGCAGTACTCTAGGGCCAGAACATGACCTGCATGAATCATTTTGTCCAGTCCCCTGCCTCAAAGCAGGAGCCAACCTGGCCATCACAGTCTTAGAAGATTCTCTAAGAACCCCAGGATAGCCAAGTCTATACTTTGCCTAGCTCCTTATCCCCAAAGCTCCCACTTCACATAGTACATTATTTTTCTTTTTTTTTTAATTTTTATTTGTTCTAATTAGTTAAATATAACAGTAGAATACACTTATGAACTTTGATATATCATACACAAATGGAGTACAATTTTCCTGATTTTACATGTTGTAGTATCACATTGGTCATGCAGGCATCTATGCACATAAGGTAACAATGTCTGTTTCATAGTGAATTCTTTACAGTCAACTGACTCAGTTTCCCCAGGCTGCAGCGAATCCAGACTCTGTGTTACAAATCTGTATAGCCCCCTCACCAGGCCATACTAGGCTCCAGGCCCCCTAACATGCTTATATGTTTGAAAATATATTTCACTCGGTTGCCAGTATTTTTTTTCTTAGTGTGTCTCTCTAGCTTCTTCTTGGAGATTTCAGTTTTCTATCCTTTTCCCCTCAAGCTTCTCTGAAACCCTCTACAAAGGACACCCAAGATGTGTAGTAGATAGAAAGCAGCTACCTGGCCCCCATTCAAGTTCCTACTTCCCAAAGAGTTGTCCACTTAGGATGCTCAGTCATGGTCCAGTGTTTTGGGGGGAACGCTACACCCACTTCATCTCTGGAAGATTCACAACTGCATTGCTGTGCTAATGACTTCAAGAAGATCTGAGATGAAGAGCCACACTTAAGCTTTTCCTTAAAGTATTTGGTTCAGAAATCTTTCTTCCTACATACAAATTAAAACACCTTGCTTCAGAAGGATGGCTATTCTTTGTTGTTCTTGTTTTATACATTAAAGTAGAAAATAATTGACCTGGATTTATCATAGGATCTAGATTTTACCAGAGGATCCTGAAATTGATGCCCAATCCTACATACCCTGCAGTAAATATGGGCCAATAACTCATGCCACTCATGCATTGACTCCACCCCTTGCCCATGTGAGAAACTACAAGAAACTTTCTCCATGAGGCTCCCTCATCTATTAGGTGGAGAGAATTATACAAACCCTGCATAATCCACTAGGATGTTGTGAAGCTACAGTGATTCTTTAAATGTGCTTAGCAAACTGTAAAGAACAAGTAATTGGAAGGGCTTGGTGTGATCAGTGCTGCTGTCCTTGGGGCCACACTCATGGACAAAGAGAACACTTGGCCTCAGCTGCCCCTGGGAGCTAGTGACAAATGTGTCGATTTGTTCCCCCAGTCAAGGAGAAACCGGGAGCCCATGTGCTTGTGTTACTTCCCCTACTCTGAACCCTTAGGGCGGATAATGATCTCCTAGGTCATTTTCTATTTTTAATACCTGTGCCAATGAGTTTCCTCTGTTGCACAAGAATAATCTCAATACTTTCGCAGTGTTTGCTCCCTTCAAAACTTATAATCCTGGTCTATCTCTGCACTGCAATTTTGCAGCTGGCAACTTTCTCAGTAGAACAAGAACCTCTAAGCAGGGGCAAAATGGAGCCAGGCTGGCAGATCAGACCTAGGGAAATGATGTGACTGCCTCCGTTGTTATTTTTAAAAAAGAGATAGTGCATAGACAAATAGACATTAAAATAATGACCTTCAATGCATGTTCATTGATGGTAAGAAATACATCACTGATGCAGGATGAGCATGTGTGTCTTTGGGTACAGAAATCAATGGGAATGCTCTGTGTTTTCCACTTAGATTTTTTGGATCCTAAAACTGCTCTAAAATATATATATTAATTTAAAAAATTACTACCCCATAAGTTTTTACTCATTCAAAAAACTATTAACCTGTAATTTATATGTAAGTTCTAAAATTATTTCTTACAAACTTAGAGAATTCCAGGAAAATGACTATATTTTCTGAATTTAGTGGTAAGAATAGGCAAACTAAAATTTAGATCCCAGTCCTGGGAGAGTTTGAAAACTTCTTTGGAAGAGAGTAACATATCTAAAGAATTTGGGTAAATACTCAGAAATCTATAAGTATGAACCCAAGTTTATCTTCCCACTCCATTCCTTTATCTTTAGGAATCTTATCTACTGTTTAAACCCACATCAGTCCTGGTCTTTGAGATCCCTGCAGAGTTCATCTCGGAAGGTCTCACTCATTTCTTGTTTCCTTCATGCTCACTATAGTTAAAATGTTGAGTGACCCCAGGCACCCATGTATTAAAAATTTAGTCCCCAAGGTGGTGCAGTTCAAAGGCACTGGGGACTTTTAAGGAGTGGGATCTATGGAAGGCCTGTAGAGGCATAATCTCGACGAGGATTGTAGGATCGTGGGCTCTTGGTATCTCTGCTTCCTGGCCACAGCAGTGAGCACCCACTGCAACATATGTTCCTACCATGATGTGCCACCTTCACCAGAGGCCAAACTCATGAGTCATCTGACCATGAACTTGAACCTCTAGATCCATGGGCCTAGATAAATCACTAGACTTCATAAATAACCTGTGTCAGGTATTTTGTTATACTGATTTTTAACTAACTAAACAGCAAAGTTTTCTGCTTTTATTGCCTTTTAACTCCTCCTTCATTTTGCCAGCTGCTTCTACTCTGGTACTACATTTTGACTTTGCAACGTTGATAACATCTAACCTAGGTTTTGCTGTAAAATAAGTTATTTTTTAAAAAAAGCTTTACGTTTTCAGACCTTTATAAATTCGGAATTGCAGATAAGGGATTATGGATCTATATATACTGTGATATACTGTGATAGCACGAGGGCTCCAGAGATGCAAGATATGATCCCTTCCTTCTTATACCCCAGAGGAGAAAGTAGATGAGCCGATGTGGAACTATAATATAACATACTGACAAGACAGGCAGACAAGGCTATGAGAGCCCAGAGGAGAGGTAGTTTCCATTTGGGTGCTAAGAACAATATGAAGAAAACCACTGGAATTAGATGTAGACCTTCAGGGAAAGCTTCAAAGAAAAGACTAGCCCCTGATGAAATACTGCGTTAAAAAATATGCTGACCACTTTCCATCCTCCAAGTCCTCCGGAGCAAGGGGAAGCTTGCTTTCTTTCTCTCCCTTCTTGCCCTGCTGAGTTCTTTTGCAATAGAATTACCCTCTAACCTGTGCCCCAATCTAAGACTGGCCTCAGATGTTCAGCTCTCCTAAGGACTTGGAACCCCAGATGGGAGCTCACTTTGCAGATGGGGCTGAAGCATAGTAGCCTTCCATCTCCACTCAAGGCACTATGAGCTCAACTCATTTCAATGACTTTTTGGCTCTTCTTTATATAGTCATTGTAAAACCACAAGTGGGGACAAACCAACTGTTCAAAATCTGTTTCAACTGAAGAGTTCCTCCTTTTCTGATTCTTCCTTCCTCACATTAATATTGACTACTAAGGACAACTCAGTTAACTCCCTCCATACCACAGACAGGGATGCTTCTCAACCTCTGAGAGCAAAGAAAATGATGCTGGTACCCATGGTGGCTCATATGGTACAGAGAACTTAAGCAAATCCGAATTGAAGAAATTTCAAAAGTACTTTTAGTGCTTTCTGTCAATGTGTATCGCGTCCCAGGGGAAGGCCCTTCCTCTTTCTCCCCTCTTCTCATGCCCTATAACTTTCTTCTCTCTACACTAGAAATATGAAAACTCACTAGCAAAAACCCTATATCCATGCTGCTATGACTTGCAATGGCATCTGTGTAACACAGGGTACAGGTGGCTGAGTCTCTACTTCCTTCTCCTTAGCATGTATCAAAGCTGGAAGTCACCTTCCACACTGACCATGCCATCAGGAAATGCTTCTTAAAGCCTACAGTTATTCACTTGATTCTGAGATATGTCACAGCCTCATGTTACACTGCTGAATGGGAAAAAAATGAGCAATTTCTCTATTTAAATGTATAAATGAGGAATCATCCAGCGGTACCATATTTGTAGGCAAGTGTTTTAAAAGAGCATGTAGTGGATTTAAACTCTCTTCTCCAGTCAGCCCATGAAAGGGATGGTGGTGATGGAGGGGTGGTCTCTCATACTTTTTCTCTGTTGTCTTTTCCTTTATGTAAAACACTGCTGAAGTACACAGCCTTCTGCATTTCCTATCCACATCTTCTCCATGCTCTACAGAGAGGGTCTTGCACTAATGCCCTGATGGTAGGAAAACTGAGGACCTGGGAAATGGCAGGCTAGACTCTAGTGAATGCAGAGGAAGTAATGGAAGAGCAGAGGAGAATTGACAGTGGATGACCCTTTTATTTGCTTTTGACTTTTTTTTTCTTAGGGTGAGGAAGTAGTTCTTCCCAGGAGCAATGCAGCATGTCTATCATGGGATGGAGCAGATGCCAAGAGGGGCAGTGGGCCTGCTCTCAGTGTGTCAGAAGGAATCCATCTACTGTTATGCTGCTTCTGAGGTTCCCATTGGAGATGAGAATTTCTCCAAGCAGGGCTTTTCTGTTCCCTTCACTGCTGTGCAGAGCTTGGTAGGGTGGGAGATTTTTTTTTCCAGTGACCATTTTTATCAATGGTCATAATTGAACAGAACAATGAGCTAAACATCTACAGGGTCTCTATTATCCTTCCTTCTAGTCCCATCCTTCTTCCTCTACCACTCCCAGTTTGGGGTCTGGAATAGCATGGGCTACTGCCCCAGGCCACTAATTGTCTACAGCCTGAAATCTGCTCCTCTGTGTCTCTAATAGTAAAAAGGCTGAAAAAAGCCATCTGCACAAAATACAATGAGCCATCAACATCCTTGTTTTCCTGGAAGCCTCAAGAAATGTCACTGACCCTACTTGTTTCCTGTTCCATTTTTCTGTGAGGTGTCTCCAAATAAGGTGAAAAGTACCAGTTTATATTCTGCTAATTAGCATCTGCTCCTTTATGATTGGGTGTCTGGAGATTGCTAAAATTTTTAGAAAGCCAAAAGAACAGCAGCCAAAGTTCTAGGTTACAATAAGGACTGACAGTCCCCTTTTCTGAACAGAAATGATTAATAGATACTAGACTAATTGTGGTTCTTAATTTTGGCTACACAGTGGAATCACTTAAGATCTCAAAATCCCTATACTCAGACTGCATCCCAGGGGTACCAAATCATACCATAGTCCCTGGGAGTAGGACCCAGGCATCTGTGTTTCTAAAATCTCTTAGAGATTCCAACAGGCAGCCAGATTTAAAATCCAGTGTGGTAGAGTGTGCATGCCAACTACCAGAGGGCTAGTGAAAATGCAGGTGCAGAGCTCCAGCACAGAAGGTTCAGATCCAGTAGGGTTGCAGTGTGGCCTGGTATTTTGTGTTTGTGACTTGCAGGGTGATGCTGTAGCTGTTGTTCTGGGACCAGACTTTGAGAAGCATTGTATTAAAGAGTCCCTGAGGCTCTTGGAAATAAAAATGGTCCAGGCTAAATGGGTTATTTTCTGTTGTGCCTTCAGTTCTTGTGGCTATGAAATTCCCTTACCTCCTACCAGGTTTACTTTGGACAGGTAAGAAGGGGTCCACCTAGTTATCCCTGGGCATTCCAGGGCTATTCCTAGAATGGAAGCTATCTATGAAAGAGAGTCGTACAGCCAAAAGGAAAGGTGGACAGCACCACCTTTTCCTATCTTTCCCATTTCCAGAAGATTCTTCAAAAAAAAAATCCTTTGAGCTCCCCAAATTAAACTTCCTGAGGCCAGATGTCATCCTACTATTACCAAACAATGTTCTGTGCATAAGGGCTATGTCATAAATCACTGAACAGACTTCCCATTTGACAAGCAGGGAAGCCAAAGGATGCTATATAGTTTCTGATATAAAAGAAGGCATTATATACTAATTAGCAAATGTTTGGCAAATATCTTCTATGAACAACCATCTACCTATTTGATAAGACTAGAAGTTATAACGACATGAGACAATCAGGATTTTTACCCATATGAAATGTTATAATTTACAGAGCCCTTTTAGCAACCATTATCACCCAGGCAAACTGGGTGATACCCACAAACCATTCCCCAGGAGACTCTAGAAAGAAGCTGAGAGGCTAGACCCCTCTGGGGCATGCACTGATATGGTCCCTATTTGCCTTCTCTTGTGGCAGTCCTTCAGGATTCCTCATTATGGATAATCAACCCTCTCTGCTGAAGATGCTCAGGTAGGAGCTGAGCTCTGGTTTCATCTTTACCTATACTAAAAAACATCTTGCACTTTGCACAGATGAGAGTTGGGGGATAGCTGAAACTGGGTGTGTGGTGATTTCACAGGATTGCTCTGTTCAAGTAGCGCATGCCCAAGGTGAAGATGCAAACGTTTCTCTGTGTCCTCCACTCAGTCATGTTGCTGCGGCAGGAGAGGGAAAATGCTAGGGGCCTGCATTTTCTCCCTCCCTCTGAGCTTGTTCATATAGTAAAACACAGAGGCCCCACTGTGATTGTTGATCATAGCCAAAGCAAAGGCAGGTTTTGAAATTCATCAGAGATTTCTCCCACAGCTGCAGCCAACTAGACCTGAACCTTTCCCTCCCTCAGGGCCCACAGGCTGATGCCATTCCTCCAGTGGGAGCAGGGACAATCATGAAGATGTCTTTTAATGTCCCACAACTGTTTCTTAAGGCTAAGAGTGATAGTAGGTGGGAGAGACATGACACAGTGAAAGAACAAAGGGAAGGGGAAAAAAGAGAGACAAAATCATCAGAAAATGATCCATAAAAAGGAAAGAGTAGAAAACAAACTGAGGGCTCTTTCTTTTCCTGCTTTCTCTTTCCTTCTAGGACATGTTCTGTGCTCCACGCGGCACACCTATGAACAAGGTCTGTGTCCTCCAGTGCCTGGTGGGTAATTGCAGTGGCTCATCATGTAGGCTGGAGATGGTAGCACTGTATCCTATGATCTATGGGTTTTATGGGGATTTTTAGGAGATTGGTAATAAGATCGCTCCAGTAAACAGTCTGGCAAGGCAGTAAAAGACAAGGCAATCGGCAATAGCACAGGTTGCATTCTAAATGACTGTCTGAACTAAGAGACTGCCACCAGCTGCCACATATGCCAAGGCTAACTTCATGATCTGAGGGTCTGGATCCAGAGAGAGCCCTGCAAATACTTGGTGCCTATGTTCACTTACTTGCCTATTTCATCTTATTGTTTGCCTAATTCCTTCCTCTGCACTTCAAGCTGCCCAGGGACCCTGGACAAAGTCACATTCCAGAGGTTCTAGCTCCAGAATTTTGACTCTAAGGAGTCCCTGTGAGAAAGTAAAGGATGCCCTCTAGACCCCCAACCCAGAATTTCCTCTGCCTCTTTACAGAGCTAAGCTTCATCAGCTATGATCCTGCCCCAATTTCACTACTACATATTTGATAACACTGTTGGGCAGCAAGTTTCCAAAAAGATTGATAGCAAGGTGTGGTGAGAATAGGATAAGAGAACCTGGAGGCCTTGGAACCTCTTGTCTCTCTGTGAGCTATGCAGACTTGGGTCTAGGCTCCAGACTAACATCAGAGGACCTTCTTGCTTTGCTCTATTTTGTGCCCACTGTAAATATGAACATTTTCTGGAAACCAGCTTTCTCTGTAAATACATTTGGTTGCCAAACAGGCCTTGTTGTAGGGCATCAATCATCTCAAGCCCTTTTTTTACAGGAAAAAAAAATTACAATAATAACATTTCTATTCATGTTCTGCACCATGTATAAAAACCTTTCATATCCATTCTTATTACATCTTATTACATTCTTATTACATCCTTTCTTTTTACATCCTCAGAGAAAACTTACAAGGGTCAATATTCTTTTACGTTACCAATTTATAAAAGAGGACACTGATGATAAAATGGTTGTCATTGCCCAAGGTCACAAGTTAATTCATAGATCTTGAATTCAGAGACACTACCCAGTTTTTCACCCATACTCTAAAGAGACTAATGGAAGATTCCAGCTTCCAAGACAAAGGGCAATCCCGGCCGGAGACCACCCTAGCTTCTTCAGCAGGTATCCAACAGCTCTCTGACCTTCTCGGATCAGCACAGCTGATGAACTGACCTAAGCATCCCCGTTCTGATGTACTCCATTTTGCTTTTTATGTTCTCTTTATTTATCCCCAGCTTAGGAAGCAGAGATTTAAATTTACTAGTCCCAAGTTGAATGTATAACCAAGAATCCTACCAACATCAGTAAATAAGCTTTATTCCATAGCATCTGCCCGGGAATCTCATGTAAAATTTACTATTGACTATGTCCAATTGATTTGATTGACGATAGTAACAATCAGTTAATTCTCCATAAGTGTTTTTAATATCTGGTTGGAATTTATTCAACTTGTTTTTCAACTAGCTGTACATGAATAGAATTTACGTGGTGGTTGCTATGTGTTAAATGAAAACCAAATGATTATTAAAAACATTTATTGAAGATTAATTCTGCAATAACTACCCGCACAATATCTATCAAAGTAAATCCTCCATAAATGCACATGTGAGAAGCTTAATTTAAATTGTTTTTACAAAGCAAACTTAAAGAAATTACTTTTATACAGGAGTTGACAGCTGCAAAAGCCAGGAACTAGGGATGCTTGTTTAGTCAACTAAAAAAAAAATAGATAGCATTCTTGGTCTTTCTCATCTACAAATTTGTAAATCACATGTAAAAACCAACAAAACACAAAGAAGCAAATGAAAAAAAAAGATTTCTGGTCAGTAAATTAAATTTATGTGTACTTTATTGATGATTAATAGTCTCTAAATGCCTGAAAACACTTGGAGCTGGCAATGGAGTTACCCTGTCTCCAAGGAATAACTCATTTATCATCTCAGGAAAGAGGAGGTAGAGGGTATTCTTAATACTTCCTATGAATTAAATAACAGAATTTCTGTAATTTACATTTTTGAAAATTAAATACTTTTTTTTTCTGCTTCAGTTTAACTCATTTCCTCCAGGGAGGCCATAGCAATGATAGAAAATAGCCAAATACTCTTCTTCCCATACCCATCAACACAGTTGTTCTTACATTGGTGGAAATGATGATGAGGAGGAGGAGGAGAACTATGAAAACTGTACTGAGAACTTTTATGAGCTAAGCATGTTTTATTTTAATGAACATCCTTTTGATGGTCTTGTTATTTTTCCTGAGTTTTGGTCATTTGTTTGCTTGTTCGTGCTTGATAGGGTCTTGCTCTGTTGCCTAGGCTGACATCAATCACCAGGGCTCAAGCTACCCTCCTGTCTCAGCCTTCATAGTATCTGGAACTATAGATCCATGCACCAAACCTGTCTTTAGTCTTCATCGAGAAACCAGAGAAGTCAGATATGAAGGCGAAACTGAATTCTCAGAAGCTATGAAGAAGAGCAAGGAACAGTTTTGGAAAACAGGACCTAGCAAAAAGATATGTATGGAATGCCATCATCAAATGAAGTAAAAGAGAGAAGCCACAAGGTTCACAATGTCCAATGAGCTAGATCAACCAGCATAACTCTAAGCCCACTCCTCTTGAGTGAAATAGCTGTAAAAACCCCCAATTCAGGAAGGCATTGGGGTTTATATCACTGAGGAATAGAGAGATTTCTTCTTTGAGAAAGGACTTTTGCCTCTGACTTTCTCTATAGGAAAATGTGGTCTCTTTGTGAAATGATGCCCTGCACTTCCTCAGAATTCTTGTGACATTGTGAACTTTGGACAAAGCTCCACCTCCCTGTCCTTGTTCACTCATCCAAAAGTCTGAGGAGGTAAAAGCAGTGAGGCCCCAGATTTGCTCCTGGGTAATTGTCAATGGTGCATTTTATTAGGCCAATGGGAGAAAAGCTTGTCCACTCAGAAACTAGAGAACAGCTCCTGCCATGGATAATCCACTGTCAGTCACTGGAATTTCATATATCATAAAGTGAGGAAGGAGTCAGTCTGCAGAACACTAACTTTGCAAAGCAAACATTTTTTTTTATAATTACAGGTATCCCAGCAGTTTTCACTGTAGAAGATTAAAAGGAAAGCCCAAAATGGTTGGTTATTTGGAGACTATCATCCATTTTCCTTTAACCTACCTAGCCAGTATCTCTATGGGCCTGGAATCTAGTAAGATTTAAACTACATGCATGCACACACAATTTCTTATCTACGGTGCTTCTCCTGAACGAGGTTATTAACTCTTTGACCTTATGGAGCTCTAGTGTGACCTCAGAGAATAGATAGAATCTTGTTATCTTGTAATGAGTTTTATGGCTTATTTCAGTACATTGCAGCCATGTTTCTCTGGTGATTAAGGCAATTATCAGCCCAAGCATTTCAGGATTATGAATGATGAAGCTCTCTCCAGATACTGAAAGGAGCTAGGGAATGTTCTGACCACTTCTTATCCTATTCAGTACTTATTCCCACTTTCCTTCCTCAACATAGATAAACAGACTATGCATTGTTTCTGTAAGCCCCGTGTGCCCCTTCTACCCTATACTTGAATATGGTTATCAGAGCAATGACTTTTCAATTAAAACTGATTTCTGTAAATCCCCTACTTACCATTAATTGTTGCCATGCACAGAGTTTTAATTACTCTTATTATTGCTTAGGATTTAGGAAAAGAAATCATTTGATCTGAACTGTCCATCTTCTGTGAGCGTGTTACAGCTGAGTAGCAATGCTTTTCTGAATACATCTGTGTATAAGCATGACTGACCTGTCACCATGCATGGGTGGATGACGTTGGGAACATCAGGGGATGTCATAGGGCCCAGTTTTGTCTGTGCCTTATGTTTTGTTGTTTGACAGATTCTTATACTTTTCATTTGAATTCATGTGATCCAGGATGATTTTTTATTCCTCTTTGTCTACTTTTTTGGGTGTGCCACAAACAGTAGAGCATGGATATTCCTCAGGTAGGGATCCAATATCTATGAGGTTCTACATTCTCACAGCATTTAATCAGGGGATAAGAGTGTGATAATGGTTTACATTCCACTTTGCCACTGTCAACCCCCTCTTAGCAATGCAAATAATTAGGGTATGTTGATATGACAAAAGGGTGCTACATGTTGGTGACAATATGTTTCCAAAAGAACTTATGTCTAAGCTGTACTTAGGATATAAAATGTGGCTAAAGAAAATTACTTAAAATAAAAATTTAAAATATCATTTCTAGTGGATTAAAAATATTTATTTGTAAATTAACTCATGTAGGTTAACTTTTTCTCCCAGGTTTGGTTCCTAAAATAGTCAGGGACAATAATATCTTTGATTCAGCATGGAACAGTGAAAAAAATAAGATATGCATTTCTATCCCAATTCTACCATTTACAAACTACTTGGATTTGGGGAAAATGTTTAATTTTTGTTAAGGCTTAATTTTATCACTTATTAAATGGGAATCATCTATAGAATTCTGGAATGTGGCAAAAATCAAATAAATTAAAAAATTCCCACCAGACTTCATGGCCTGTACATATATGATTGTGCACCCCTGAAACTGTCTTCCATAGCTTATCCTTCCTTGCATTAGAAGTTAGGGGGCTCCCCAAACAGTCTCTTCACTATGATGTTTTATACTGTAGCCCACAAACACTATGTACTTACCCTCTGTGAAGCCATTTTCAAAGGTTACAGACACACTATGCCATTCCTAACACTTTAATAACCTATTGATGGCCATCCCTGCACTTAGGAAAATCCCTAATGGTGAGACTCTCAAGTTTGAAGTAAGCTCTGAATTTCTTTCTTTGCTCAGAGCTCATATTTTCCTGGGATCAAATGCTTCTGAGTCTTGAGAACTTGCCTTGCTATTTCTGGAACCCTTTTTATGATCCACTTGACCTTTAGTTAAGGACAGTTTGTGGGGGATATAATCCCACTGATAAAATGTGTAGGATTTAAGATGAGTTAACCCAAAGTTATCAGGCAGTTCTTTGAGAGTTTGAAAACCAAACATTTATGCATAGACTAAAGTCTAGGAGACCTGAAAGTCAGCATATCAGTTTCATTTCCTCTTTTGCATATTCTGGCCCCATATTATTCTGGACTTGGGGCTTTACACATTCCTTGCCAAACACATTATAGTGTGTATGTGGCCCAGAACCAATAAGCACATCCTTGTATTTCTTCTGCAATATAAAAAATCAATACCGAAAACCAGGAAATATGTCTTCCTGGGAATAGTAGTCTAAAATTGAAACAAAACTCCAAATGTTGAAAAAGCAGAAATTGAAACCCCCTCCAGAGTTCATTTCTTTTCAATTTCCCACTATACATTTCTGTTAGGAGGTGTCAAGAACTGTCTGATGGTTATCACATCCCTCCATTCTTTCCTGGCCAAATTGCAAAATTTGGCAAAGATATCCTAAGTGTGAGACAATGCATAAAGAATGTTAGTACCGTTTATGCTAAAATGTATTCTAAAAAGGTAATGTACAATAAAACATCCGGAACTTCATCTAAAATCTGCATGAGTAGACCAAGATGCTGAATATTCTGGGGAAATATTCTACTTACGAAAAAAGTTCTAACCATCTTCTTTTCAAATTGATGCTTATAGAAATTGTTTCTGAGAATGAACATAAGTTAAGGTATGAGAGACAAAATGTAACTCCTACAGACTTTGCAATATGAAATTTAGAAGAAAGTCTTATGCATCAAAATTAGAAACACAGAAAAGGGTCAGAAGGTGTTCGTTCAGGCAATGAAACATATAGTTTCTGCCCAACTATTCAGTTTTGCCACTGTACCTTGAGAGCAGTCATAGACCCTGTGCAGAAGAATTAGTACAACTGTGTTCTCAGAACTCTTTATTTATGGAAACATCATTGTGCAGTTATCCAGCACATGGCCTTATCATTAAAACATATCCGGGACTCTTTCCTATCCCTCTGAGATAGTCACTGCATTTCTCTTTGCCTCAATGTTTTTATCCATGACATTGCTAATAATAGCATCAACCTAAAGTGATAATTGCAAGGGTTACCTTCTGTGAATAAAGCACTTAAATTAGGGCCTGGAGTGTAGTCAAGCTCAATCCAGGGTACCTTATTATATAGATTCAGATTATTAGGAGCCCAAAACCTGGACCCTGCGAAGCTAGTAAGTTGTATTATGATGATCTTGCAAGGAGGTGTACTATAGAAAAAACATTTGGAAGTTTTGGGTAGCAAGCATAACAAACTAAGATAAATTATGGGATCCTAGCTCCTCTTATAAAACACCCAAACACACATCGGCATATCACCATCTTAAATTCTTTTCCAGAAAATAAAAGAAAAATAAAGGAAGAAAAAATTTCCTTTTTACCCAAATTGGCCATGGGGAAAAAAATGTATTTTTCAATTTTCTTAAGACAAAGTCATCATGTTGATAAGCTATTTAGGGAAGGAAATTGAGAAATCCCATGCCTTAGCCCTTTTAAGTCTATTCCTAAAAGTGATACACCATTATAAAGATAATCCATACATAGAAGAACTTCTCAATCCTTGTTGACAAACTCATAATTATATAGTATTTGAGATAATAAACTTCAAAAGCAACTAATAAATTTGGGCCTCCCTTCAGCGAAGGAGGCTGAATAGTAGAAACCCTTTGGCTGATACTATGTGTAAGCCAACAGACTGAGGTTGAGAGAAGGAGTTGGCTATTAATGAAATGAAGGGAGCAGGGAATTCCTTAGGGCAGTGTCAATCACAGGCCCTAGAATGAAGTTTCTCAAGATCCAACCAAATTCTGCTGGAACCAGAAGTTCAGGCATGATCACTTATATCACAGACTCAGGTATGATTGCATATATCCACATTTTCTATATGAGTAGGCAAATGAGCAACTTCCACTTCCCTAGACCCTTCCATTTGCCGACTCTCACAGCATCAATCTCAGCTGGAGGTCAGAAAGGAAGGAAGGCTGAGGCTAACAGGAAGGAACTTTTCAGATTGCATGCCACTTCCTCTACATTTGGCTGAAGCAATAGCACCAAACTTCCAGCTGCTTGGCCTTGAAATAGATTCACCCACACACTCTGTGTTCCCCTGAGAGATTCTGCAGGGTTATCTTACAACAGATGAGGATAAAAAAAATCTCAGAATTTCTGTGGACACATGATGTTAACCAATTGCAAAATTCTACACTTGAGACACATTTTTGTCAGTGTATATCTTCAGGACACACCTTCAAGCTCAGGTCTGAGGACTCCTTGCTGTGCTTTTACAGGTCTCCCAAAGACACTCAGGTGAGCTGGCCTGATTTCATGTTCTACAACTGACAGATCTGCAGGCTTGGCGAAGGCAGGTGCCCACTTCTGTATATGCAGCAACTATACAGAAAGCAGTGAGGGTGTATTTTTTGAATGACTGAATGCATAACATGGTTATTGGGTGGAGCTGGTGCACTGTACCTTCTTACGGCAGAGTAAGCTCACTTGCATAAGCTGCTGTACAACACAGTCAAGAGTGAGAGCTGAGTAAGGCCCCAAGGGACTGTCTGGTTCCTCATGAAGAACAGATCCTTAAAGGGGACTTAATGTCATTAACAGCATTGGTCTCTTGGGTCTTGCATAATTGTGGAGTGTAGCCAGTGCTCAGACTACGTACCTCACATGCATACCCAGGTACATGGTGTGCTGGAACAGTTAGCAGGCTTCCTTCAGGCTCCTGGGCCAGGGCCGGCACTGCCAAGGCAGGCAGTGAAGAGAGAGCATCATGTCAGCAGGTGTCTCCTGTTGATGGAATCATGCCTTAATTCACCCTGAGCTGTGCTATTTAATTACCTTGATCCATGCTTTGTTTTGCTAAAGTGAATGTCACAGATCAAGTATTACTTGCTGAAAATAATGTCAGAGGCTTGAATGACTGTAATAGGAGTTGAAATATGATCTCTCTTTTTCCCTCAACCATTCTCTCATTCCCCTTTTCTCAGGTTCCTTTTCAGTCTCTTTTGTTTCTTTTAAGTGTAAAATGTAAAATATTAATTTTGAGCAGAAGTAAAATTAAGCCCTCTGGAAACGATTCTGGGAAACCAAGCCATCGTTTGACTTAATTAAGAAGCAATTATGCTGAAGATCCTATATTAAGGTTTCACGTTGCTGGTACCAACAGAATTGCTCTTAGAGAAGTCAAGTCAGCCAGCAGCGGGGGAATGAGGGAGAGGACAGAACGATAATTGGACAGATGAGAAAAAACAATGTTTGCTATAGTGATGGAAGAAAAAGAATGGAGGAAATTTTAATTGATTTGGAAATTTCTCAACTCCATCTTTCAGAAGGTTAAGATGAGGACATGGGTACTCTAGTATTGCTATGTCCTCCAAACTCTTTGGACATCCCCAGAATGGACTATCTGCATCTCTCTCTCCTCCTCTCCAACCCAGGTGTTTGAATAGGCATGGGAGAATGGGCTGTGTGTATAACAAAACTCCAGGGAGCATGGTTAGCCCCCTGTGGCTCTAGGGATGGCAACAACTAATTAGCCCCACAAATTTATGGGCTCCAGGGATGCGAGCAGATGGGTATTTAAGTTAACAGCACATCCAATTTGTCCTCCATTAATTCCAGAGTGATACCTGAGTTTATTGGAGTTTTATATTGTTTCATCTGCTTCAAAGTCAGTTCTCTCACTTCCCCAAATTGTTATTTTTTAGACAAGCCACTCTCTAGGTCTCTCTCAAGTTTCTGGAATGGCACACTGACTCAACTGCATTGATGGAGGACTCCTAATAATCTGGCTCCTGCTATGTCTTCCACCTACTGGGCTCTTCCCAAGTTCTTCCCGTTTACACGATTTCACTTGGTATGTTCATTATTGTTTTCAACCTGGCCAATAGTTCCAATGTGGCTGGAGTTTGTGTTATCAAATGACCCTCCTCTAAACATGATCAGAATTTTGATGGGTATCTCTTTTTGTGCTCTGCTTTGGTGAAGAGTCATTTTATGGAATGAAGTCTTAACATCTGGATCCCAGATTTTTTTAAAAATATTTTTTAGTTGTTGATAGATCTTTATTTTTTTATTTATATGTGGTGCTGAGAATTGAACCCAGTGCTTCACACATAATGGGCAAGGGTGCTACCACTGAGCCCTAGCCCCAGCCTCTGGATCCCAGAATTTTAAGGAAATTTATTGATCATCCACACCAGTAATTTGCAAATGGTGTGACACTCGCAGCTACCACCAACTCTATTCTTACTCCTTTCCTCCCAAATAGAGTGGATGGTCACTGACAAGTTCTCACACTGGAGAAAGTAAGCATGGGAGAAAGTTCAAGCCCCCCAGACAGATGTCAACACATGAGAGTCAGGTCTTCTTTCCTCTCAGGGCTCATGAGACCAGAGATTTGTGATTGTCTCAGGGAGGCCATACCAAGGTGGGGCCCTATTCCTACCTCCACCTCTTCTCCTGGGGGCAGTCAGAGAAACCTCCCTTCTCTCTTTGTTTTTAAAAGAATTCTACTTTGGAATACCTACCACCATTCCAATCTAACTTTCTTAGATTAAGTACTTAATACTATGGCCTAGCAGCTAAACAGAAGGTGGACTCCAACAGCCTTTGGTTACTGATGAGGAGAAACCCAGCAACAGATAGAGCCATGTTCAACCTGGGCAGTGCCTCAGTCACCTATGAAGATTCAAAGCAATACTAATGCTTAGGACCCTTGCAGAGATTCTGAGGAGTTTGGGAATGAGTAGGGCAGGAACATCTCGGAGTATTGAAAAACAGGTAATTCCCATATTGAGGAGGGTGAGGTGACTGGCTTTAGGAGGCAGAGCACTTAATTGGAGTCACCTGTGGAGTGAGACATCATGCAAATGTGGCCTCTGGATTTTCAGTGTCACATGTCACTACTGCTAGTACAGGGTAACTTCTGAAGCAGTGGGGTAGAGTTAGCCTCGTTAACAAGACACAAAATAACAAATTAGGTCAATCCCATGGTTCATGAAGCACCAAAATATGGCTTGTCAGAGCCTGCAGGGATCCTCTTTGGGGGAGGATAATTTCTTCCCTGAACTTTACCTTCAAAGGATAAGAAGGAGAAATACTGTACCGTTCTTTGTTAATAATCTGTTTTAAGATATGTGAATCTAAACCTTTCTTGAACCCATTTTTGCTTTTATTAGTCTTTGTCTTATTGTCACAATAATAACTTGCATGTGTTGATCCTTAGAGCATCAGAAGTACTGTTTCCTACACTTTGGCCTCCTACTTTTCTCAGGCTTAAAGAAGCCCTTTGAAGATTATATTCTTCCCAGCTGCCAAGGAGGTTATAGAAGCAGCATGAGATCACAGAAGAAAGAAAACAAAAAGACATCCTCAGAACTGGAGCCTCCTGCTTCCCTCCTCTTCCAGGATGGCTACTCCCATCATTCCCGGGCTCAATAGAACCAGAGGAAGAACGGGGCCACCCACGTTTGACAGGTTGCCGACCTCTCCCAAGAGAGTGCCAGAGAGGTCACTGCACAGTGGGGCAGGGGCAAAGTTTCTGCTTCAGAAAGACTCTTCCATTTCTCAGTTTAACCGAACAATAGTTAAGTCCTGCAATTCCCAACTATGCTAGAACTGCATACCTGACTTATTAGGTAGGATGTCTGTGGTGTGATAGGAAAAAAACGAAATGTCATTTTTTTAGACTTCTAAGGTTTCTTTACTGAAATCAGCATTTTAATTTTAACTACCATATCCTTGTCTTGGAGGAAAACAATGCTACCAAAAAAGAATAATGGTCTAGTTAGTAACATCTTATTAAATTTCCAAATCAGAAAAGAAAAATAAATATGTGTGTGTGTGTGTGTGTGTGTGTGTGTATATATATATATATATATATATATATATATATATATATATATATATATATATAATCAGTTATATTTTTCCTTTCTGAACTGTATGTCTGCAATTATCTCTGTGCTAAGAAATATCTTAGCATTCTAGAATGTTACATTGTACATATACTACTGTGGCTAATGTTTTCTTGAACTTTTGAGAAAGGCAATAAGAGATAGTCCCAACAGTTTGGGCTCTTATGGCCTGATTTTCAGTCTCAGTTTTGCCACTCACTACCTGGGTGGCCTCAGTGAAATTACTCAGCCTCTCTGTCTCTCATCAGTATTCTCATCTGTTAAATGAGCATGATAGCACTCACTGACCTTCCATGGTTGTTGTGATGATCAAATGAGAAGATTCATGCAAAGTTTCTTAGACTAGTGACTATATACACTCCATGAGGCTAAGCTATTATTGTTTTTATTATTACTATTATTCTAAATTTTTAATTTTAATTATGTTTTATATAGCATGCAGAAAGAATGAAACTGTTTGTATTCTAGAGATAATAAAACTAATTTTAAGACATTTTTCAAGTTTTTGCATCTGTTGGTGTCAAAGACAGGGAACTAAGATCTAAGTTAGCAGAAGGCTATCCTTAACAAGGACCTTTGAAAAAAGGAAGAAGGAGTGTGAGTCATGGCAGATAGGACTCAAACTAGCCTGTCCCATTTTAGTCTGAGCAATTCCAGAATAATGCTTTATTTATGATTTATTAGGAAACTTTCTAAGACTGCTTTTGAATAAAGTTTTTCAAAGTTTTTAAATTTAAATTTAAAAAAAACAACCTTTAGACTGTCCTGACTCCCTTATATGAAGATTGCATTCCTAATCTTATCAATAGGGTACAATTTCCCTCTAGTGTAACTACCAAGAATAGATGTATGAGTACTCTTCCTGCCAGAAAAGATCTATCTGCATGGCAACACAGAGTAGCCCAACAACAAGGAGCTCCTACAATAATTGTGGTCACATCATTGGTGCCACCTGATGATATATGGCTATGGAGGACTCAGCCAATGAAGGTGATTTTGATTTGTTGATTATTAGCCTAGAGAGAAGCTATAGGAAGAGACCAGGATCAGGATCTGGGAAGCAAATAGAAAAGGATACCATTGCTGAGAGCATATTTTCTGCAAATGTACTGATGTTTATCTAATGCTTATGATATCTCTGCAAGGCACCTTCTTCTTAAACCACCAGATTGTTGAGCTAGTTTAACTTTACTCAGAAAAAAAATTCATACAAGCTATCTGCTTAAGGACTGTGTGTTTTTACTATTTTTGGCTTGGACACAAGAACTTGAAAGAAGATGGGTGACAATGAAGATGAGCAGAAAACAGGTTTAGGAGTAGGTATACCCCTCTTTGGTGATGGTACATGGGGGACCAGATGTCTAGCTGCAGGTTAATAGCCTTGAGTGCTAATCTACATTTGTTAGCCAGAAGAACAGGATGAGCAAGCAAAGCAGCTGGCTTTATAAGTAAAGACCACTTAGACACAATAGCCTAGAGTGGGACAACTGAAAAATATCTGAGCATACATGTGGAGCCCTTGCACACACCCATGAGAAGTGACTATGGCCTGTGCAGAAGACAGGCTCAGGACCTACATCCATTGGTACTCTGGGATGAATGTCCCAGCCCTGCCATGTGGACCTTGATAGACGTTTTTGGGGAGGGAAATGAGCACAGCTTTTTTGGCACTAACTGGGAGACAGAGTGGACAGCTTGTACATCCATGCTGGCATCCATCGACTTGGACAAAGAAGCAGATGTTTCATTCAGTAGTCGAGAGGGAGACAGGAGACTCTTTGGACACGAAAGAAGCCAACTATGATAGGCAATCTGGGTTCTTTCCCAATCTCCAAGATGACAATCTTACTCCCGAGCCAACATCATTGTGAAAAAGGCAATAGCAAAGTCCAACTCTGCTCCAAGTTAGCCAACAAATTGGACAGGGGCTAAGAGTCAATCAATAAGGGTTAGTGGCTACTATGTGCACTATCTTATCAAAGCCTCTCTCTTACACTGCAAAGGCTTTACAGTCTGCATTTTACTCATGGGAATGTGGTTTCCCAGAAGAGGTACACTAACTCTGAAAGTCCCACAAGCTAGGAGGGGAAAAGTCATGGAGAGCTCACATTGCTGCCACTCTGAGCCCATTCTTATTCCACCCCTGGAGAAGTGTAGATATAGTGCAGCCACTGCTACTACAGTTGCAACTATAAGTACACATTTGCAAGGAACTTCATATATACCAGATATTCTGCATTATGTTATTTAATGCTGACCACAACCAAGTGAAAGGTACAAAGAGATTATTTCCATTTGGGCAGTGGAATAAATGAAGTTTAGAGAGGAGAACTGGAAATCAAGTCTTTCTGCATCCAAGACATGAATGCTTAACATCTTATCTTCAGTGGGGCTGTATGTCTCCCTTCTGATTCTCTTACTCAGTTGTTGTCATTAGTGTTCAAAATTGGAACAGAAATGCTGGCTTAAATATTTAAGCGAATATACATGTAAAAATGATGTATGAGCAAGTATCTATGTCTCCCTATTCACATATAATTTCTATAACATGTTAATAGTTAACTATGCATACTAGGCTCTATTCATGAAAATATACTATTTGTAATGTTTACAACTATACAAAGCAGGGAAAAATTGGATTCAAATTTATATAGAGAGAAACTGAAGCTCAGGAAAAAAAAATTGTCAAAACCACAAAATTAATAAAGACTGGAACAAGAATTCAAACTTAAGGCCATTTAGTTTTAAAAGCTCACACTTTATTTACTTTTTTTTTTATTCTGGATTGTCCTTGTGTAAAATGATCCTAAACTGACTTCAAAGGAGTATTATAAGACCTCTCCAGCACAAAAGCTTGAGGAATACATTACAAAATAAGTCTACAAGTATTTAATATTGGAAATTTTTTTTGGTCAAAGTATGCAAATACCAGAAAAGCTAGTTTAGACTTAGAAGAAAGCTTTATTTTCATTATTGCATTATGCAGAGGAAGAGTCTCTATGAGAAAGAATTTTTTTGTTCGGGGGGCTTGAAATTTCCTCTGAGCAGCTCTTTCAAGAAGAGTTATTAGAATTTATTTTCAATTATACACCAGAATAAGCCGTCTGCAGTATAGTTAACTTTCAATTTCAGCCAATTTTCGACGCATTCAATCATAGATGGCTCAGTGATTAAGAATCTATGTTGCAAAACAATTCCCACTTTGCAACAATGCAATCAAACAGATTTACAACTCATAACACAGTATCCAATGCTTTTTCAGCTCACTGGTGAGGTGAAATAGAATTTACCAACCATCTCTGTTTACCCAGTGTGCTCCAAGCTCATTTGCAAACAGATCCGCAAGTCGTAACAGCTCGCAAGGGGTTTGAATTCAACATAGCCTTGAAGAGATAGACTTGGGCTGCTTTGGATATTCATGACTTTGGGCTGTCTCATTTATTGCCTCTGCCATAATATGCATTGGCTGAACATAACATGCCATAAGAACCAGAATTCCTCCCTTTGCAATTCCGAAACCACTTACCATGGTAGGAGTTCTGATTCATTAACAAGACCAAAACAGGTTTTATGTCCAGCTGTTTGCTCTTCTAAGTAGCATGGTTATGTGTGTGTGTGCATGTATGCGTGTGTGTGTGTGTGTGTGTGTGTGTAAGGGAGAGCAAGACAGAAAGAGAGTGAGACATAGACAGAGAGACAGAGGAAGCCCTAGTTGAAACACTGAAAAGGATATCTAGTAAACTTAAACTCCTTTAAAACTTTGGAAAATAGAACAATCTTAATAAAACCTCTAAGTTTCAGAAATTGAATCACTCCATAGAAATTGCTTTGGTAGAGCTTCACTTTTAGTTTAATATATCAGACATGAAGTTCCATTTGGGGTCAGGGGGATGGGAGGGATGGATAAAAACAGAAAAAGAACAACTTCTCAAAGAAGATTGACTATCTGCTGACTGAAATATCCAATGGAATGGGAAAATACTCTGAATTTTAGACTAGTCCTTTGTAAATCATCATCTAATAACATGAATGGGTAAATCAGAGACCCAATATTAAGAAATAATTCATGCAGACTCAGTTGATCTCTCTTCCTTTGGCACACAGGTTATGGCAAAATGGATTACAATGCCAAACCTTCAAATCTCTGAATGGCATTCATATACAGTGGGAAAAAACATCAGAACTCATACATACATGGTCTGAATGAAACTGTTCAAGCATGATGGAGAGGAAAAGAGGAGCTGTGGCTGCTCTGTAAACACAGAATAAGAGAACAAATTAGATATATAAAGGGGACTTTGCTTATACAGATCTAATAAAAAGTTCTCATGAGGTTTTGCAAGAACTCGAAGAATGTCTAAATTAAATTGCATAAGAACCTGCTCAGTGAGTGCTTTGTCCTGTACCCATCTGTGACAAAAATCATGATGAAATACAAAAGGAAACTCAAAGAAGAGGTTCAAAACAACAGGCTGAGATGAAAAAGTGAACTATGGATCCAAGGAGCAAAGGGGTATTCTTTCAGGTCAGTAACAAGGACTCCATGGGATCCATGGCACAGTGGAGGATTCAGCTACTGGCATAAAGGAAAGATTTGAGATATCCCTAGTAAGTGCCCAGGAAAAGAGGCGACATGACTGAAGAAATTAGGGAGAAGACAGTGAATATGAAGAAAATTCAACATAAGAAAAAGCACCCCTAAAGCAAACAGCCAAATAAATACATTAAAAAATATTCAATTATAGAATATAGGAAAATATAACTGAAATTAAGAAATAAAGTCACCTGCAGAGCAAAAGAGCACTCCCATTTTTGGAATTTCAGAATGATTGATGCTGAAACATAACTTTGCTTAAATAATCTAGCATTGAAGAAAAAGTAAGTATACCCTGGCATCTGTGGAACCCAAAACAAACAAACAAACCAATAAAGGCTAAGAAGGCTTCTCAAGGTGATATCCCATGGCAGATGATGCTAGAGCAGTGTCTACGAGAATTTGAGAAAATAAAAGGTGACTCCAAAATATTATGGCATTTTCAAACATGCAAGCCAATCAAAATAGGAGAGGGAGGCCAAAGCCTTTCTTGGTTGTAAAACCATAATGCATTAAAATTTAAAATTAGGACCAAAAACAATTATGGAATTTATAGCGACAATAGTGAATGACAATGGCAAAATAATGACATAATTAACAGAACGTGGGAGAAGTATTACAGCTCTCATTACCACATCCTTTCTGTTATGAGTTGGTTGCTACAGTCTATATTGAAAACATGTAGCTGAAAAGACATTCTAATCTCTTAATGGCTTTAATCTCTTTTATTAATATTAAGGGAAACTTTTGGAAAACAATCTACATTATGATTTAAAAATCTATCATGGCTTTGATAATTTTTAGCAATAATAGGGACAAGGAATAGAATCTAAAGTTGAGAAATAAAGTTGATTGAAAATTCTGTCAGTTTGGGTGCTCTCTGTGAATTGAGTGTTTCACTCTCTCTGGAAACACACACACATGCACACACACACTGCATTTATTGAATTCCTAGCAAGTGAAGAACTTTTTATACATTGCCCATAAACTTTCCACAACACCTCTACCTTACATATAATTGTCATTTCATAGGTAAAATATGAAAGTCTTGGGAGGTTAAGTAAATCATTAGTAGGGGACAGAGCCCAACTGAATCTTTAATTTCATGCCTTAGTGCCTTATAACTATATTGTATTTCTTCCATTATTTGATTTCACTCTGAACAACCAAACTGATTTTACTGAAGAATGAAACACAGGCTGACCATTATGATACAAAGAAGACAATAAAAATTTAGGAAAGTTTTTGTTCAAGCAAACACAGTTTTATCTGTGAAACTTTGAGCAAAAATAAATATTTTCACCTTTTAAGTTGTTTATCTCAAGCATTTTGTCACAGCAACTGAAAGCTAATGAAGTATATGAGATTATAGATGCAATAATTAACTTTATTTGATCCTTACACTATGTAAACTTGCATCAAAACATCACATTGCACTCCACAAATACATAGTATTATTATTTGTCAAGTAAAAATGAATTACAATTTTAAAAATAAAACATTGTTTCATGTTTTGTGTATTTTAACCCAAACTGGTTTTCTTACTCTGAAAGATAATATCAAAGCATACCAATACAAATTACATTTCCATAGGAAAGATAAATATTAAATCCCTAAAAACTTAAGTTAAAATTTCATGAAATATGCTAGAGATAAAGAGAGTAAAATATTTAATAAAAGTCTTAAGTTGTAATATGAATAACTAATTAGCCTCAAGTGCACACCATGGTTATCATCATCTGACCCAGGAGGGAGATGGCAAAAAAGAAACCTGTTTCTATAGGCCCCTGTTGGATCTTGATTGGATTATGCATCAAGAATTCTTGATTTTTGACTTGTTCTTTGTCAGTATATCATGTGTCTGATACTGGATTGTGCAGACTATGCATAGAGGATGAATGCCAAGAAATAATTTGTGGCACTCACCATCAGTATCCTTACACTCTTATCACACAGAGATTCTTATTCAATTCAAGCAGAACATAGTAAAGGGGAAACGCCTGCACTGTGAAAAGTTAAGCAAACTTGAAAATTTCAAAGTTTTCCTTAGATTCAATCTAAAAGGGCTTACCCAAATCTTTGAAGCCAGGTTCAGTCACAAGAGATCAAGTTGTGGCACAGCAGAGGGAAAATATATTTGAAAAGCATCTACTCCTGAGAATATCAGATCTTTGAATATTAAGTGTAATATACTTCTTCTGATCCTACCCAGAAATTGCTAACTTTGGATCACAATATTCATTCTCACTGTCGTCACCAATTTTTAGTGGATCTTGTGGCCCATCTTCCTTTCCAGTTATAGGTAGCCATGTGATTAATTTCTAGCCAGCAGGAAGTTATATAGGAGCTTCCAATAATTTCCGAAAACTCAGTTGGATCATTCCATTTCTCCTTCCCTCTTTACTTTGGATTGCTTGGAAGGAGAATTATGTGATGGCTGGAGCTCCAGTTAAGATCTTGAGATCTAGTGTAATACAATGGATGGTGCAGGAAGGATGCTGGTCCTCAATAACTACACCACACCTGCCCTGCACTCCCTATCTGTAGAAATTTTGCATATGGCTGAGTGCAGTGTAATCCCAGTAACTTGGGAGGCCAAAGCAAGAGGATTACAGTTTCAAGACCAGAATAAGCAGATGGGGGGAAGATGGCGGGGAGGGGAGTGCATTGCCCCCGTGTGCTGCTTCGCTGTGTGGGAGTATGACAAGTCAGGACGGCTAAAGGCTATCTTGTTAGGAATTTCCAGCAATAGTGGGGTGCTCCGGAACCTGGAGGAAGGATTTCCATCGCACGAGGATCGGCTATGGGGACTCAAACGCGAGAGGTTTGTCGCACGGAGGGTAACACTGCTTATTCAGCAAATCGCCCCGCGGCTAGAGTCTGCAGCATGCGCTGGGAAACGAGGAGATAGCAACGCAGGGATACAGCGCTGCAGTTTCTGCCAGCCGTGCAAGCACCGTACTCAGGGCTGAATTCTGGGTTTGAGACGGGGGAAGGAAGCAGTCCATCTCGGTTCTCCACACTGGTCAGATCACAGAGGAGGCCAGCAGCCACCATGTTGGAAAGCTGACGTCACCATCCCTGTTTTCGACTGACCGCAGCTCATTCAGCCATAGAACAGGTAATTTCAGGCTGCCATTTGCCTGCGGCTTGCAGACAGATTGCTAGGGTTCAGTGCCTGGGGGCTTCTTAGAACCTGATCTTATCAGAGCGAACACCAAGCGCGGGGCGGCCGAGCTCCGGCTCCCGGAACCGCCCTGGCCCAGGGCTGGGGAGCCTGCGGAGGCTGCTTCTTGGACCCTGCTCCTATCAGAGCATACACCAAGCACTAAGCGGCCGAATTCCGGCTCCCGGAACTGAGCCCGCGGGGACTGCTTCTTGGAGCCTACTCTTATCGGAGCTTACACCGAGCACAGAGCGGCCGAGTTCCGGCTCCTGGAACTGCCCTGGCCCAGGGCTAGGAGCCCACGGAAACTGCTTCTC
>NW_026000243.1:8236099-8435480 GCF_001458135.2 Marmota marmota marmota | reverse complement strand
GGAGGATGGGAAAGGCAGTGGAGCACAACAGACACTAGTATGGCAATATGTAAATCAATGGATGTGTAACTGATGTGATTCTGCAATCTGTGTATGGGGTGAATGTGGGAGTTCATAACCCACTTGAATCAAAGTGTGGAATATGATATGTCAAGAAATTTGTAATGTTTTGAACAACCAACAATAAAAAATTAAAAAAAAAAAGACCAGAATAAGCAATTTAGCAATGTCCTAAACAAATTAGCGGGATCCTGTCTCAAAACAAAAAGTAAACAAATAAAAAGAGCTGAGGATGTTGCTCAGTGGAAGAGAAATTCAGGGTTCAATCCCCAGTACCACAGATATTTTGCATATGAACAATGGACTTCTATATTATGTAAGCCATTATTTCTGGGTTTCGAGTGCACTAAACTTAGTCCTAACTGATACATTCCTTTCAGTAAAAATACCAGTTTGGATGTTTATTTTTGCACACAAATTTTGGGTATAACAGAAAACAAATGAGGTTTTGTTTGTTTGTTTGTTTTTGTTTTTCTGTTTAGCTGAACCAACCAAATGTAAATACTCCTCTTTGAAACTGGTGCATGTATCTATGCATCCTCCAGGATCATTCCTGTAAGTGAGCTGCTTTCTTCCTGGGGCTTCCATCAGTAGGAGTAATTTTGAGTAAATAAGTGTGAGCAAGAGACAACAGAGTGTCTGATTCTCCCTAGCCAGCCAATTAATCAATGTATAGATATCCATGTCTATACTTTCCTGCCATATAAACTGCCTGTTGACAGAACCAAGTGCTTAGAGAGGAGCTGTCTGTCACATAAGGATATAAAACATTTCCAAATATAAGACCTAAGTATAAGTTAGAGGCTGGGAAGCCATACACATGGACTGATGGCCGGTGGGCAGCAATATAGCTCTTTGGATTTAGATGGAAGTCCAGTTCCATTCCATCACAACCAGAAATTACTAGACTAAAAATGACTTGAATGAATTGATTTAGGAATTCTGTGCTGGTTCTACAGATTAAAAAAAAAAATCTGTAATGTATTTGCAACTACACAGCTTTACTCTTCATTGAGTCTGTTATTAAGTCCCTGGGAAGATCTCTGTCATTTTCATTTAAAGGGATGATAGAAAAATTCCTCCACGCCTCAGTCAGAAGCTTCACAAGGGCATTGTCTGAGACCTCTCTATTCCCACACCACATGCCTAAAACAGAACTAACAATGGACTACTCATTCCTGATCTCATCAACTTGGTCTTTGCAACTGCACCCCACATCACAGAACATGCATCAGATGCTTCCCCAAAATGTTCTCTCAACTATCCATCTTATTTGACTGTTGGCTTTGCCTGCAGTCTTAGCTTTTCAGTATGTGGCTCATCATTCCAACTGGTCACCTGCCTCTTTTATAAAAGGGTAGCAATTTCTCAAAGTCCCCTTTTGGATTTTCAAAAAAATTTAGCCAGTATTTGTAATTTTATATCTCTGAAGAGAAAGATCCTTCCCCTACTTTCAATTCAGGTATCTCTTGGCCAGAATGGATCACTGATACTCTGGACAGGTAACAAGAATTTGATGAAGCCAATCACTTCCTTAGAGAACAATATAATTGGTATGGAAAATGAGGATGAGAGAGATGTGGATACCATGAATACTGTTTTTTATTTTTTGTTTTGAGATAGGGTCTTGTGAAGTTGCAGACGCTGACCTTGAACTTGCAATCTTCCTGTCTCAGACTACCTAGTACCTAGAATTACAGGTGTGTGCCTCCATGCCTAGCTCTACCTTAAAATCTTTTAAAATATTTACATGTAGATTGAGGATGTAGCTTAGTGGTAAAATGCTTACCTAGCATGCATGAGGTCCTGTGTTCAATCTCCAGCACCAAAAAATTAAAAATAAATAAATAAATAAACAATTTGATTAATTAATAGAATGTTTACATGCTTGACCATGGGATTTGGGGAATGTTTAAAATATTCGTGGTAATAATTATATATATAATTAACATATATATTAATTATATATAAACTATATATATATATATATATATATATATATATATAAAATAAACATTTATATCATGCCAAATACCATGCCAGACATATTGCCACAGTGCACATAGTGCACATTAATGCACAATAGTCTTTGTGCACTAAGAATACATTATTTTTCATCTTTGAATTGAAAAACAAAAAAATAAATAAATAAATAAAAACAGATTTAAAGATGTTAAGTGACTTGCCCAAACCCATGTAACTCATTTGTGGCTGAACTCCATACCATCTTTTCTTACTTTTGTCCTAGTACTGCTGGTCCTGGAACTGAGGCTTACTAAGTAGGAGGGTTATGTGAAAAGCTGTGAATAAGTTTGATGCTTTTGTGTGGTTTTCTACTGATTTCAGACTATGTGGAGTATATGAGGTTTGTATGGTTTGTATCTCCCTTCATTTTTTTCTATAAGTTCTTCCAGAAGGTGGGTTTTAACTGATCCTCCAAACTTTCTAATTACTCTTGAAATGGAATTAAAATTTCACAGCTCTGAATAACTAACATTTGCTTTGAAAACATGGCCATCGTCTTAGTATTTCAATGTTTTAGTCAGCTTTTTCTCTGCTGTGATCAAAAGACCTGACAAGAACAATTAGAGGAGAAAGAGTTTATTTGGGGGCTCACAGTTTCAGAGGTCTTATGTCCATAGACGGCCAGATTTCAATTCTCCAGGCCTCAGGCAAGGTGGAAGAATGGGGTGGAGGAAGCAGAGAGCTTCACTCAACAAGAACAAAATATATACCCATAGATATGCCCCCAGGGACCTAATCCTCCAGCCACGCCCTACCTACCCACAATTACTACCCATTCATCCCTGTCAAAGGATTAATGCACAGATCAGGTTAATATTTTCATAACCCAATATTTTCACCACTAAGTTTTTTTTACATTGTTTCACACGTAAGCTTTAGGGGGATACCTAAGATATAAACCATAATAGAGGACTTCAGAGGACTTGGAGCATGAACTGCCTATAATGGGAATGAGATTTGTACTCTCCCTCATTGAGGTTCTATATCCTTTGCTCAAACACTGTTATGGTTTCAATATGAGGTGTCCCCCGAAGTTCCAGTACTAATGCAGGAATTTTCAGAGGTTAAATGATTAGTGTATGAGAGCTGTAACCTACTAGGTCCATTCCAGTTTGGATGAGCTAACTGGGTGGTAACTGTAGGCTGGTGGGGTGTGAGTGGAGGTGAGTCACTGGGTGTACCCTGGAAGGGTTCATCGTCCATGTGGCCCCTTTGCCCCACCTCTACTTCCTTGCTGCCATGAGGGGAGCAGTTTTTCACTGCTTTTGCACACCCCTCCCACAAGATGTTGTGCCTCACTTTAGGCTCAGAATAATGGAGTCAGCCGCAGTCATTTGAGACCTCTGAAATTGGGAACCCCCTCCAAGTTTTTCTTGTTGAACATTTAGGTCACGATGATGCAAATTTAACTCAACTAACCACTTAATGATGAGGACCATATTTGTTTCTCAGAGGGAAATCTGTATTGCGAAAAGGACTCCTGGTGCTACCTGGAAAGATGAGGCTTAATTTTGACTTTGACAAGTGCACCCTTTTCTCCAACAGGCAGAGAAGTGGAACAGACTAGCAAAGTAGATCTTTGTCTGACTATCAACAGTCATGGGATAAGAATTCTGGTTCTTTTTTGTGCCTTCATTACATTTTCCTCTATTTTGTCTCAGTTACACTTAGTATTAAATTTTACTTTCTTTAGATGTTACCCTTTCCTCAGAGGTAATTTAGACCTTCCCTGACTTCCTAGCCAAACAGAGTGTATTATATTCCCACTGCTGTTCACATCCTCCTCCTAAACCATCCACCCCCCAAAACAAAATGCAGCCTGCTTATTTCAATTTCCCACCAAGAAGAAACACCTGGGAGAGGCAGGGCGCTTGTGGTACAAGATAATTAGAGATTATTATAATCGAAATTTCATTGCCACATCAAACTGTGTCTTTTAGCATTAATTAATCTCCCATCCCAGCCCCTGAGCCTCTCACTTGCCTGCTACAGTGACCAGCTTGTCAAGCACACCAACCCCTGCATCTCATTATCTTACCACGGGGTGAGACATAACATAAGCACAGAGATTCCTCAGAGATTTATACTGAAGCATCTGAAATTCACAAGGCGGCTTCCCTGGCTAGGGGTAGGTGAAGGAAGCAATTTTGGGGACAAGAGCTGGGCAATTTTTTCATTCACTCACTTGTTCCTTTCTACCTTCCTTCTTCATTCATTCATTTTTGCTTCTTCGGAAATCTAAGACACACAGTGTTAGATGACAGTGGCTTCCTTGAAAGCAGGGCCATGTATGAAGTCTAGTCACAGGTGGCAGATGGAGAGTAGGTATAGGCTGTCTAAGCCCTCACACACTTGCGGATTCACAGACTACCCTGATCAGTGTTAAGTCTCCTAATTTCTGCCTGTCTCTTCTCTGTGCCCATTATCTCTTAGTTTGCAATTGTTGTCACTTTGCACATGGAAAGTAGCAAGACAGGTATTTTAAAAAGCTGTTCATTTCCTACTGAGGAATCCTTTACTTCCAACTGCCACCATTGGATGAATAGCTCACTTTCCTTTGGGTGTGATTCAACAACCACTAATATGTATTTCACATATTTCCTTACTCATTTTGGTAACACAATAAAAGTCTTTACCCAAACAGCTGAGCATTAGCATTTATAATAATAATAGTTTGTATGCATTTGTAGCATTACTAATTAGCATTACAGCAGCAATGACTAATTACTACAATGACATTTGAAGAAGGATGAGTGCTTGGTACAATTAGACATTTTCCCCACAATTATTTAATGGATATGTTCTTTCTCCATGTGTACTTACACTTTTAAAACTTTTTCTCTTATGCGCCTTTGATGTAATAATTCCAACATTTATAAACCTTCTGTATTTCTTGAAACTAAAGGTTATTTCATATAAAAAGAAGGACATGTATTCATTAAAAGACTTACACAAAAACATGCATAGCATAAAACCTGCGAACTATACAAATGCCCCTCAAAAAGAAGAGTTGATAAATAATGTGTAGCATATTCACACAATGGAATACACAAGGCATTGAGAATGGCAACAATAGACACAGGCCACAATGCAAATCGATCTCACAAACACCACATTGAAAAGAAGCAGCTAGCCACGGAGGAGAAGACTCTATGACTCCATCACATAAGTTGAACAGCAGAAGCACTTGTGAAAGGTGCCAAGAGTCAAGTTGAAGGTCAGAGGCCAGAAGAGGACACTCTGACCATAGAATGGAGGGCCAGTCTGGTGTGCTGTGCAAACTGTTTCTTAATCAGAATGCTGGTTGTTTGTGTCAATCTATTGAGCTAACATTCTTGGCATCAGTTTGTATATATGTTATTTTCAAAGATAACATTTCAAACATAATTAGCAAAAAGTATTTTAAGTCTTTTTTCCTTTCTATTCCCCCTTTTCTCCCCACCCCCTTTTTCTTTCTCTAGGAGGTCTCCACAGGACTAATTTCAATTAGTCCCAAGAAGTGACTGAATTTTCTTCTGTACATTTGGTCAATTATGAATCTTGAAGACACTAGTTCTGCCCTCTGCCTTACATGACTACCCTGCACAGGGGACTCATTGGGGTGCCTTTCCAGGGAAAGTCTCTATTAGAGAGCTCAGCCATATCTGCAGCTTGGCCTCTGATGAAATCATGTGTTTTGAAGGAACACATCAATCTCCATAGAGCATGATCATTTAACACACTTAAAGTAGAAGATGGGTATTTTCTTAAATGAGGTGGTTTAGGGCACATGGTTGATTTCTGTATAAAAGACAAAATAAACTTGATAGGTCATGTAGAACATCAGATATGGTAACTGTTTCCAGTTCATTGCCAGGTAAACATAATACGGTGCAGATTATTATTTACATACCACTAAGCATTTCAGGTTATGGTGATCTCTTAGTACTTTAAATCGTCAATAATTCTTTTTTGAAGGAGCAAAAATACTTAAAATAGATCAGGAGTAAAACCCGGAGCACTATATGCTGTTTGGAGTGGGGAAATCTGTTTCATTCACCATCTCCACCTCCTGGACTCCTGGCACACAGTAGGCATGCAAAGCATATTTAGTAAAAGAATTTCGCAAACAGAGGAATGAACATAAGATAAGTGGCTGGCCCCCTGTGTTGGCTATGGATCCCTCTGTGATTCATTTGGGTTGGCACTTCTAACTTTAATAAACCACTGTTCACAAAGCAAAATAGACTCATGCTAACAAATAATTCATCTGTTAAATCTCCATCCTATGCTGAGTAAAACCCTGAGTGCTAAAAGCAATGCAAAACAATGCTTAGGCATGATTCCTACCCTCAAAGACAGGTGCTAATATAATTTCAAATAACACAGAAAGCTCAAATATAGTGCAGGATGGCTACGGAAGAGCCTGGGAGAGGAAGGGGCCTCCTATGATGAAACATCTTGTGATGACCATGGTTTAGAAGGCAATAGACATCTTCTTTACTTATATTCCTAGTACCTCATTTAATACTCAGAATTGCTGTGTGGGGTGCATGGTACTAAGCCCATTTGATAGATGAGAATGCTGAGGTAATTTACCTGACAGTATAGTGCTAACCAGTGGTATTCTAAGTACAGAGTCATTATGCATTATGCCATCCATGCTGTCGTGGAAAGATGCATTTGGAAAACTGTCGGGTTTTCCTATTAAAAATTATGTAGGGTGGAGGATGGGAAAGGCAGCGGAACACAACAGACACTAGTATGGCAATATGTAAATCAATGGATGTGTAACTGATGTGATTCTGCAGTCTGTGTATGGGGTGAAGGTGGGAGTTCATAACCCACTTGAATCAAAGTGTGGAATATGATATGTCAAGAAATTTGTAATGTTTTGAACAACCAACAATAAAAAATTAAAAAAAAATAAATAAAAAAATAAAAATTATGTAGCTTCATTAGGTAGGATATACCAGGCACAGTGGCATACACTTGTAATCCCAGCAGTTTAGGAGGCTGAGACAGGAGGATCCCAGGTTCAAAGCCAGCCTCAATAACTTGGTGAGGTGCTAAGCAACTCAGCAAGACTTTGTCTCAAAATAAAAAGGGCTTGGGGATATGGCTCTGTGATGAAGTTCTCTTGGATTCAATCCCTGGTACCAAAAAAGAAGAAGAAAAGGGCAGGGCAAAAATGGCTAGGCCACACAGATTGCACCTCACTGTGGTGGTTGCCAGAGTATCACTCCCATGAACTGAGAAAATGGATTTGAGTTCTACCATCGTGTGCCTCTTTAGTCACAAAGGTGAGGACCTGGCCTCTGTGAAGAGCACAGAGCCCCAAGGAATGACTGGGGATGAAACCATCCCACACAGTCCCATCAGCTCCTTTCATAGAAAGCATTGAGAGTATTTTGCTACCTTTGTCAAAGCAACTGCTTTATCTGAGAAGAACTGCTGTGAGGGGGGAAGGGTCTCAGGATTGGAACTGCTGGGGTTGACCTCACATTCTATGCTTGGATGAACAGCAGAGGTAAAGCAGAGAAAAATGGATGTTAAAAACAGACAGATATCATTAGCTCCTTCTTACTCCATACAGCCACCTTCAGAGCTTGGGTTGGGGGCAGGTGCTTTCTGCCAAGAGAGGAACAGTAGGTACTGGTCCACAGGGGGACATGCTGCCACCAAGAACTGCCAACTCACATCACTCCACTGAGAGACTGCAAGTGCATGCCATTCCCATCCCCATTGCAACCTAACCCATTCCTGATGGTTTGTTTGTTTAGTTACTGCTGTCTTGCTCCAAGCATGCTGCTATCCAAATGAATTTTTATTTAAATATGCAAGCAGCGGAAGATGAGATTTTAAAATGGAAATACATTGGACTCTCAAGTATGATTTCATATAAAATGGATTTTTGTGTACAGCATGTTGTCTGAACTGGACGTTAGCCAAGGACATTTCATTATGGAACTACCGGAAGAATCTGATTTTACTAATGCTCAGTATTTGTATATGGTTTTCCTGGTTGCAAAGCCTTCTCACAGAGATTTCCACTGAATTGTCAAAAGAATCCTAGGATTTATAATTGACATCCACCCTAACAATGAAGGTGAGGAGGCTCAGAGAGGGAAAATATTTTTTTTCCAAGTTCACTCAGCCATTATATTCTGATAGCAAACTTTATAGTTACAACTACCAATTAATGGAATCTCTCCTCTGCAAGGTGGGCTCTTCTTGAAGGAACTTACAAATTATATTTCCAGTGTAGAGTAGCCTTCATGGAAGACCACTCCATGGGTACTGTTTACAATCTCAGCAGGTGAGTTTCTGCGATTATTATTTTTTCAGAACAAACTTCTTTTTATTTCCTCTTTTTTATTCTGGAGAACTCTACATTGAAGGTCAACGTACCAACAAGAGCACTTGGACAGTAGTTACCCTATTTTTACTGTTAAACACACACACACACACACACACACACACACAATCCTCACAATTTTATTAAGCATTAATGAATACTCCTCAGGAAATCAGTGTGATTCTTAACTTATACTCAATCACCAGACACATGAGTTGCTCAGATATGGGTGTCTTTGTATGGAAGGGGTGTATGAGAACACTTTCTTACCATCTCATCCTGTTTGAAATTGAGCAAAGACAGAAAATAAGGACCCAGAGGCAGAACTAAAGCATATTAATCACCCATTTTTCCTACTTGACTTCAGTGCTTCATTAAAGTGTGGTTGCAGAATAGATATAATCAATTTATATTCTGTTTGTACAGCAAAATTTTGGTTACCGAATAACAGTTAATTTAATAATCTGGTCAACTTAGAGGTAATAAATGGAATATTAATATAAATGAATTAACTTTTCAAGCAATAAATAAATTATTTGTTCATTCTCTCCCCAAACGTTGTTGAATTCTGGGGGATGTTAAGCATACAAATGAATGGTGGTTCCTGAGCCGTGAGGCCCATGACAGAGCATGGACATGCTTTGGGAGGCCAAGTCTCAGTTTTTATGCTTGTTTACCTGTGATTATGCAAACTATGAGATAAATAAAACATGTGCTTACTGATTTTATTTCTATGTGTCTTTTCCCAGTCCTCACCAGACTGTGGGTACTGATGAAGTTACATTATTTTTAATAGGAAAAAATTGCTGATTCTTTACCACCATTACATAATTATAGTAACTTAATTTCCAGCCGCATTTTCCCCTGGGATTGGCTTGGATTTCTATGACTGTTCCTTTCCTCCCTGGCCTTCTGTTAGTGTATGCGTCTGTACATTTCTGGAGCACAGCATCAATGTTGAACACAGCTGTGGATGCCCTTCCCAGGACTCAACTTTCCTGCCTTATGTGCTTTTGCCATTCTTCCAAAAAGGCATGGGTAGACCGTCCTGTCCCTGACTCAATATTGCTCTTTGCTATTTAGGCTCCTAAATATAGCCACATGCCTCACAGAATTTCATGTGGAAATAGTCTTTTCTGCTCCTGTCTGCTCTCTTTTCTACAGGGTGATATTTGATCTGTGATCTACATTAAGGACAAACACCCTCTCCCTTGTATTTGCCATGACTGTCCCTTAGATGTACCCATACAAGACTTCACCCTGGTGCATCCTGTGAACATCTCTCCTCTCACTTCTTATCTCCTGATCATCCCCTGAAGTATCTATTACAACAGACAAAAAAAATCAGTGATATTTTACAACTGTTCCTACATTATTGTCAATTTAATAATGTGGTCTTCCCAAATAGAATCCCAATGTACTGAGGATAAATGCCTTGCTGTGCAAACAGGCCAAGCTCTGGCCAGTGAATACAGAGACCTAAATTATTGCCTGGACCCCCGCCTACGAGTTCTGTGGACATTAATAAAGCATTAGACATTTTTGAGCTTCTTTACCATACTAGGGAATAGACTCCAATAGCACTGAATTCTCTTCCTACTCTTAAGTGTTACCTCATTAGGGGTTCTGTATTCTCACATCATACAAGTATAGAGCACTGTGTTCTGGCAGTACCTGATTACTGTTAGTGACCAATTTCATGTTGGTTAACACAACTTCTAGTTATATTTCATTCATTTATTCATTTATTTTACAAATGGTTATTTAACATCTACTACACCCTTCTAGGAACAGAGAAGGTATTAGTGGACCAGCAGGCCAACAGGAATTGCATCTTAGTCTGAGAGATTGATAATCAGCACCAAACAAACATGTGATTGGGAGTCAGACAGCCCTAAGTGTTTTGAGGGAGGACAGAGTAGGGTTGGTGATAGATGTGCTGCATTAGCAGGTGACATATGAGCATTGACTTGAGTGAAGTTGTGAGCAGGGACAAGAACATTTCTGGCAGAGGGAACAGAAAATGCTAAGGCCTGAGGAAGGACCATGCATACTGTATTTGAGGAACCATAAGTCGACCCATGTAGCTGGGGCTGAGTGAGCAGGGGGATAGATACCAAGCCTTGGAATAGCCGGGTCACTATTGTGAGTCAGGTGGGATATTGGAATTATTTTCGACATGAAAAGAAAAATAAATACTGGGAGATTATAAAGGGGAAGACACTGATGTATGTATTGAAAGGATCACCCTGCCCTATGAGTAGTGAATAGGAAGGTAAATTAGGGAAACAGGAGATTTAAAATTAAAAAAATAATAATAATGACTTTGAAAGATTTGTGTAGTGGATATGAGGAGAGCTGTGGTGCGTTGGAAGAGGTTAAAAAATCAGAGAAAATGTACGTAAAGAAAATTTTGCTTGGACTAGTCCTGATGGGACCAAACTTTGGTTCATGTAGTTTAACTCATTGAGAAAAGTCTCCTGTGGCCTTTGTTTTCTATGACATTCTGTGCTTTGGTCTGTGATACTGAGATAGACGAAAGTGCTTATAATTCTTTCCTTATTATTCTCCTCGTCACTCACCTACCATATATAACTTTCTGGGACACATCTCTATAAGATCCAATGATAGTTTCATTTGGGTTTTGTTCCTCTCCCTCCAAATTTTTCTTTTATAATCCTCTTCACTGGCCCAACGTGTTTTTATTCTTCTCTCTATATTGTACATGTTGTATCTATTGCCAACTGCCCCTCCATTTAGTCTCATAAACTGTGGCTTCAGAAGCAGAATCCTGTGTGGAGGTGTGACATGCATAACCATTTTTCATTTCCTCCTTTCCGCCTTTCTCCCTGACTGTCAGCTGTTGGAAGGATTGAGCACCCATCTGTGATCTCAGTCTTCCATTTCTTGTCCCAGACTTCCATGTTACTATAGATATGTCATGCTCCAGGCTCTCCTGGCTGTGGTGAGTATTTCATGCAAAACCTGAGTGGGAACATTACAGGATTGGTAAGTCTTGGCTGCTTCCCCTGATACAGTCTGAATCTGGAATACCCCCCAAATTCCATTTGTTGAAGCCTTGCTCCCCAGCTTGCTACAATCGCAAAATGATAGAACCTTCGGGAGGTGGGGCCTAATGGAAAGTCATCAGATCACTGGGGAAATTTCAAGACCCTGGCTTCTTCCCCTCCTTCTCTTTTGCTTTCCAGCCACAAGAGGACCAGTTTTGTTCTGTCACATACTCCCACCATGATATGCCACCACAGGCCAAAAGCAACAGATCTAACCAATCATGGACAGAAACCTCTAAAATCTTGAGCCAAAATAAACCTTTAATCTCTATAAGTTGATTCATGTGAGTATTTATTATAGTGATGAAAAGCTGACTGACACAGGCCTCACATTATTTTACAGTCCAAGAAGATAAACTGCCTAAACAATCATGTTGAGTTTCCATTTAATCACCTTCATTTTCCTTATGAGAATGTATTCTACCACTGCCTAATATACCTTTATATGTCATGACAGGCATATGCCCCATGCATTCTGTTTTGAGCTCATTCAATACGGAATGCTATTTTATCTCAGAAACCTCAGCTGTGCTCTCCAAGGACAAACTCTTAATATCTTTGTCTTTTTTTTTCTTTGCATACTTCTTTAGCCTAGCATTAATTCTTCCATTCTCAGTATATTTTTATTCAGAGTTTTGTCCTAATTCTGTGTCATATGCACTGAAAACATTGCAGGTAATTATTTCTTCAGCTCTTTTCCTAACACCTCTTTAGGAATAGCATATCACATTGGTATCACAAATAATTGGTGATGACACATGTGGGTAATCATATATTGCACATGACTTCTAGCTCGTGAGAGCTAACTCCTTTGCATCAATGCATAGAACAAGTTCTAAGCCTCCTGCTTCCAGGACATATTCCAGAACTCCCCAAACTTACTAAAATGCAAGCTAACTATGAAATGCTCAAACTGGCATTCAATTTCAGTTTCTCTGTCTCATCTGAGCATGGGAGTGGTGAAAGTAAAGCTCACATCCTAATGTTACTAGGAATGAAAACTTCTGCCCACTTCTCTTCCTTGAACTGAAAAGGCAACTCCCACCACAATGAATCAGAGTCATTCAGGAGCCCTGAGCAATACCAAACTAATTTAATTTAGAAGGCATGTCACCAGAGGGCACAGAAAAAAGGTATATTGGCACATTTGCTGACTACTGGCTGCTTTTGCAACATCTGTATACATCTTGGATTGCACTTGGCCATAGTCCAGAGAAAATTTGGAGTTTTTTTTTGCTGCTAGGCTTTGTTTTGGTACCAGTGCATTGGGAGTTTACAGAAATATTCTTCCTGAGAAATATTTAAAGTCGAACATTATTGTTCTGAAATGGTTGCAGGCGCAGACCTGCCTAGAGGAAGGGGCTGCACTAAGTAACCTCTGGGGGCCTTTTTGAATCTTGGATCTGCTGAATTTCTGCTGTAACCAGAGTTATACCTAACTGCTTTTTCTATAAAAATCACTCCCAAAGGTCTCCCTTGCTGGAAGAGAAATGAACAGCATGCAAATGAGCAGCCTCAAACCTTTCTGGAATTACTATTGGGCACCAACTCTCCTTGTCTCTGCTCTGTTCTCATCCCCAAGGCTGTGTCCTGGACCATGTTGGTGCAGCTCTGGATCTTTCTTCAGGCTCTAGCCCATCTAGGTCAGCTCCCTCACTGTCCAGCTCACAATCAGATGACCCACTAGATGGCTCTGTGTACCCCTTCTCCTGCATATCTGCCTTCTGGTCCAGGCTCACCCCCATTATCTATAAAAGGCATCTGGTAATCTTTGCAGTGATCTGTTTCATTGCTTCAGTCTCACAACAACAAAAACCCCAGGGGAAAGAACTTAGTTTCAACAAATGTTTGTGCCGTGGATGATGAAAATGGGTGAAGGACATCTTTGCTCTGTGCACAGGAGCCCCTGTATTTCCACTTCAGTTCATCGATCAGTCTAGGAATGATGCAGCACTCAAACCCATTAAAGCAACTAAAATTGCCTTTAAATGAAACCTGGCACCTGTGCTGTTCAACATTCAAACATCAGCCTCAAGCACACACCCACTTCATCCTGAGCACAAGCCTTCACGTGCGACACTGTCTGCTCATACTTTTACTTGAAAGATAGTGGCTCTGTTGCCTGGTTTGTGGTAGATGCTCAATAAATATTTATCGTCTTCAGGTCTGTTCACAAGAAAATCCATAAATTACAATCTCAATAAAATAACCCTCATATACTATTGATACAAAACAACAACAGAAAAAGGTAGGATGGGTAAGGGGCAAGATCTCAGTAAAACCGAGACAAAGATAATCTTTTTCGATGTGAACTTGATATAAAATTTGGCTTCCTTGTATACACATATGCATGCACACAACACCCAATTTCTTTCCAGAAAACATATTTGATTTCCCTGTGACATGACAGATTTGTAATCAGAGTTTTGCAGCCATATAAATCTAGATTCTTATAGCCCCCTACCCTTCCCAGCCACTGAACAATTTCCAAATACAACCGTGGCCTTAGATACACAGGAACCCATGCACATGCAATGAGAGCAGAGAACTGAGGCAACCCCAAAGGCAGTCACACACATGAAACACTCCAGCCCTTGCACCACAGTGGAATGCAGCCCAGGACTCTAGCTTTGCCCATTACACTGACAAAATGCAGTGCTCCCCTCTGGATCAATGAGATAGAGCTGGTATCTGCTGAATGAGCAGTCTGCATTCCAGACCTAGCATCAGGGGTGTGAGAACTCAGATCCTGGAACTTATTTCAAGGTCAATTTGCTTCAGAATCAAAACCCATTTGCCATAAAGTAGAGATATGCTAGAGAAAGGAGGAGGGTCTCAAAGGAGAAGGCACATTCATTAAAATAGCTGTAGAAAAACCAAAGCAAACAACACAAGTACACGCGCGTACACACACACACACACACACACACACAGCCCTATGTGTTTTTAAACCCCTGTGTTGATCCCAGTTTTTTGTCACATATTCTCTGTCCCTATGCTGTCCCTATGGCCTTTCTGAGCCAATGAAGTCAGCCACTCTAGAGGAGAGGGGTGGGGAAGAGAAGTTTCCAGATCTTGTCATCTTGGGTTAAAAACACACAAGCCCTCTCCCCTGGTACAGAAACAGCCTCTGGTTTCGTTCATCTCATTTCGAGCCATCAGGCCATAACTAAACAATTACTAGTTTCTTGCAGACATTTTCTCGAGCCAGTGACAGATCTTGAGCCCATGGGTAAAGCTCAAGGTGCTGGGGAAAATTGGTAGCAGTGATTTTCACATCCTTGTCAAATTGCCTCTCTCTGTTTTATGGCAACGTGGGTCTCTCTCCCTGGCCTTCTGTCTGTGTCTTTTCCCATTCCTCAGTTTTAAGAAATGTTTCTTGATCCTCTGCATTTCAATTCACCAGCGTTGTTCTGCATTATAATTGGAGATATACATGGGGCAGTTTGTCCAGATGTGCCTTGGGCCAGGTTGCAGGGGACCCATGCAGTAAACAAGGGAGAGGAGAGGTGAGTGACATGAGGGCAGGCATCCGCTGCTGTGCCCTGTTCTTCCCCTGCACTGCCATGTGTGCAATTTATCCTTCATCTCTGTCCCCTGTGCAGAACCTGTAACCCTTATTTGTAGATGATTTGCTACGCCCTGACGAAATAGGCTCTGTAAGCGCAGGAAACAGAGTAAGCAGTTGAGAAAAGCAAAGGGCACTGTTAGCTTGTTGTAAGAATTCTCCTGCAGGACAAGTCAGGATATGAAGAAACAGCCATGTACTGAACACACTCACCCAGTGCCACTTCTTTATCTATCTTGGCAGACTAAAATCAGGTGTGCTGTAAATATTGTCAGCTTAAGTTCTACTGTAGGCCCTGAAGGGGACTCTAGGCTATCCACCGGCCACTGCCCAAAGGAAGTAGAGGTCCTACCACATTGCTTGTCTCAATTGTCAATTCTCCATACATCAGCCAATTTCATAGGTCCTCGACAAGCCTCGTGACTTGTACAATCTCAGTACAGTGTTTGGTGCCAAAGAGTTTCCCAAAAATGTGGGAGATAAAAATTCCTGCTTTTTAGGAACATCACTAAATAGGAGCTATTATTGATTGGACATCCCATAACAAAAATGGAGCTATAGTTTATCGAGAGCTTGCTGTGAGCCAGGTTATTATGCTAAACATTTTTATTAACATACATTAATTGTGCATATTGATAGGATGCATTGTGATATTTCAATACATGTATCCAACAAGTATAATGTCCCTTCAGTTTGCCACCTAATCAGGTGACACAGATGCTGTGACCTTGTCCATGTTGCCAAGGGGGGAACTGAGACTGCAAGAGACTCAGTAACTGGGTCTGATTCCCAGAGTAAGTCAGGTTCTGAAGAGTGAGGATGTGAATTTAGTTCTCTTGGAGTTCAAGTTCTCACTGTGAGTGTTACAGCATGGTCTATGCTGCTTATGAGAAGACAGAATGATGTTTGGATAGATATACATCTGCTCACCACCTCTTTGGGACAGAGTGAGAGGTTCAATCCCTATCTGGTTGCAGGAACACCTGCTTCCACCATATCACAAAGGTCAGGTGCTGGGGAGGCAGGCAGAATGGGCATCTTGGGGAGAGAAGCCAGATAAAGAGCTGAAATGGAATCAGGAAGGGACCCAAGGCCAACCAGGCTGCTCACATGGGAGACATAGCCAATGTCTGACTTTCAACTAAGTGCATTCTAAATCCAAGCGTGTTTTCCAATTTCATAGTCTGGGTGGACAATAGGCAGCTTCAACAACTTTATGTGCTCTGAGACCTAGGACAGAAAATGGCAGCTTTATAACTCAAGGGACCTTTAAACAAGAACTGACAAGGCAGTGACAGTCTCAGAGAAAAACTCACCCAGAGCTGGCCAGAAAACTGGGCCAAATAGCACGGAAGAGCTTCGAGCTTGCTCAGGCCTTAGGGAATTCCCCAGCAGCTCCTGGCCATTGGCCTGGGGGTCCCTCTGGGCTGCTATCCTTTCTAGGGCAGGCCAAGGGAGCAGTCTACCTCACACCTCCAAGCAGGCCCCTCACCTCCTAACGAACCATCAACACTTTTGTCCCCTTTGGGAGCAATAAGATGAGAAAAAGAACTGACCCATTTTGGGGGAAGTGTTTATTTTCTGGCATAGATCTCTACTTGCTAATAATAGAGCTGGAGCAGGAGCGGGTCTCTATGGAGGTGGGGGAGACTGACCTGACCTCTGCATGGCCCTTCTGGGCATCAGTGTGTTTAGGAGAACTGTTCTCTTTCTGCGGGTCACACAGGGATGACTCCAGAATTAGAAGATTGTCCACTGCACTTGAGAGCTTCCTGTAGATGATTGTTCTCTGTATTGCAAGGAAAGACTGCCCAATGAGAGGAGGATCCTCAAAATGCATTTTCTGGTTCCATGTTGGGGAGAGTCTGTCCCTCCCTCACCCCCAGCCCAGATCCCATGATGACGTTAGAGCACTGAATAGCTCTGTGTCATTAAGCACCCAGGTGTTGACAGACCACTCTAAGTCCCTTCATGACACCAGTATTTGAGGTTTTCTGCCGAGAAGAGAGGGAAAGTCATGATGCTTGTCTCCATGAAAAAAAAAGGAAAATTGACAGGCAAAAGAAAGGCAGTAGAGTATAGAAGGAATAAAGGTGTGAAGTAGTTAAAGACCAGGGCTCCTCTGCTTCTTCAGAAACCAGGACCAAGACTGGTAGGTGAAGCTCTATCAAGAAAAAATAAAAAGACCACGGCTCTTGCATGCTGTGCGAATTTTGAGCTAATTTCTTAACTTCTCTGAGTCTCAGTTTCTTCTTCTGTGACCTAGAAATGGTGACACCACCTGTCTGCAGTTGGTGTGCATTAAATGCCATCACATACGTAAATTTTTTGGCACAGTGCCTGGCTCTTCATCCACACTCAATAAGTAAATGCCATAATAGTAATATTTTAAGATTATCCTTTTGAATTTGAGCCTTGGTAAGTTTTCATTTTTTACTAAATTTGAAAGAAGTACAGATCCTGTCATGGATTTCATCTGGATTTCCCTCAGTCTGATATTTGGGGATCAACATGAGAAAGATGGGGAGAGTATGCCCCAGAAGAATTCCTGAGGAAGGAGGAAGTTAGGAATGAGGCATCCTATTGGACCAGCTGGATGAAATTATGTACTCTTGGGAGGGGACCTCAGGGGACTAGGAATTACTAAAATTACTATTTTACAAACATCACAGTGAAAGCACAGGCTATGGGCAAACTAGGAAATCTGACTTGTGTCCTCCAGAGAGGGATGGGTGAGGAGGCCATAAGGGTCTGCTTTTAAGAATGACCTATCAGCTTCAAGGGCAGAAACAATGCCTAGACCTGTGGGCCTATGGCTATCTGTCCCCAGAGAAAAGTCCCCAATCATGCCCTTTTCTGCAAGAACTGGGTCAAATGGGAAAGAATAAAGTCCTGTAAGGGAATTAGGAAGGGAGGAAGGGAAGCAGGAGTGAAGACCACTCCAGGAGGGACAGAGCAGAGGCACCCTTGAATAGCACTGAGGCTATATGTCCTGAAACATGCCTGGTCCCAAAGAGTTAAGCTTCATGCTGGGAAAAATGGCAGGAGATGTGGATGATTTTACCTGATTTCACACAAGATGGGGCTGCACTGTGGGTGTCATAGAGATGGATTCCTGTAGCAGTGACCGAAAGAGAAGGGGACAGCCAGGCCACTGAGGAACGTTCATAGGTTTTTGAGGCTGAGCTTCCTGCAATTCTGTGCATGGAGCTGGAACCAGACAGAAGCAGCTTATTCCGATTAGTGGAGCCCTGCTGCACATCTTCCGACTGGTGTGGCTGGGTAAACTTGTGTTCCACTACGTTAAGTTTAACCACGAAAGCTTTCTGCGTCGTACACTGTTGTCAGTACTTCAGCATTTGATAAACATGTGAGGTGCCAATGTAAAGTGCTCCATCTGTAACTCTGTAATTTGAATTCAATTTAACTCAATAGGCACATGTGTGACATTTAGCAAGCATCCATTTCTTTTCCTGAGCTCTGCTTCCCTCCATGAAAATTTGCACACTTTTGGATACACTTTGGGCTGAAAACATTTTATTCATCAATTTCAATAGATTGGTGATGCATTGTAGCTGACAGAAATGATTTTCACATTACACATGGTGAAGAGCACTCTAGACAGTTCTAGTATGTTTTGGGAAACTATAATGTATTGGTTATTGATTGCTGCATAACAAATTAGCCCTCATCTTAGTGGCTTAACCTATATAGTACCTTACTATTACTCACTATTCCTGTGGGTCAGGAATTTAGGAGAAGTTTGGCTGAGAAGTTCTGCCTTAGGGTTACTTTTAAGGTTGAAGTCAATTGCAGGTTGGGGGCTGAATAGTTCTGATGATTTACTTTTAAGGTGGTTCACACACATGGCTGGCAAGTCAGTGCTGATTATTGATGGTGGTGTGTGTGAGGTTCTCTAAGGAGTTTCTTGAGGGAGCTTAGGGCATGATGGCTAGCTTTCCACCAAGCAAGTGATGTAAGAGAACAAGGCAAAATTATAATGCCTTTATGACTCAGCCTCCGAAGTTACATACCATCTCTTCTGCCATATTCTTTAAGTCACACAAAGCCAAACTCAATCCTTTGGGGAAAGAAACTGCGGCCTTATGATATACACCAGGAGGGAAAGGTTATCCTCAAAGAATGGCTACCACAACTAGCCATTAATCTTCAGACTCTACTTTTAACTATCTTCATAAGCATAAGCACACATCCACAAATGTGTGAATAAATAATGATAGGTTCCCATCAATATTTTTTAAAAATAATAATAAAAAGCCTGGTTTTTTTTTCCATCTTGGTTTTCATATTTTAATGTTCCCCACTAGTTATGGTAACTTCTATACCATCACTAAAAATTGCTGTCCAGTTCCAGTAAGAGGATTTTCTTGCTAGTGCCTGTGTCTTCTTGTTAGTAACCTGCTCCTACCTCCAGTTCCTTGCTATGAGCAGCAGGACCAGTATGCGTGTTTAGGTCCTTGGTGATTTTTGAATTAAAACCCTTTTGTCTTTCTTCCTGGCTCGCTCCCTCTTTCCTTATAGCAGTGGATTCCCCTTCTATCTATTGTTCTCTCAGTCCCAGAGCAATATGATTCCAAACAGAGGAGATGAGAGGCAAAGAGCCAGAGGATTTATCCTATAATTACCAAATTCATGTACATGCACAGTGTGGAGCATATGATTATAAAATGCTATCATACATACCAAAACCAGGAATTAGTTCTTCAAAGATCCAAGGTATCATTTGAAGCTCAAGCTCTAATTGAGTTTTTCTACCTTCCTACACTAGGATTTCCTGTTATTACCTTGTACTTAACATGTTTAAGTAAAGAAAAATCCATCATCCTTCAAAAGTCAGCTTCCCCATTCTATGTTCCCAACATTTCCCTCCCTCATGTGCACAAGATAAAACTCAGGGCATCTCCTTGGCTTACCATGAAGTCCTTGGCCCCCTACATACATTCAGTGGTGAATGTTGAACTGTTTCTATCTTCCATTCTTTTCTTCCATTTTTATAACCACCCCCAGGTTTTATCACCTCTCATCACATTATTTACATGGGTATCCTCCTTCATCATCCGGCCACCTCAAGTGCCTCCAGTCCAATCAATTCTGCACACTTTTGCCAGATCAATTTTTCTTAAATGCCACTTTCATTCTTTGACTCAAAAAAACCTTTCAGTATTTCTCCAGTCATGCTGGGATAAAGTCTAAACACCTGCCCTGGCGTTTAGGATCCTTTGCATTCCCCCTTAGGTACATTTCTACATTATTTCACTCCCACACAATGTAAGAATTCCTCCTGCCTGCTTCCATTCATGCCTGTCTCCATTTCTGGTACGGTCTTGCCCTTTTTGCCTGAATTCTATCCATCATTGTTTGACATCTTCCTAAAACACTGCATTGAGGGATTTTTGAGGGATCTCACTCCTACTGAACACTGTGGCTCTTAAATTCCAGTTTATTTTATTATCTACTGCCCTGATTTTCCCCAGTGCAAAACCTTATATTAAGAGCAAGCTCTCCTGCCTCAGACGCAGAGATCGTTTATAAATAGTAGTCTTCATATAGACAACACTGTACATCTTCCCTGCCCAGCTGCATTGAGTATACTATTCCACAACTGAGAATTCAGTATGTATTTAACTAATTCATTCTGTGGGCTAAAAATTCCAATAGAAGCCCCAGAAGCAGATTTTTTTAATAGAGTCCTTTCTTCCTCTTCTGGTTCAACAGCTGCCTTGGGTGGACACAACTGGGTTTCCTGTGGAAGATGAAATCAAAAATATTTGAGTCTGTGTCCATGACGGGCAAGTACCATCCTGCCCAGCAGGGGAGAGCCTCCCTTTCCTCTGCTGTCCCTGAGTTCCCGGTTTTACTTGCTTATACTGGATTTGTTTTCTTTCTCAGTTTACCCAGCTTGTTGTATGACAGTTTGGTGGTTGTTTTGATGCCATTGGCAAGTGTCCTATTTAGGACTCTCCACTGTGGGAAGCTAGAGTAATTTGTGTTTGTACGTTTTTGTTTTCCAGGAGATGCTGCTAAGGTGATAATGCCAGGAAAGTGCAAATGACTAAAAAGAAGAAGTGTATTTTTTTTTTCTGTTGCCAAAAGCAGGGACTCCCACCTCCTTCACTGGATGAAAGGATATAATCAAGAGGAACAGGCATCCTGAGGTCTGCCATCCTGAGGCAGAAGAATGCCTGCCTTTGGTGCTTCTCGCTGCTATAGAGTAATGACCTTGAACCCACATCCTAATTAGCATTTTTATTAAGTGAACTGGGACTAGAAGAAGAGTTGAAGGTAGAAGCCTGTTTGGCTCCTAAGGAAGAGCGAATAAAGGATGATAGTTCTTTACACATCCAGCAAATTGGGGTCTATTAAGTGCCAGGCCCAAGACTTGGCATTGTTATTCATACAGAAAAATTGCCAAGGAATAAACCCAGCTTTAATGCAAACCACAGCTGCTTTTCCAGGACCATCAAGGAGTCTTCGATCTTCTCAGGATTAAGTCAAAGACTGTTGATGGAAATTCAACCTGAGTCACAGTAAGGAAACTACACAGCACAAAAGCAGATATGGGGGAAATTGAAACAGGAGATGGAGAAGGCTTAGGTCACAGCTTCCATTACTCAGCGTGGGCAATGTGCTTCCCTGTGGTGTGTTCTCGCTGACTTGGTCTGGTCTGGGTTTAGATGACTTTAATCACAAGGCTTTGACCATACCTCTTAAGATCTATTATTAAGCCAGCCATAATAATCATGAAATAGCACATCCTATCAAGGAACCCAAGCCTGAGCTTGCAGTGTGGCTAAGAAAAACCAGAGTCAGAAGGGTGGTAACATCGCCCCACAGAAGCTAACCCTAGTAGTCACACCTCATTATGTCAGAGCACTGGAGGGAGAGAGCCCTGGAAGAACCCAGACACGTATACGCATGATGATCAGCCTCCTTAGGTTCAGAGGAAGGCTGGATGGGGCTGCTTTTCATCAGCATCCTGTCCCCAGAGCTTCCATTTTCTTTATTGTTTCCTATTAGCTATATATTGGTTTATTTTGATAAAAGAGTTTCTTTGCTTTTTTAACAAAAAGTTCTAAACTATTATTTTAACTAGTATTTGTGGCTGCTATCAGAAAGCCAATAGGATCAGGAACAAAAGTTTGATCACTTATCACCACTTTGCCATGAACTCATTATGGAACACTATGAAATGCAGATGTCTCTGAGGATGTTCTCTCAAATGACAAATGAACCAAATCAGATGTGCTCTCACAAATAAGGTGTATTTGAAGAAAGAGGCAGAGAAAAGAAAGATGAAAAGAGGGGAGGAGGAGAGAGAGACAGAGAGGAGGGAGCAGGAGAGAAAGAAAGAGAAAGTGAGAAATAGCTGATCAATCAGACGTGGGGGAGTGGGGAGAGGGAAAGATGGACCCAAATTTCCTGGAGCTGGTCCCAGGAACAAGGGTGGAAGGCCAGAGCAGCGGCTTTGTCTACAACCAACGAAGGCACAACTCCATGTGCTCTGGTATTATTAGGCTATCAGGTCCATCACTTATGAAAAATGATGTGACACTGTCACAGGGAAATTCTGTTGACATTGTCACTGTTCTTCTTTCATGGCCCCAAAGAAGGAGCTTTTCTAATCTTCCAATCTATAGAAGGAATCTGAGAAACATGCAGACTAGTGAAAGGAATACTTATTTTTTAAACATCTATCCTGTGTCACCTTGAGCACTGAGTACATTCCTATCCAGTCATCTCATTTACTCATTAAGAAATGTTTATTAGGCAAACACTGTGTACTAAATTTTGGCAACACATAAAACAAAATAGAGCTGTTCCCTGTCTTCATGAATTCTATAATCTAGTTCACAGTCTAGCGTGGAAAGTGACAATAAGAAAGTACAACGATCATCAATTATAGTCACTTTCATTAGTGCTACACAAATACTAGAGCCCTCACCTTACAGATACAGAGACTTGATTTTGGAGGATTCATGTATCTCAGAGTTTTATAGCTAGTAATCATTGCACACAGAACTTAAACCAAGTCCACTAACCCCAAATAACTACTATTTTGACTATGCACACTGCCAACTTCCCTCCTTCAGGAGAAAAAAAACACGAGGGCGGGAAGGAAGAAATAGGGAAATGACAAAGTTGTCATTATGGATCATGTTACCATCAGAATCAGTTGGCCCAAGAGAAGTTACCACTTACTCATACAAAATTTTATGTAGTAATTTGAACATGGAAAGACCTTGATGACCTACTAGAGCAATGCTTGCAATAAGAAACAAACCACAAACAAACAAACTGAAATCTCTCTCTCTCTCACACACACACACACACACACACAAAAAAAAAAAACCCACAGGGAGGACCCTTCCGAATAAGAGCTGAGAAGCACAAGACACCACTATGCTGCTCTCCAGGGAGGTGAGGAGCCCAGCTGGCAGTTTATCCTCCTGGGCCAGACTCAAAGCAATTCCATTTGCAAATTCATAAAACCTCCAGCCATGAACATGTCTGTGCCTCCTTCACTAGCTCCTGGCTGGTTACAAGTGATGCAGACTTTTGTGTGAGATATACAAAGCCATTTTAGCTGTCTGAAAGCTATCAGCACTCACATATGAGGTGTGAGAAAGAAGGACCCTGCCGTACTCAGGGAATCAAAGGGGATTACCCAGAAACCGATAGCAGATTTTAATTTAGATGATCATGATGGGGGCGAAAGGGAAGGAGGCTGAGAAATGGACAGATTTAACTCCAGGGTGGCAAAAGGAATGAAATGAAGTTGATGATAAAAGTGCATTTAAAGGTCTATTTAGGCAGCTATCATGTGGTCAGCTTTACCATAGTCTCTCCTTTGTGTTACCTGGCAGACTGGGGTATAAAAATTCCCCAAAGTAGGATAGTCCTATGCCTCAGATTGTAAGTAGAAAGAATTTAACATCTATCATTGCTCTTTGTTACCCTAGAAAAAATGAAAAACTACATACTTATTAACAACCCAGACCATTAAATATAACATATCCTTGTTTCATGTGGGATACAAGTGTGCCCCTACCTTGACAGAACACTTTCTGTAGTCGGTTCCCACAGACTGGATTTATTTATTTATTTAGTCAGTCTAGACTAACATTTGAAATCTTCCATTATAAAAGTCCCTCCACTATTCTCCAAACCTATTATTGCCATGACTAGTTAATGTCTAAGCACTGGCCATTAGTTTCTTCTATTTGTATCTAATGAGGGGTTGCTCAGGACCTATCTACCTAGGCCATCAATCATACATTTGTTTATTCAATTATTCAATTACTTTTTGATAGATCAACTATTGTCTGCCAGGAACTGTGGTAGATGCAGGAAATACAGCAGTGGAACGGAAAATTTCAGTCCCTGCCTTCTTGAGGAGGGTTACATTGATGTAGTGGTAGTAGACAAAGAAAAAGAAAGAATAGTGAAAAATATTTACAATTTTTAATAAGTAACATAAAGGGGAAAGTTCAGGATTAAATAGAAACAATGAAGGATATTTTAAACGGATGTAAAGTTGAAGAAGATAATTCTTGCTTTATTAAAACACTCCACAAACCAAGAATAGACAAGAAAATTCTCATCCTGATAAAGGTTATCTACAAAATACCCTTAGTTAATATCATACTTATTGGTGAGAGAATGAATGTGTCTCCCCTAAGATAAGAAACAAAACCAGGATAGCACTCTGATTATTTATATCCAATACTGCATTCAATCTAGGCAATTAGACAAGAAAAAACAAATGCATCTAGATTTTTTTTTAAAAAAAGGCAGATGATCTCATATAGAGGAAATTACAAGGAAACAATTGAGAAATTATTAGAACTAAGAGTTGAGGTCAGCAATAGTGCAGGGCTTGTGATAAATACACAAAATTAAATTGTGCTTCCAGACCAAATCAATGAGCAACCCCAAAGTGAACACAAGAACTGCAAAACTTGTACTATGTAATCTACAAAACATTGTTGAAAGAAATCTAAAAGACCCAAAGGAAATTCATCCCAAGTTCATAGATTGAAAGACTTAATGTTATGATATTAAACTTCCAAATTTATTGATACATACAACATATTCCTTATCAAAATCCCAGGTTCCTATTAAATAGTTTTTGAGGAAATTAACAAGTAAATCTAAAAATTAATATAGTCATGCCACAAACCCAAAATAGCCACAGCAATTTGAAAAGAATTAAATTGAAGGCCTTGAATTTTCTTATCTCAAAACTTACTGGTAGGTGATAGTGATCAAAAGATGTAGATTGGCATAAATATATAGATATATAGACCAATGAAATACAAGAAAGTTCAAAAATAAAATCTTCATATTTAGGTTCAACTAATCTTTAACAAATATGTCAAGAAACCTCAATGGGAAAAGAATAGTTTTGTTTTGTTTTAACATCAAATGGTATTGGGACAACTGGGTTCCTACTTCAAAACAAAAAAGAAAAAAAAAAAAAGTTCATGGACCTTAACATCATAGCTAAAATGGTAAAACTGCTGAAGAAAGCTCAGAGCTCAGAGTTACACCTTGGAAAACTTGGACAAAGAAATAGTTTCCTATACATGAAAACAAAAGCAGTTAGTGACAAAGAGAAAACTAGAGAAGCTGAATTCCATCAAAATTAAAATATTTTTATGATTCAAAGGACAATATCAAGAAAGTGATAAACAGTTCTCAGAATGAAAGAAAATATTTGAAGATCACATATCTAATAAAGAACTAGTACTATTGGGCCAGGCATGTAGCTCAATGGTAAAGTACATGCCTAACATTTGATCCATAGCACTACAAAAAACAAAAATCCTGTATATAGAATACATAAAGAACCCTTACAACTCAATAAAAAAGAAAATACTCAATTTTTTTAAATGCATATAGTTTCTAAATAGACATTTCTCCAAAGACATATAAATGTCCAATATGCATATGAAAATATTATCATCATTAGTCATTAAGGAAATGCAAATCATTTTGACAAATGATTATGCTCACTAGGAAGGTTAAAATAAAAATGACAGATAACAGCAAGAGTTGGGAAGGATGCAGGAACTGGAATCCTCATATACTGCTGATAGGACCATAAAATGGTATGTCCCCTTTGACAAATAGTTTTTCAGTTCCTGAAAATTTTAAATGTAGAGTTATATTATGATCCAGTAAATATAATCATAATAATACATAGAGTGAGACAAAAACAAATATCAGTAGTTTAACTTGAAAATGCATGTTCAGGGCAGCTCTGTTCATCAAAAGTAAAAAGTGACTACAATCCAGCTAATGAATGGACAAGCAAAATACAGCACAGCTAACAATAAGGTATTATGTGGCTATAAAAAGGGAATGGTGCATGACACATGCATGCTAAAACATAGATGAACTTTGAAAAAATCATGCCAAGTGAAAAAAGTCAGAAAAGACAACATGTTGAGTAGTTCCATTTATATTCAATATTCAGAATAGGCAAATCTGTGGAGACAAAAGTAGACTGGTGGTCACCTAGGGCTGATGGTGAAAGTATATATCAAAGATAACTGTAAATGGGTACAGAATTTCTGTGTCATGAAAATGTTGTAGAATCGACTATGGTTGATGGTTTCAAAATACCATCAATATACCAAACACCACTGAACTGCACAATTTATATAGATGTATTGTACGTTATGTGCTGTCTCAAAAAAAAAAAGCTGTTTAAAAATTAAGGGAGAGTGAGCTAATTAATAAGTTGAAAAGGAATAATCCAAAGTCTTATTTACTTAAAAAATGGTCATGGATTTACAGGTTCATCATCAGTTGAAGATTTGCTTGAAATTTAAATTTGGGGCTCCTCACTAGATTGATGATGGAGTCATTTTCCTCTCTCTCTCTCTCTCTCTCTCTCTCTCTCTCTCTCTCTCTCTCTTTCGTACCAGGGATTGAATGTAGGTATGCTCAGCCACTAAGCCACATCCCCATTCCCCCTTTTTTTATGTTTTGTTTTGAGTCAGGTTGGCTTTGAACTTGGAATGTTCTTACTTCCGTCTCCCAAGACACTGATAAACTGCACCATGCCTGCCTGGAATCATACTCTTTAAGTAACTGAATTCCAAATTATTCAAGTGCACATTATAGTTTGAGAAACACTGTTCTTATTATAGAGGGGGTAAAACTAATACTGGATTGTGGAAAAACTTTGTATTTTGAGAGTAATGAGAACCCAGTGCTATTTGGCATGGAAGGGAGGCATAAATAGCCCTAGAGTAATGAGAGAGGGGAGCATGGGAATAAAGTCTAGGGAATTAAGTTCATATTTCATTGCAATGGTCAAAGATCAAAAATTTTATCAAAAGAGTGACAATATCACAGCTAAAGCTATATGGATTATTAATTGGGTTGAGAGACAAGTTAGTTACTGGGCAAGGAGATGTTTGTGCCTTAAACTACTATGATGGCAGTGGTGATGCAAAGGGAAGTTTGATTATAATGTATATTCTATTGGGAAAAATGATAGAACACACTGATGGTTAAATATGAATAGTAAATGAAAGGAAGGATTTAGGGGTGACTCCTGGGTATTTTGTATAAGCACTCGAGTAAATGGTGATACCATTTACTGATGTTGGGGTAATAGGGTGAAAATAGGTATATAGCACACGATAAAAAGGGATCTTAAATTTGGGAAGGTTAAATTTGAGCTTTCTGAAATGTGTCCATGTAGAGATATTGAGCAGAAAGATGGATATGTGATTCTAGAACAGAGGTGTTTGGGCTGAAGATATAAATTTGAGAGTCATTAACATAAAGGTGTTATTTAACTGGAATCACCTAGGGAGAGTGCAGAGAATCCAAAGCAATTTCAAAATGCCAAAGAGGGATGTTAGTTTCACTATCTGATTGTCAAGCCAGTAAAACACTAGGAACTCTATGGGGAGTGAATATTAAGTAGTGCCAGTCTTCTGAGAACCTAGAATATGAGGAAGTATAAGTAGAGACAGACTTTTCATAAAACATATTTTCAACCTATTTAATAATTGGTTAACTACTGGCACTAAGTGCTCAGACCATGCTCTAGTTATAGGACTAAATGCTGATGAAAACCCCTCTCTAATTTGTTACTGTATAGAAGAGTAGATTGATCAAGAAAAAGTCACAGAGAGCTGAGTTTAAGGTGAGAGAGCAACAGAGGACTCAGTTAACTCAGGCAGGGTCTATCCACCAACCTGCATGCAAGTATTTCAGTGTTTCCACAACTGGGATTGTCTTCTAGATGCAACCTGGCTGAATAGTAATCAACCCTTGATACAGAAACTAGAGGACAAGAGAGGTGTTAATGGTTTGGACTAAAAATGTATCCCAAAGAGCTCATGTATCAGGCAATGTGGCAATGACCAGAGATAAAAATATCAGATTAAGAGAGCTGTAACCTCATCTGTGGGTCAACCCACTTGATTTTTTAATAATTTGAATGGACTACTGGCTTGTAAGTAGGCATGACTGGAGCAGTTAGGTCACTGAGGGTGTGGCCTTGGATGTATCTTGTCCCTGGCTTCTTTCTCTCCACGTCCTGGCTTCCATGAGCTGAGAAGCGTTCTTTCCCCTTGTTCTACTATGATGTTCTACCTTACCTTGGGCCAAGACCAAAGGAGACAACAGACCATGGATTGAACCTCTGAAACTCTGAACCTAAAATATTTTTTTGTTCCTTAAGTTGTTCTTATCAAGGGTTTTGGTCACAGAAAGGAAAAGCTGACTAACACAAAGCATTATGTTTCATTTGGTTTGGTTTGTTTGTCCCCAGGGATTGAACCCAATGCATTACTAAGTTGCTGAGACTGGATTTGAACTTGAAAACCTTCTGCCTCAGCCTCCTGAGTTCCAGGAATTACAGGTGTGCACAACCATGCATGGCAAGATGTATTTTTAATTAATGAAAAGACCTAAAAAATGAACTATAGAGATGTTGAATTAGTTTCTTTTTACTAGCAAATGAAAAGTCTTTGTACCACCAATCTGTTTTCCTATGTTTTGAACTACTTAGCAAGTTGCTTAGATCCATCAGAGCAAGCACTATGTCTTGCCCATGTTCTGTATTCAAACAGTACTTGGCCCTGCATCCTAAATCCAGCGCACGCACAATTCTCAACAAACATTTGTTGAGTAAAAGACTAAATACATGATTTCTCTAAAGAAGTAGGAGTAAAAGTGAAGGCAGAAAAAGGCATCTTCTCATTACAGCTCATCAGACTCAGGCCACAATTTAATTTCAGAAACATATAGCTAGAAGATACCTCTTGTATCACCAAATCCATTGGTTTTCAACCTGTGTATCAGGAATCCTTATGGAATCAGAGCTTAGGCTTCCTAGGATGGCCTTGAGAAAGGAAAGGGAAGTAGATCTGAAGTGGGAAGCAAACTGGTCTGTGAATCCTTCTTCAACTAGAGAAATAATTTTATCTACTCTACAAAAGAGATTTCATTGAAACAATTGTTTATTTACTAAAAAGAGGGTTAATAAAATTTTTGAAAATCATGATACGTTGGAAATTTTTCTGCTTTTTTTTTTTTGCAATTAAAACGGACACCCAGAGAGGTTGGGTGAGTCTGTTGAACTTTCTCAGTTAGTTGGTTTGCTCATAGGGCTCAACTCAGGTGAGTGAACTATCCACAACACTGTGCTGCTCCTGCCAAACTCCTACAGCAACTTGCAGGATGACCTCGTGCTTCCCCAGCCCATCCTATGCTCACCAAAAGGCTGCTGGGCCCCAATAGCTATCCAAGTTGGATCTGAACTTGACCTGGGCAGGGTGTCCATCTCACACCCTATTGTGTCCCCTGGCATCCTCTCCGCCTTACAGAAGAATCTAAATACCAAAGAGGACCAGAGAGGTGCTCCTTCCCAAGCCTGATATTTTTTACCTCATTCTATTTAGAACCCAGTTCTGAATTTTACTGGGCACCTGATCTTCAAGCTGAGGAGATACATCTTGCCAAGTAACAGATGGATAAATCAGATGATCTTTGATCCTGACTCAATTCATTATTCAGAAATATGAACTGTTTATAATTATACCCAAAACTAGCTCCTGGTTTCATAGGGGAAAAAAATTGTGAATGTCTATTTAGAAGAGTGTTCACACTTTGGGCTTGGCAAGGGTTGTGTGCCTTTTACACTGAAGCTTTGTTTCTTGTTGTGTCTGGACTAGCAAATCCATTTCCCACCCTGTCTTCTTTTAACCCATAAGTACCGGTCAATGGTCAGGTTGCTTTCTTGGCAATTGACATAATAAATGTAGGCAGGATATTTACATTCGCTATTATATGTTTTAAAATTTCCTTGGCAGAAGAACTGTGAATGCAAAGCAATAGTATGGCTGGGAGGCAGGGGGCCATAATTAAAATCCCTTTTTGTTTTTTAAATGGCTTATTAAAATGCTTGTGAAACCTGCTACACAAAGCCGCAGCCAAAACCCCGTCGCTGCTAAATGGAATGAAATGGATTTTTCAAATGTCATGCTAGTATCCACTTAATAATACATTTTTCTATAGACAGGACAATAATATATATTTTAATCACTTTTCTACAGGCAAATAGACTATACAGGAGCTGCCCTTCACTGGCACTTGGAAATTATGAATTTTTCAATAACCTTTTCTATTATTCATCCTGTGTTATTCCGTAACATTTCTGCATGAGGAGTGTGCTTCCCAGACACTTTATGAATCTCTTCTATTATTTATTAAACAGCAAGGTGTCTCCCTACAACCCTCACCCCAATCCCCTAGAGAAGGCTACTTGGAGGAGGGTCCAAACATGGATAGCTACATCCTGAGTTATTAATAATTTCATATCTATAAGTGATTCTGATTGAGTAGGTTCTTCCACGTGGCTCAACTTTGGCCCCCAGAGGTGCGTTGGCTCAGAGACGTGGTGTGTATTATTTGGGAGAAGGCAAGGATGATTATCAGCCTTGGGAAATCTCTGTTGACAGCAATGCAGCCATATTCTCTACCCTGGAACTGTCTCTATTCCAAAAGCGAACCACTTGGGGATGTAACTCTGACCCTGAAAGCAGGATTCCTGAGTTGCTTTTTCTGCTACAGGTATAGATCTCACTTTCAAAAACCTTCCTTTTCTTATTCCCCCTGTCCACACAATATTTTCTTTGCCTGGATAATCCCAACTTATTCTTCATGTCTCAACTATAACTGTGCGTGCCCTCTCTGGGAAGCCTTTCTCTAAAGTTCCCAAGCACATTAATTCTTTCAGATGCTGTGTACATAACCATGTCCACATTGTCACACTGCATTATTTCACTGTTGGGGGCCATATGAGAGAGAGAGACAGGTTCTCTCCTGCTCACCATCTAAACCCTATGAGTAGAAATAGAAGTAGCATAAAGTAGGTGTTCCATCATTACTTTAAATTAAGGAATGGGTACGTGAATATGGACAACCAAATGCTCCTCTTATAAGCAGCTGTGGGGAGCAAGGCCTCAAAGATGAGAAAGTTGTGAAAGAAATTTTACTGTTCTTTGAATACCCATGTGCTTCCCCACATTTTGCCTTCCTCTATGAAGTTGAGCAGGAGCACATGATGCATTCTATTCAAGGCACTGAGTATTGAAGTGGCCTGGAACACCGATGGGGCCACTTGGCAAGGGTTGTGTGCCTGCTGATGGGCTGATGCACTTAAAATTAGAAGACTGCAGCAGTTCTGTGTTCTGTCACAGTGGGATGGCGGAAGCCATGTGTTCCAGATGTTCCAGATGCAAGATGGTGGATCTGTATGTCTGGGTCCCTGAGCAGATAATGCAGAGGAGGGCTTGTCCACACTGTATGTGTATACACACACACACACACACACACACACACACACACTGACCTGCATTTCATCTGTACAAGCTATAATTTCTATTTTGTTAAACCAAACTTAATCCTGCCTGACATAATCTCCAGAACCAAAATAGGGTAGAAAGAGAAACATGTGGTGGTGGGGATTTGTCAATGCTGTTGTTAATCTGTTTTATCATTTCAAAACCTTTCCACTCTGGGGAATGGGGATGTACCAAAGTCTTACCATCTGGTCTCACAACTAGGAGAGAAGGCAGTTCGGTACAAGTTTCCAGAACTCTGAAAATCTGACCCACTTTTAATATGCCCCTGAGGAATCCCCTGCAAGAAATTGTTATGATAACTCTCCTGCCTTCAATAATGTGGGGAGATGTTGTGTTCATATGCTTGATTTTCTCTATCCTGAATCCTCTCCTTACAGCCCAGAGAGGGGATGATTCAGAATCAGCCCCTGGCAGACCCTGCACTGTTCCTCTCAGGAGGAATGTGGAGGAGTGGAGCCAGCTCCTTCACAGACAAAGTGGTGGAAATTTGTGGTTTCAATTTCTGGGGCCTGGGCCGCCAGGGTGATCATGTTCGTGTTTTGTGGCTTCTCTTTCTTTGGGATTTTCTAATGGACTGCGGAACTTTCTCTATGGGCAAATGGACCCCTTTGAATTCTTTCCAGCAAACTTTCTGTAAATCTAATAATAAAGTCAGCAATAACGATGTGGCTGCTTTTGGCAGGAGATTGATGTGTATCACACGGTCCCCACATATTTTCCCTGTTTCCTTACTTGTCTCACTCCCCTATCCAATCTGGGACAACAAGAGAAGTGGGATCCCAGCTGTGGAGACCACTGAGCAGAAAGCCGAGCAGCCTGGGCCATTATAGTCACCCAAGAGCCAGGGTAAAGCGCAATTGCACAAAAACAGAAAAAAATGATTTCTGGATTAGGACTTGATGTGCCTGTCTGGGATACAAGAAGATCCCAGGATGAAATGGCCAGGAGGTGGAAATTTTGTTCCTGAGCTGGTATCTGCAGAGTGCAATCTCTGAGGATGCTTCACCAAGTAGAGGCAAGGCAGAAATTTTAATTTCTGAGCTGGAGGAGAGAAAGAGAGGAAGAGGAAGAGGGGAAGGAAAGAAGGAGGAAGGGAAGGGAAGGGAAGGAAAAAGGGAAGAGAGTGAAAGGGAGGAAGGCAACAGGGGAGAGGGAGAGACAGAGGGGAGTAGATGGAGGCAGGGGAGAGGGAAAAAGTGTTGGATAGACAGCTGACATCTCCTATGTGATTTTAGAGGGACTTCCAAAATTCCCAAAGACCCAAACTGAGTCTCAGTTGGTTGGGAAGGTAGGTCAAAGCGACAGTCCCTAGAGGAACTCTGATGGAGGCCGAAGAGCTGTGGGGGCGTGGGGAAGGGCGAGCTCTTCCATGGTATCTTCAACACCCCTCCTGTTCCCAAAGACTGCGGGAACCACAAATAGATGACTTTCTTCCTCCCTGTTGAGCATAGTATAGAGGGACGATGGGAGAGGGTATGGGGAGGTGGCAGGGGAGGAAAACCCATGGGGAATGTGTCAGGGGTCAGTAGACCATGTGCCCTGGGTCAGATTCTAATCCCGCCTGTTTGTCCTGAAGTCCTGCTGGAACATGGTCCCCGGGACTCGTTTACCTATGTTGCCACCATACAGAGCTGAACATTTGCACAGAGGATCTATGTCCTCAATGCCTAAAATATGCACTTCTTGGCTCTTTGTAGAAGATGTTTGATAATCCCTGGTCTCTCACTTAAATAATAATCTTGAATTTGTCTGCCAAAGGAAGGCAAAAATTAGCTGTGACCAAATATACTTGAAGACATCGAGGTCTAGACTTCCTCCCACGGAGGGGGAGGGGGAGTCAGGTCACGAACATCTCTGAGTTTGATGGAAAGTCTTCCTGATAAACACCACAAGATAATTGTCATTCCATGTTACAAATAAGGAAGCTGAGGCTCAGGGGGAAAAGCATCCCTGTGACCCAGTTAGAGAGCGTTGATGAAGACGCAGGACTTTCCTCCACCTGTGGGGTGAAGGAGGGTGCAAGGGAACCTAGCCTCGGGAAGGGACATGGCAATGAGTCAGGTGTGGGCTCCAGTACTTTGTGTCCTGTTGACTTTTATTCTCTGGATGTACAAGACCCCAGCCTCTTTCCACTGTTTTTGTTCAGAACAGGTGAAATACTGTCTATGCTTTTCTGTCCCTGGTTCTGCTCTGACGTATTTAGACTTTGCTTTGGAGGTCTCTCCAAGGTGCTCTGGCTTTCCCCCAAATCCTTCCTTTCAGACGAAGCCATTACTGGTTGCAAACAGGAGGCAGACAGACTTGCAGGCCCTTTCCGCTCACTGCAAAACCTCCTTCTGTGTACAGCCCGTTCCAGGAGCTCCTGAGGCCATCACAGGGACCATCCGCATCTTTTCCTTCATCTCAGCCAAGCCTCCTCGCCGTCATCAGTTTTCTAAATATCGCGTATTTATGTGTGCTTTAGAGTGAGGGGAAACACACTTGCTGGAGATGGAGATGTCATTCACAAAATAATAATAGCGTCCCAGCTGAGAAGAGGCAAACACCCCCAGGGGTCAGTCCTGCTAAATGACACATCTTTCTTAACTATTTAGCTTGTGAGGATGCCTGAGTGGAGCACTTAGACTAATTTCAGGGTCTTTTTTTTTCCCTGTGTATGAACTGCTGGGCCCTCTTGAATGTAGAATCTGGATTCCTAATTGGATCTCATCAAAGTGCCTCACTGCCTTCAGCTGGTGGAGGCGCCTCTCCATGTGGAGGGAGGGGACCGATGCCAGCAAGTGATTAGCTGATGGGCCATGCCTGGGTGGTGGTTGTGTCTGTGTGAGCCTAAACAGCTAGGAGCATCACACTGAGACTCAGCTGCTGCCCCCAGCCTCCTTCAAGACACTTCCCTTATTCCCAAAGTGGCAAAAAAAAAAAAAAAAAACAGCAACGGCATTAGGAACCCTCTTCAATTGAAAGCTTGCTGTGTACCAGACATGGTGTAGAACATTCTGCACACTTTTTGCAATGTAAGCCTGACCAAATCCTGTAAGACAGAAAAATCATTAGTTCCATCTTACAAATAAGAAAATGGAGGCACAGAGAGGTTGAGTAAGTGGTTCAAAGATACAAAGCAAGTGAGTAGTTGAGCAGGAACAGAAGTTCAGGTCCAGGAAGAAGGGAGAATGATTGCAGTGATATTAGGGTGTGTAATGATCTGCTCTTCTTTTTTCCTGCCAATTTTTTTCTAGGTCTTGATGCAGGTCAGCAAGCCAGAGTTTACCCCATCTGTAGACCTCCCTGCAAAATATTGCAATGTTGTACTCTCAAGGAGGATTGCACCAATCTTTCTCAAATGGTAAACTTTATTTTTGTTATAATGTGACCTGAGAGTATTACATAAGATTTTGGGGGAAAGGAGTTAAAAAAAATCCTGATATCTCCAACTAACAAATTAACGTAACATTCTCAGTAATTGCTACAGGGCAAGCTCTACATAGGTTTTTAAAAAATCTACAGGACAGAGAAGAAATTCTCTCATTCTTTTCACAATCTTTCCCAGAGCCAAATTATTTTAAACAACAAATAAATTGAACTATTAGTGTGTATTTTTATACTTGAATCTGATTGCCAAGAGGTATATATTCTTAATTCCCCTGCCTTATAACTTTGTGTAGAGTAAGTGACCTTATCAATTTAGAGGCAATTGTTCTTGAGGAAAAAAAAAAGAGTATGCAATAGAATATTTCAAGCTAGTGCAGAAACTTAGCAATTGCCATACATAATCTAACCAAAAAAATGTGGATCCTTTAGAGGCTTTTTTATTTGAGGGGGTTGCTGGGGATCAAACCCAGGGGTGCTCTACCACTCAGCTACATCCCCAGCTCTTTTTATTTTTTATTTTGAGACAGGGTCCCACTATGTTGCTGAGGCTGACCTTGAATTTATAATCCTCCTGCCTCAGCCTCCTGAGTCACTGGGATTACAGGCATGTGCCATTGTGCACACCAGGATACATTTATCTAAATGAATAAATGTAAGAGGTCTGTTAGGAATTGGGCACTGTGCTGAATGCTGAGGGGATGAATTAAATAAAAGACCCCACCCTCAAGACTCCTATAGTCTAGCAGCGGATACACAAACAGATAGAACATCATACAACTACATGCTATTTTCAGAGATCAAACATGCCCAGAAACAGAGAAACATGCTGCTCATTGGGGGCATATTTACTAGCTGTGTGTCCTTCCATTGAGCATTTGTGTACAATTTTCTCATCTGTGAAATAACGCTTTTTTGCCAAGCTATAGTGGGGATTCAGTAGGGTAATATGTTCACTGCTTGGAACAGTGCCCAGCTTGGGGTGAAGAGGTCCTTCCCCTGGACTGTTTCAGATCCACAGGTGGGGACATCTCCAGTTCATGGGCACCAGTGAGGCTTAGTTCCCTGTCATGAGTTCCAGTGAGGCTTAGTTCCCCAGTCATGATGATGTCATGCTTTGAGATCTATAGTCAGCTACCTGTCTCCAGGAGATTCCAGGCACACGCTGCTCAGACAAGGAAATGGTCTCTTGTTGGAAGACAATAGGTTAATAGAGAAGGTAATCCCCCTCTCACCTTCAGATTTACTGAAGCAAAAGTCCAAAATGAAGCAGGAAAGCCAAGGTATTGGTAGCCATGAGGAAGAGAAGGTATTGGGGGTGGGGGCTGCATGAGGGGCAGATTTGCTCTTGCTTTCTTCATCTCTGGAGTAGAGAGGGAGAGAATGAGATGTACATAATAGTTTGCTTTTTGCCAAATGTTGGAGCACATTTCCTCCCAATAGTGCCTCTCACAAGGGCAGCAGCTTGGCACTTAGGCAAGGGAGTGAGCTGGAAGAACAGGACAAGATAAAATTACAAGTGACAGCATAGCCTGTGTCTGCAATTACAATGCATTGTAAACAAGGAGAATTGCAATTCCAGCTGCCAGACATAGCCAGGGATTGACAGGGACAGTGCACCATCTGAGACGATGGTAGGCTGCTGCACATCTACTTTCAGCCCAGGATGGTGGGGAGACAGAAGGGACCTGGGGGCTGCCCCATGGGAAGTGCAGCAAGCAAGGACTAGCAAGGAGCCCAGGAAGGGAAAGGGAGCAAGTGGTGGTGGGAGGAGGGAGGGAGAGCAATCACAGACCAACTTTGAAAGAGGGTGTGTGTGTGCATGTGCGTGTGTGTGTGTGTGTGTGTGTGTGTTTGGGGTAAATAGAAGAGAGAGATTTTACACCCAGGTCACATAGCTCCCAACGCCACTGCAGAACAAAAGATACAGGTCTCTGTTTTTGTTTTTGAGAGACTCACTATAACCTAAGCTTTGTAAAGCTTTCTGAATATGTTATTTCAATGACCTGCACCAAAGCCAATCACACATTGACCTGTTTACCAATCAAGTTATGGATCATCTGTAATTTTTAGGTTCAGGCTATAGACAATGTGAATCTTAGATTGAAAGAATATAGCTACTGCTTTTTAGGAGGTAGACAATGTAACATCATTTTACAGAGGAGGAGATTCTGTCCCAGAGAGTAACATGCTCAGGGTTTCTCAACTAACAATGACAATGACTGAATCTGGGTCTGGAGTCAACACTTAGCCTACTATATTACATATTTCAGAATTAGAGTCCCTCTAATTCTGTCCTCCTCTGTCCCATTGTCCAATGTTCAGTTAACTAGGGTAAAATTGAATGAGAACATAGATGTTTTAAAAATGTGGTTACTTTCTTATCAACTTGACCAAGACAAGAACCTATCATGAGAAGCATGGTTTTCAGACCTCAGGAAAAATTTCTACTTGTACAAACAGAGAAAATGAAGAAATGCCATAATCTACGTAGCAAAGACTATATATATTTTTTTCTAATGCTGCTCCAATAAATGGAATTTGTTTTAACCAAGAGCACAACATGAAAGTGCCTTCTTCAATAAAATGAAATTAGGTTTAACTTGCAGCACGTGGAATTTAGGTTAGAGGCATAGAACCATATTTCAGCTATGAATAAGTCGTCTCCCTCTTAGCCGACCTGGTGCCCCATGTCCAGGCAATTTGTATTCTGAGCATCTTCCACAGTGGTTATGATGCTTTGGGCTGAGCCATCCACATGCATATGGTCTTTCCGTGTGACAGAATGCACCTGTCACCTGGTTAAGAGACACACTGAAGTCAAAAGGGTTGGGAGAATATCAGTGGTCTTTCTGAGGAGCAAATCCCCAGCCTCATATCATTGAAACTGAGAACTATTTGTCTCAGCTCTTCACCAGACAATACTCTTGAACAGGGTTTCCATGTATCACCATGTAGAGCTGCCAGATGGACTTGCTAGCCTGGATCCTAAAGTCTATGGAATGACACAGTATGACCCTTAAACCCAGCATATCCCAGTTCAGCAACATGCCTGTCACTAGTGGCCAAGCCAAGCAAGATGATGGGAGACTTCTTCATCTCTCCCCAGTGAGGCTCCCAGCATAGTTTGTGCCACAGGAAGTCATGTGTTATAGATTTGCCCCACCCAAGGAAGTTTCCCCTTCCTCAGGGACCTTTCAGGATCCAGCAGAGACTGCTGGTTCTGAGGAGCATGAATAATGATGAGATGGCAATGAACAATGTAACTGATGTGATTCTGCAATCTGTGTATGGGGTGAAGGTGGGAGTTCATAACCCACTTGAATCAAAGTGTGGAATATGATATGTCAAGAAATTTGTAATGTTTTGAACAACCCACAATAAAAAATTTAAAAAATAATAAAATAAAAAAAATAAAAAATTAAAAAAAAATAATGATGAGATGGCAATGAACAGTGGAGTCTGGACGAAATTAGAATCTGGGGACTTAGTTGAGGTAGCAAGTAGTTCCCCTAACAAGTTGAAGCTCTGGCTGAATCAACAAAGCTGACTCCCCCAGAGTAGATATACAGAACTTATGCCCAAGGATGTTTTGGCCCATCAATCTGCTACATGCTGTTATCACCTGGAGTTACCTAGAGTCCTTGCCCAGGAGTTTCAAGTGCTCACTAAATGAAGCACAGCCCTGCTTCTGACTTCATCTCACCACAGGGCAAATGAGCACGATCCAAATCATGCTTGGGAGTCAACTTGTCTTCTGTCCCTTGGAAGTGTGGAGGGTACAGCAAAAATCAGTTGTTAGGAGCATTGTATTTGGGATCAAATCTGCCATTTTTACAGTATACCTTGGACAAATCTCTTAAGCCGGCTTCATTTTTAAAATCCGGAGAGTGTTCATGTCAATGTCCTCCTTGTGCACATCCATTGAACAATGTCTTAAAGCCCCTACACAGGGCCTACTCCTGTGTAAGCATGTGAAGAAGGAAAAATTACTGTCATAATAACTAAAAATAATGCCAGTGACCTGACACTGGAGCATTAAGAAGCCATCAAAATGTCCTCATGTTATGTAGGGGACACCTGGCCTGGCATTCAACTCAGATGGCAGAGACCAGAGTCCATGGCATTTATTCTCCCTTAGTCCTATCCTTGGGATCTGCTTTGCACTCTTTCTGACCCTGTTCTTAAAATGTGAGGCTCTTGCTTATTTTTCAAGTTTGTAATCTCACCCTTGGCCTTCCAACAGGACACTTGGTCTTGATCCTGTGGCATCTACCTGTTTGCTGTTTGTAGGTCTAATGAACATTCAACTCTTAGGAAACCCCACTTCTGATTATTTCAGTAACTCTGCTTTCACCTACTTCCCCTCAGGCTTGGGGATTTATTTTTGACATGATCACTTAGAGTTATCACTGCTATTGGATCGTTCTGGTTCTGAAAACAGAAAGGACACAGATGACAGCCAATGGGGGCAGGGCGGAGGTTCTCTATTCCTACCCACTTTATGAGAACGTGCCTTGCCAATGGAATCAATTCAAGGCCTGGTGGGAGGGGTTGAGCATAACAGTCTAAAATGCTGTGTAATTATATTCACTGACCAATTTGAAAGTCACTTTTAAGAACAGGTTGGAAAACATTCTTTTTCCTTAGTTATATCTGCATTTATTAGGATCCTGGCATGTGTATGTGAGAGAGTATATCTCTTACTATTATGTTGGGTTTTAGTTGGGAGCACCATTCTTCCCCTATGTTCTGAAATGTACTGCACATGTGGGCATCAGGTTCACCACTCAGTTCATCATGGCAAGACTTGTACCTCCAACTAAGGAGGACTAGGTGGGAGTTCCCCGTAACCTTGGGTTTTGTCTTTTAGCAGTGAGGTCAGGGCTGGAATGCCAGTGCATTCCTCTGGCACTGTGTGTGTGTGTGTGCGCGTGCGCTTTTGAAAAACTTGTTCAACAAAGGTAATGAGGAAGAGCTGGTATGTCATATTTAAAACTAGTCCACAGAAGGTGCCAAACAAAAACCACCGATCGGGATTTGGAATTAACATGGAGAGGAAAAAAAAAATTCTGGCTTCATCCTCTTGTGCAAGGAAGAAGATGGGGCTCCTCAGAAACCGGTGTTAAAAGCCTTGCACTGCAGTTGCAGGTAGAAGTGGATGTGTGGGCTGCTTTTGATGACTACAGTAATTGAGGGAGCAGGGGTGTGAGCAATCCAGAATTCTGGAAGGGTCTTCAAGGTAATCTTCTCCAAGCCCATCACTTGGTAATAAAGAATGTATGCCACAGAGAAGAGAAATGCCTGCTCAAACTCCCATGGAGTCTTAAAGTGATATACTATAGAGTACCTGTGTGTACGTATCTGTATGGGTATACATATGTGTGTGTATGTGTGTGTTGAGATGGGTTCTCATTATATTGTCCACACTGGTGTTGAACTCCTGAGCTCAAGGGATCGTCCCACCTCAATCTCCCAAGAGCCTGAACTAGAGGAATGTACCACCACACCCAGCTTAGTTGTATTTACCAAGTCTCCTGGCTTCTAGCCCTGCACCTTCTGACTATGTAACAAGACCCTGAATCTATTTGTATGAGTCTTATATGTCTATATCTATGTCATCTATTTATTTATCTGGTTCATTTATCTAGCTAGTTTTCCAGTTTAACCACTGCATGGCAGCCTATGTAACTGCTTTGTTACTCTCCCTTAAATACTACTTTTAATATGGTCTCTGTCTCTTCACGAACCTTCAGCAGCTCTCCAGGATCTACAGAGTGAAACCAACCTCCCTGGCTGGCGGGATCTGACTTTGGGGCATCTCCTATATAATCCTTTCACTCACTTTCACATGGCAGGAGCAGGCCTCCATGGATGCCATCCCTCCTTCTCTCACATTCTCACAGAATGACCTCTTGCTCCTTGCCCAAAACCTACATCATGGCACATCAGCTCCCAGTGAGCTCTCTTGGAATTGTCCAGCAGTTAATATCTTTAGCCCATTTAACAGTAAGCATATTGCCCTGAGTTAAACACTTGTGCCTTGTCTTCTTGAAGAGGATGGGGACTTTGTCTTATATTTCTTTATGTACCCATAGCACCCTGCTCAAAGCCTTTACCCATAATAGACCCATAAGAAGTGATAAAAATTTGAGGCATGGTAAAGTTCTACCAGGACTGAATATTTATTACAGACCTTTCTTATTTCTCTTAATTATTTGTTCTAGTTCTGGGTGAGATCACTTTGCCAAGATGTCAAATAACTCTGGCTAGAGTTGGGTTTCGTACCTCTGTCCAACCCAGGTCCAACATTTATTTTAAAAACACCAAAACATAAGTTTTTCTATTCCTATGTTCAAACTTGCTTCATGGCCTTTGCTGATCAGTATCACTGTCTTGACCATATTGCTAAGAAAGTTCAATGCAATGGTCAAGAGGAAGGATTTGGGATCAGGCCAACTTGAAAGTGCTCACCCTGGAGGAGGCCAGCTACCATGTTGTGAAGCAGCCCTGCAGAGATGCCTACTTGACATGGGACCAACACTTTCCAGCAATAACATAAGTGAACTTGAAGCAGATCTCCCATTGCATCTTGACCCATCAGTGGGTAAATTGCAGCTTGAAGTAAACAGCAATCTCTCTGCCTCTGTTTCTCCATCTGTGAAATGGGATAATTTCGGTAACCATTTCTTGTAGTGATATAAGTATCAAAGGTGCTGATACATGTAAACCATTTAGAATAATTTCTGCCACTCAGCAAGCATTCCACAAATAATATATTGTTAGTTGCCTTTCTGTGACCTGACCTTGCTTGATCCTCAACTATGGGCCACTGTTCTCATCAACCTCTCACTAAAGACAGTTATTTGCTTTTTCTGTGTCTTACTTTCTATTCCACCAAGACTTAACTTGCTTAGATATCTCGTCCCCTCTGTCAATGCTGTGAACTGCTGTATTTCTCTGTATGCAGGCCCATGGGAGTTGCTTCCTCCTGTTATTTCTGATGCATAGTTGTGAAAGAGCAAAGTCCTGAACTGGGTGTCGAGGAACACTTAAGATACAATTCCACTCACGTAGATCTGTATTACGACTGGTGAAATAAGGTTTACATATATGGGATGGAATTTTAAAATGTGAAATATAGTATCGAATTCATTCCACAGCTAGATAATTCATCAATTTTTCAATCCATCAATATTTATGAGTCCTAAGATCTGATTGTGTTTAATAACTTGAATCTGTCTGGGATGGTAGAGTAGAATAATTTGTGGCCAAGAGTATGGACTTTAAAGTAAGACTTTTATTAGCTATATAACATTGGAAAATGCATTTAAACTCTCTGTGCCTTAGCAGTCTCATCTGTAAAATGGAGATGATAACAAAATCTACTCCAGAAGATTGATGTGAGAGTGGAATGAGGTGATATAATGCAAGCTGTGTGGAATAATGTCAGTTAGCTCTGCCCGTCCCTTTCTTTTCTGAGTACTTTTACTTATTCCATAGATTTGTAATTGAGCACTTATTTTTTAGGCCACTTCAAATTTGACACCTCTTTCAATAACTGACATTGCTCTAGATTTAGACACAACCAGTGTGAGAGCAGTGATATAGACTATTTCTTCATAAGGATTAAATATGTTTTAAAGAGTCTTTTACTTCTAAGCAGCTGTTGAGTATTTTGAGAACTTTCAGTCTTTAAAATAGCTTAAGCGGAGGGTGGGGTATCATGATGGCCTTGTAACCCACTGTATTAGTTATCTGTCACTGTGTATCAAAATAGCTGAGACAGCAGTCATAAATTATCTCATAGTTTTGGGGGTCAGGAATCTGGGCACAAGTTGACCTGGGTATGTCTGGCTCAAGGTCTCTCATGAGGCTACAGTCAAGCTGTTGATCAGAGATGTGGTCTCATCTAAGGGCTCCAATGGAAGGGAGAGATCTGCTTCAAGCTTACTTATGTGACTGTCGGCAGGTGTTGGTCCCTTGCCAACTGGACCTCTCTGCAGGGGTGCCTCACAACCTGGCAGCTGGCCTCCCTCAGGGTGAGCAATCCAAGAGAGAATGAGAGTTTTCCCAAGAAAAAAAGCCATGGTCCATGTATATGTAAATTTTGGCAATGACATCCTACCACTTCTGTTATATTTTACTTGTTAGAATTGAGTCAATAAAACCAAATCCTGCTCAAGGGGAGAAGACAAGGGTGTTGGGGACTGGCTTAGTGGCTTCCTACCACCTAGGCAAAGTAACCTCTGGAGAGACTTGGTTGCATGTAGCAACATAAATCTGAGACATAGAAGAAAGACCTAAAATAATCACCTAAAAGCACTAAACTAACACACACACACACACACACACACACACACACACACAGAGAGAGAGAGATTCCCCATGACAGCAGCATCTAATATCACTGACTTTAGAGATAAGCTACTATAGGCCAGGTTCTATGCTCAACAGTTTGATCCTTGTTTGTGATCAGAGACAACTTGTGAAGAATAGAAGGTTTAAGTTATATTCTAGCAAATTAGTGAGAATTTGTCTGACAAGGCAGCAGAAAGGAAAGAGGGTACGAAAAGAAATACAAACCAAAAAATAGGGCCTGAAGCCAAGGTTGGCAAGAAGAGAAGATGAAAAACAGAGAATGAGCTGGAATCGTAGCAAAAGACAGGATTGGCTGCCCACTACAATCATCTTGAGTGGGCAAGAATTTTACACTTCTATCTTGGTGGTTTGATGGCCCATTCTATTTGGAGACAGAGAAAGTGGATGTGGATTCAGGACCCTTCTAAATCTGCCAAGGTTTTGGGCATCAATGATTCTGCACTGATGAGTAGCTGTTTCTGCATGAGCAACTGCATTGCTGTGTGGAGCCAAGCAGGATGGTGGTGGTGACTTGGGTGCCCCCTGAGGTCCCATCTGCACTCCACTCCAGCAGGCATTAAACCCCAAACAAGGGTCTAGGGAGTGTCTCTAGAGACAAACTTCCCACAGAGCCCAGAGAACTTGTCAATGGCAATCAAGCCTTCAGCGTGGTTCCCCCAGCCAGTCCAGCTGGCAGGAAGGCTGCCAAGGCAGCAGATCTGACGAAAGAATTCTCAATCACATTTACATGTGCATGGTGCAAAAAAAGGAAAGGAAGGGGGGAAGGGAACCCCTCCGGAATCCAAAAAGAAAGTCACTAACTAATCCATAAAAAAAAAGAATCAGCCACAGATTTGTCTCAGATGTTCTCAAATTGCTGTCCTTAAAAGCTCTGCTTCCCAGTCTTCCTCCTCCTCCCATCCATCCAAGAAAGTCTCTAATTTTGCCTTAATTTGTGCCTTGGTTGCAAGAACAAAACAGAACGTCACTGCAGCTTCCCCCACCCCGCCCCTTGGCCTCTCAGCAGCTGCACTTCCTCAATGGCCTGATGGAGTCCTTTCTCTGCCATCATTCCCTATTCTTTGACAAGCAGATCCTCTCAGCATCAGCCCAGTGCAGGTCTTGGAGGGGACCCCAGAGAGGACAGTCTCCACAGTCCCAGCATTCAGGAGTTATATTGATACCAGCAAACCCTGGCCTCTCAGGGAACCAGGGATGGCAGGCTCTGGGGCAGGTAAGAGCAAAACCTGCAGTGGTTCACTTTGGGGTGTCATATAGTATAATTCTTAAAATTATAGATATCTTGGGCATCTTGCCAAAACCCCAGGGGTATCAACCAATTTGAATATTTACATCATTTTTCAAATAAAGAACAAACACACACAGCTTTTTTTTATTTTCTCACAGCAGAATCATTTTTGGAACATCCAATGACAGATTGTTTCTCTGTTGACTACTAATGGGACACAGAGTTTTATTCTCTTGAACCAGGCCAGTCCTTACTGAGAATCCTCACTTTCCACCCTCAGGGAAGGCTAATTTACCTCCCATCTCATGGTCTCCACTCCTGCCCCCACCATAGATGAGAGTTCTGAGGCACTTCTAATTAATCTCTGTAAATTGCTCTACGATCATGGCATATAAAGGCAGAGTATTATTAGAAAATGCTGGCTGGGTTAGTAGCCGACCATAAATGTTGGATGCTGATCAGTTCACTTTTCATGCTGCAATTATGGGGAATGGTTACAAGTGGTTTTATGAGATGGGCACATCATAAGTATTCAAAGAAAAGCACAGGGTAGGGACCTAAAGACATACACTGGGGACTCAGGCACTGTCAGCAAAAAAGATTTGTAGCCAGTTTACTTCTGAGCTTTTCATTTTTGCTAGTCCTAGTGTATAGTAAGTAGTCTCAGCTGAACCACAGTTACGCTCTCTGAGGTTTCAGTTACCTGCAGTCAACCATAGTATTGTCTCAACTCACATGGTCTCAGGAAGGATGGATACAATAAAATAAGATATTCTAAGGGAGGGAGGGAGAGAGGGAGAGAGAGAGAGAGAGAGAGAGAGAGAGAGAGAGAGAGAGAGAGAGAGAGAGAGACCATATTCATACAACCATCATTACATTAATTAATCTTGCTGAACCTAATGTGTAAATTTAACTTTAACACACACACACACACACACACACACACACAACAAAAACACTATATGTAGGGTTCAGTACTAACTGTGGTTGTAGGTATCTACTCGGGATCTTGGGATGTAGCACCTGAGAATAAGGGGACTGTCACATTCTAATCATAGCAAGATGCTGTGCCCTTTTATGTTTTGTGGTCTGATACGGCAGCTCTCTTCTTTCTACTTTTTAGCATTTACCAAAAAAAATAAATAAATAATAATAATAATAAAAAATCACTTGTGGCTAAAATGGGCCCTTAAAAACCAGGAGGCCTCATGCTGCGGGGCTGGAGGGAGATCCCCATTATAACATCTCCTAGCTGGAATTCAAGGGTGAAAATGAAAGCACTTTTCAGGGACTCATTTATAGAGTTCTCAAAAATCAAAGAAAGCCTTATGCACTAAGAATGTCCTAGTAGATTCCCAGCATCTCACAGAAAGGGGGAAACAAATATCAGCAGCAAGTAACCCACATGAAATTTAGGCTAAATAACACCTACCCACACTTTATGAGTAATTTCTGGTCCATGTGCCAGGATTTAACAGAAACTCCTGCTGGGTTGTTGGGTGATGTGAGGCAGAATGCTGCTTCCCTCTCTCTTTGAGTCTCCATCTGTGTTTAGAAGATATTAATCCATACTTCCTAGGATATTTAGTGGGGTAACTAATTAATGTTTAAAGAATGGTCTTTTAACATGGAAAAGCACAGTGTCTGCAGGTAAGGAGCTATTACTTCTCTCAATTGCATTTTTGCTAGGGTGATTTTTCTAGAGGCACAAGACTTTCAGAAGAAAAATATCCAATTACTGCAGTTTGTTTATTATTTCATGTTAAAACAGTGTTGAAACAGACTTTCTCCCTTAATATTTTATGAAAAAGATATCTTAGATTTAATATTTTAATAACTACTTGCCACACATACTATGGAAGTAGATAATGGAAAATGTGTATTATGTGTTGGGGGAGGTTAGGTGGGGAGGTATCATCACTATGAACCTTCAGATTTCTCTGAAGTGAATTAAATTCAAGGTACAGAAAGACAGTCTTCCTTGCTGTTCAGGGCAAATAGGAAAGTCAGTATTTAGCACAGTGATCTGACCAAACTGAAAAACCACAGAACATAATCTGTTCTGTTGGAACTGAGGACTCAGAAACTAGCTTCCAAATCAGCTCCCCAAATACTGTGGGAAAAGATTAGTGAAGCATTTGGATAATCCAAGGGAGCAAGAGAGACTAGTACCCACACAACAAAACAGAAACATTTATATCAATCAATCCTGAAGTATTTGTAACCACTGTATTTAAGAAATCTTTTCAATTAGATTTCCTTTAAGTTTCAGTTAAACCAAAGTCACAGCCAGGCTAGGAAAATCTGGGTCGATAGAAGACCATAACACACACACACACACAGGCACTCAGTTCTTATGCAATGACATTATATGGCATTATTTCCAGACTTAGCTAATCTGAAAAAGGTTGTTTTTTTTTGTTCAACAGAAGAGTAGAAGACATGGAGAATGTGACACTGATAACTATCAATATAGTCATATACCACATAATGACATTGTGGTCCATAATGAACTGAATACACTATGGTGGTCCCATAATATTATATTGCCTTGCCATGTCTTAGATGTCTTGGTTTGCATGGCTACACTCTGTGATGTTCACACAGTGACAGAATCACCTAACAACACATTTCTCAGAATGCAGCCTCTTTGCCAAGCAATGTGTGACTGTAACAGCATGGCATAAAGTATTGGTGTTAACTGTATACCAAGAAATTTTCCACATGTTTTGAAGGCATTAATTGACTACACCTTCTATCAAAACTTTGGTAAATAAGGTTATTCCCCCCGCCCCTTTTTTTTCCAGAGGAGAAAAAGGAGACTCATCCAAGATAAAAATACAACAACAAATAAAAAGTAATAAGTGAGAAAGCACAGATTTAAATGCAGGCAGTCTAACTCCAAAGCATAGCTTAACTACTAACTTTAGCAGTAAATTACTTAAATTTAGAAGTGCAGCTACTGCTCTGACTCTAAGAAAAACTGAGGGGCTGATTTACATATAGTCAGCTTTCCTGGTGGAGGGGAGAGGCCTGGCTGAGAAACAGGAAGAGCTAGACTTTTTCCGCCACGTTTCTTGCTCACTGCTGGGTGCCAGTCAGTGTTGACTCTAGTTCATATTTTCCCTCTCAAGGCTATTCTTGTTGTTCATTTAAAACAGATCTCACTAGTATAGAAAACCTCCAAGGGTACAGTTTTGAAAGTGTGCCCTTGGTGTATTATAGGGGATGGAAAGCTGAATTCATCCCTCTGAAGCTGGCTTTTTCGGGGGTGCATAAGGCTGGAGTAGGGTAGATGAGGACCAGTTTAGCAAGCTCCTTGATTGGCAGAGGAAAAGATCAGAGAGGATCCAGGAAGGGTCATTTTTTTTTTCTATTGCTGGAAAATCAACTTCCGCTATGCTAAGCAAATGTTCTACCACTAAGCTATACCCTAATCTCCCCCCACAAAGAGGATCTTGAGATCACCAGGAAAGAAAGTTTCCACAAAATAAAATGTCAATGCCTGTTTTCTTTGAAAGCAGAGCAGAATCTCTGGGAGTTAAAGGTAGTTGAAGAAACCAATTAGTTTCCCTTGAGAAAAGGCTGGGAGAGTGAGGGGCAAGTTGGGGCGCTGGAATTCAGAGAATTATCAGGTACCATAGAAGAGAGAGAGGAGAGGGGGCCCCAGGGAAAGGTTGGTACTAGGCATCAGAAATCTGATTCTGATTCTGATACCTAACATGAAAGGAAGTTTGTGAGAGGCTATTGCTTAAAACTAGCTTGCACTAGGGCTCCAAGAGATCAGACCAAACCAGAATGGAGTCATCTAAGCTAAGTGCCAGTAAATCAAACTGGAATTTAAAATGGGCCAGTTTTCCAAAATGTATGAGAATCCAATGAACCCTTGTCTGAGGTACTATGTGAAGGATTTAGAAAATAATATTCCCCATGAAAATGGAAATGACAGCCCCCAGGGAGCAAAGGAGGACAGCACGATCTAGGAGGGGAGAAGGGGAAGGCAAACAATGAGCTCTGGGCTCTAGACTTTCATCCCAGTATCAATGGATTTTGAGCTTTTTACAGTTGTTTTCCTGATTTAAGCTTTGAACCTGCAAAACTAGTTTCATGACTGCCCAACCCGCACGTCCTCATTCTCTAATGATATAGTCACAGTAAACATTCTGCTATGATTAACTCTCACCAAAACCTATAAAATAAGACCTCTCTTATAACCAGTTGCCATTTTCTCCCTGAAAATGTGGCCATTCCATCAATGCTTCATAAAGACAGCATGCTGATCTGAGATCTGCTCCCATTTTTGGTTATTTTTGCTTTCACCAGGGCTAGGGATGTCCTCCTGTTTTAACCCTTAAAAACCAATCTGATTTTGGGTTGAAATAACCAATCTGCTTTATGTTCTCTTTCTGCTTTGCTCAGCCCTTTTCTGCCTAAAAGCCAACCTCCTCTGCTTAACTCATGGGGATATTCACTTTATATTTTAGAGAAAGAGGGGCTCAATTCTAGAATCAAAAAGTAAAAGCTAATTTCAACTTAATCTGTTGTGATTTTATCTTTTGATACTGATTGGACCTCTCCATGTTTCCTGAAGTAGCTCTCCTCTGTTAGCATCCAGCCTTCAGTAACAACCTGAGGTCATAGCTCTTTGGGGACTGAGGAATGTATTGACATTTGGGAATAAAGAGGAAAAGAGAAGGAAAGACATGATAAAAAGATGAAAGGATAGCAAGATGTGCTGGGTGGCTATCAGCCTCAGAAATTTGGAGGAAGACTAGAAAATTCTGACTACCCAAGGTGAAGAGCTCATCTTGTGGTACCTTGAATAGTGGGAACAGGCCTGGTCAAGAAGACTGAAAAAGTTGTTTATTTAACAGAATGATGATAATATTTTCTTTGAATCTAAATGTCATACTTCAAATCCCACTCCTTTGTAGCAATGACCCAGGGCCCCACGATTCCCTAAAATTTTACAATGCAGACTCCAATTTTTTGTATGCCTACTAACCAAGTGTAACTCTTATTTCTGATCTTCGAATGGTCACTGTGATTTCCATGAGAGAGAATTTCTGCCTTTTCTTCCTGTGACTGTGATTCCCAGGGTCCATTCTTAGCAGCTACAAGAACCCAAATGCAGTGAACTAAAAAAGTTAAATTAAACTAAATTTAAAAAAGACTTTTTCCCATCTCTATAAGAAGAACAATCTCATGAATGGGACAAGCATGATGGTAGAGTAAGATGAAATCCTAAATTGCATTCAGGATTGATATTTCAGGCACAGAATAAAGAAAGTCTACAGCCCACTGAGAGCTTGAGATGGGGGTGACCAGAAAGTCAGTTCCATCAAAGCCATCTCCCTCTCACCTGTCCTTTCCCCCCCCCCATAATTCTCTCCATCTGTCCAGTACCTCTGCCAAAAGGAGTCATCTTGTGAGATCTCAGCCCTATGGAGCAGCCCTGGCCCGCCCCAAATGCTGGTAACAGTGTGTCTAAGCCTCTGTTCCCTCTCACTCTTTCATATCCCATTTTTCTGTGTCTGTAACATGATCTATAGCAACCTCGGAGGGCAGGGCTGGCAGGTGGGTAGGAGTGGGCCAAATCACCGTCTGTGGCCTCACAGTACTGATGTGTAATCACAACTCAGCCATAGACTGTAATATGGCCATAAAGATCTCAGAACCACAGTATATGAGAGTTATGCCTGAATTGAAGTCCAATCTGTGATAAAGCAGCCAGCATTAATGCCACAAATATGTGACAGCGGGCAGAGAAATGACTGATTGGGGATGTTTATAAATATAGGAAGTGAGCTGCTTGTGGCATCCAATAGAGGGGGTTAGCAAAATGAAGACAGATGGCGGGTGATTAGCTTTCACATTCCTTTATGGCTGCCAGTCCACACAGATAGCTCCTTCTCAACTTCATCACACAGCCCTCCCGATGGGGCTCTCCAGGTACATTACAGGGCCGCCTCCACCTCCTGGCTCGGCAGAGAACTACAGCTTGCTTCCCAAGAATGACTTCTGCAAGGACAGCAGAATGGGCTATCACCCAGGGCAGCCATTCCAAAGATGGCATTGATTTGTTAGAACCACAGCCAAAATCCTGGGGCTTGCTCAACTGCTTCATAGTAGTTTTCATAGAAATATAGAATACTATGTTTGGAGAAATTTTTACACACCATCATCTAGCCCAGTATTTTGAGTAATGCCAAGAAAACTCCCTAGACACCCTTCCCCAACCCATGGAAAGTATACCCTTTCCCAATATGGATCTCTCCATCTTTGGCATTGCATTGACTTTGGATTTAAGGGTTTAAGTTTCCTCCCTCTGGTCCTAGGCAACACAATGATCAAGGACCAGCCACTCTTCCTTTCCAAGACAGCCCTACAAATATTGAAAGGAATCTCATGTCCAGGTATGGACAAGGTATTTGTTCTCTCAGAGGACACCACAAGCTCAATTACTCTTTTCTCATCATTTTGTGCGGCTATCAAATTACCATCCTTACTGGCATGGGCCATGTCCACCCTTAAATGTAACATAATGATTTTCATGGTACTCCGAGTACTGCCTGATGGGTTTATGATTCAACACTTTTGTTTAATGTAATATAAAGGAGATGGGACCTCACTTTTAACTTGTGGGAAATGTGCAATTAGAAAAAAAAAGATTTTATTTTCTTTCTTCCTTCCTTTCTTTTCTGCCCTATGACTAAGCTCTACTTCTTCAATCTGTTAAATGCCTCCTATTTTCCAGCCCCATTGCTTCTGTTTCCACATCCTTTTACTTTACAGTCAATCCAGATCACAAACACAAGAGGTTTAGAGTATAACAGTGCAACACTGGGGCCTTCTGTCAATTGTTAGTATTATTCAAACTTTCCATTTTTTTGGGCGGGGGAGTGGGTATCGGGGATTGAACTCAGGAGCCTGAAATCCACATTTCCAGCACCGCCTGCCCCCCCACTTATTATTATTAGTATTATTATTTTTGTATTTTATTTAGAGACAGGGTCTCACTAAATTGCCTAACACCTACCTTAGCCTTTGTAGCTGCTGGGATTACAGGCCATGAGCCACCACAGCTGACTTTGCATTTCTTTTCATGGCTTAAATTACACTTTCCTCTCCAAACTTAGTTTCTCCTTGTTATACAGATCTGGACCCTGACTCCCTTTCTTTCTTCTTGTGACTCTCTAGCTGAACTTCCAGGCCTTGGATATCTCCAGCACAGAGTACCCTGATTAGATCTTATCAACCTTCCTTCCTAAGTAAGAATGTGCCTGATCCTTTCTTCTCAATCAAGCTGTGTATCCAGTGCATAGCAGTCAAAATAATAAATACTTCATATGTTTATGTGAGAAGGATCCCTTCGATGAACCTATGAGAGAGGTAGCTACAAATGCCTCCTATATTCTATAGAAGCAGAAGTTAAAGCACAAAGAAGTTAAGTTACATGTCTATGGGTACATCGCTGGTAAGTAACAAAACTTAAACCCCATGTAGTTTGAGTCTAGAGCTCGGGAATATATTCAGATAGAATGAAAGAGTTATTTTAGGTACTTGGTTCCTTGTCTCTGTTTTCAACCTGAAGGGGTCTGACCCACTACCGTTTCTTATAGCCAGTTATTCTTCCAGAATCTACATTGTCCCTGATACACTGACCCTTTCCCCAAATCATGGAGGGCTCAGATCTACCTGAAAAACTATTTCTAAGAGATTCTACTTCCTGCAGTTAGCTAGATTATAGCTGCATCTGACATAAGACATGACATAAACCTATATTTGAATAATTTGCTTTGGAGAGCTAATTATAAAATATTACATTTTTTTCCTGTGAAATTTCATCATCTTTCCATTCCTCCAGCCTGACAAGATCTTTCTGGATTCAATCACCCGATAAATTTGCTTTCCTCCCAATTTCATGTCATCCACGAATTTGATAAGTGTCATCTCTGTGTCTTCATCCAAGTTGCTGATGGAGATGTTTAATGATACAGGATACAGCCAGCATGCAGTGGAACCTGGCAGGTTTCTGCTTGACATTCACCAATTAGTCATTCAGCACCTGTTGACCATAGTTGTCCATCTACTTGCTAATCTTCCTAATGTTGCTAGTATTCCAGGTAAATTTTCTTATCATTCCAACAAAGGTATTGCAAAAAGACTTATAAAATGTATTACAGAAACACCGATTCACTATGCCTACTGCATTTCCCTGGAGAATACTCTCAAATGAGGAAATGAGTTTTGTCTGCAATGACTTCATCTTAATAAATCTAAGACTGTTGGAAATCACTATTAATCCATAGTGTCCATTATAAAAATCTAAAGAAAATTCCATGCCTTTAGAATATTGATTCTTAAGTTGTATCCTGGGAACCACTAGATGTCCTTAGAGGGGCTACAGAGACTCCTGCAGGGGAAGAGGGAAAAACAGAGGAGGCAGGAGCCCAGACACCTTCTTTCCAAGAAACACTACTATTATACGTACCAATGTTCTATTTTAGGTTCTTCGTGAAAAGGTGAAATGCAAAATATAATTTGAAAAACACTGCTTTAAAAGAAGAAGCAATCTGTCTTTCTGGATTTGTATTTGATTGTTATATTGACTGGTACTTGGGACACTCACTTTGTTAATAAAATCGAGACACCATTATCCACATTTGCTCTGTGCCTCACAGAAGTGCTATAAGAGTTGATAGATAGCCTTAGGACAGAGCAACTAAGCGATTCCATTATTGAAATGCACACATCTAAATGCCCAAAAGAATCCTCGTCATTTTTTCCAAGTGATCGGCTCACAGGATGCTTTCCTGATCCCCAAACATGTATTGATGCCTCCTAGCTACAAGGTATTTTCAAACACATGACTTCTTCAACCTTCACAGCAATCCTAATGAGAAAGATGCAATTATTCCTCTTTACCAATGAAAAAAGTGATGCCAAAAAAGTAATGCAATCACACAGTCATTCAACAGAAAAGCCTACTTTCAAACTCAGATTTTACTGATCTTGAAGTAAAAGAAATTTGCTGTTTTTGCACATGGTATTATTTTATCTATCTATCAATCTATTTATTTACTTATTTATTTATACATACATACATACATACCAGGAATTGAACCTAGGGTCATTTTAGCACTGAGCCACAACCCAGCACTTTTCTTTTTTCTATTTTTTTCATTTTTTCTATTTATTTATTTGTTTGTTTGTTTGTTTGTTTGTTTATAAGGTCTTACTAAGTTTCTTAGTGCCTCCCTAAGTTGCTGAGGCTGGCTTCTTGATCCTCCTGCCTCAGCCTCCAGAGTCTCTGAGATTACAGGCATGTACCACCATGCCCACCAGCCTCATCAGTGGACAGAGAGTTAATATTTTTGAGTGTTTACAATGGGTTAGGCACTGCGAAAAGCATTTACAAAGACTAACTCATTTAATCTCACAATAACCAAGCATTGGTGATAGCATTATGCTCCATTTTGCAGAAGCAACGTAAGAATTTCTGGAGGGTCACACAGTAAAAAATTGGAAGAACTAACATTCCAATTCAGAACTGGACATGTGGTGGCATAAATCTGTAATTCCAGCAACTTTGAAGACTGAGGAAGGAGAATCACAATTTGAGACCAAACTCAGACTCATCAACTTAGCCAGGAACTAAGCAACTTAGAGAGAGAGAGAGAGAGAGAGACCCTGTCTCAAAAAGGGGGTGGGGGGTGGTGCTGGGGATGCTGGGGAAGTATATCAATGGTAAAGCACTCCTGGCTTAAATCCCAAGCACCCCTCCAGCCCCCACCCCCCGCAAAAGATTCCAATCCAAGGAGTAGTTCTAGAGACTTTGCTGCTAATAATTATGCCATTATTGATATCAAGGCTCATCTTATCACACTTAACATAGCCAGATATCCATCAACCATTCTTTGAAGGGTCTTAGAAGCTGTATCTGTTCCCATAAGATCTCCTACATAAGTCTACCATTAGAGATCATCTATTACTTTTCAGTTAGGCATTTTCTCATGTTTAAGCGAAAGCAATCTTTGGCAGTCACTTAAGTTTTGGTGTGAATTAGATTATCTCCAATGTGTGTAGTAGAGAGTAGGACATTGAAAGTCAGGAATAGAAATGTAGGTAAGCATTGATCGTTTCGGGGATGAACATTGATCAGTGGGTGAAGACAGGTCTGGACAACTATTCTCAGAAGCATGGAACAGGGCACTATAGCAGGAGCACAGAACATACTGAGGTGGGCTTTACCATCGACATTTAGCTGTGGTCTGATCCTAGCTTTTTTAAAGAAGACCCCTCAAATATCCACATCCTGCTGTTTCCTCTCGTCTCTTTCCACTGTGCTGGAGAACAGTTAAAAGGGATACAAGGCTGTAGAATTTGTCGGCCATGTTTTGAAGCAGGGCGAATTCAGTGGTATAGCTATTATTTATGATCCAGGGGCTGACTCCCTCCCTCCTCTAATTGGCAGGAGCAGAGTGGAAAGAAGAGAGCACAAATCACAATGACTCCCTCCTTCCAGCCCATCTTCTAGATACCGAGTTGGAGGCTGGCTTTCTGCCGACATATATATTTCTATTGCCTATTGAGCACGAAGGAAGATAACAGTGCTGAATAGCATCAGACAAGGAATGAAATGAAATTTTAACCCTGGTAATGTAAGATGCATTGCACTTCTCCTCCTTTTAGAGTATATTTGCCACTTGAGATAATTCAGCTGAAATCCCTGAAGTACCCAGTGGGCCTGGAGAGACAGCAAGAGCACAAGGGTACCACAAACAAGACATTCGTCTGTGAGAAAGAAAGGTAATCCAAGGAAGAGTCTATGAAAAATTACCTGTATCTTGGACCCTTTCTGAATTGGAGAAGTTTAAGCCATTGTTATTCTTGGAATCCTTTTCCCACCATTAAACTGTTTTCTTGAAGACATTCAGCTAAGCCGTACGGTGAAATGAGTTAAAATAGGAGGATCAAACAGATAGTTACAGAAAGTTAGTCTCATTCAATTGTTGAAACTCTTGTTGTTACAGTGATCTCAACAAGGAAGCTGGTCCATTTCACTAAGCATGGTTTTTAGTTAGACTGGTTTATTTTATAATGTTTTGGTTTACTTCTATGACCTGGTGGAAAGAATCACACTGAACATCTCTAAACATTGTATACTCATATAAATAATACAGTTTATAGATACTGTGTTCCAGAGACATTTTGACTGGAAGAGAAAATAATATACATCTGTCCAAAGTCATATGCTATAAGAGTTTTTTGGAAACAAAATTTCAGAGTAAGAGTGGATTCTTTGTCACTGAAGTTATTTAAGCTGTCTACATAAAACTCAATTAGTCTTACCACAATTTGATGGTGTTAAACTGGTATTCTTTTTGTAGGACTTCTCAGAGTCTTTGTATGCTAAAAGTCAATGTGAGTCTTTCAGAGGAAGATAAGTATCCGAAAAATTCATAAATTGGTGAACTGCATAAATTGGTGAACTCCCTTTTTGAAAGAATCCTACAAATAAAACTAGTTAACTGGTTTTCTGGGAAATTATTTTCTTTATTATTATTTTTGGGGAGGGACCAGATAACAGTTTGGGGAATCACTAGAAATATCATATTTTTTTTTGTTTATTTGTACTGGGAATTGGATCTGGGAGTGTTCCACCACCAAGATACATCTCTAACCCTTTAAATTTTTTTGAGACAGGGTCTTGCTAAGTTGCCAAGACTAGCCTTGAACTTGCAATCCTCCTGCCTAGTCTCCTGAGTTGCTGGCATTACAGGGCTATGCAGCCACACCTGGCCTAAACAGGCTATTCTTGCATTAAACACAGATTAAAAGATGTTGTCTAAAGTTTGCCTTCAGCCTGGGAGAATTTAGGTCACTGATAAGGAGGATCTCTTTGGAAATGGGTGACTAGTCAGAAGATCTGCTGCTATTCACATAGCCCCAAAGGTCCCTCCGCTCCAGTGCAAGGGCTCTGCCAGAGGTAGTGATAAGGGAAAAAGAGTATCTTCTCTGTGGTGAGGTCAAAACCTCTGGACCAAGAGGGTGCTTCTCATTCAAATCTGGAGGAAAAAATTGACTTTCTAGAAGGGATAACATTGTTTCCTTTAGAAGGTCTAGGTCACTCTTCTTCCTTCTACTTGGATAGTCTCCTGTTACCTTCTCTTTCTCCTTTACCCAGATAATTCTGTGACTGTCTGTAGCTATGGACTCAGAATGGAACCCTACCCAGCTCTGTGTGAATGCAAATGTGCACATGTATACATATTTGTGCACATGAATGTATACACACACACACACAGCTTTGCAAATCTTGGTTGTACCAGTTGATCCAGTGGGGATTCTGCAGGCCCAGTACTCTGAAAAACCACCCTCATACTGTGTAACCCAGGACAAGTCACATTACCACTATACAAGATTCAGTTTATGTACCTATATCAGGGATATCATGAGTTGTCATTTATCCTAGGATGCTGACAGAAGTAAAGGGAGTGGGCACATGAGCAGGATAGGAGAATATGATGTGCAGGCACTACCAAAAGCTTTTAGCCCGTGATTCCAGAAATGAGTTGGGGGGTGGGCAATCATCTCCTTGCCCAAATTACAGCCATCACTCAAGGTTTACTTGCAATTACTATAAAGAAAAAAATGTTTGAAGATTATTTGTATTTTAAAAGTCCAGCCAGATCTGTCTCTCAAAGCTGGTTATTGCTCCTGTGCATATTCCCCCCCACACACAACATACACTGGTCATCCAACTTCCCACACCCACAGATCTGAGCTTGGCCCTAACAACCATATACTAGAGCTGCCAGAGAGAATAGAGCAATATGCGTCAAAGAAAAAAAAAAGACCTGCAGACACTAGCACCTAAGGATAAGTGTGCCCTGACTCCTAGGACCAGACAGTGTCCAATGACCAAGGAGACAAACCTCTTGTGATTCAACTGTCCCCAGGTGGAGACTCTGGCACTGTGGAAGAAACCAAAAGAAAGGGGCAGGCTTGTTCTTGTCAATAAGACCCAAGAGATGATTGAGTAGCCTGCTTTCAGGTTCTGATCATCTAAGAGAAAGGACCCCAAACTTTCTATAAAAAGACCACATTAGGTACCACCTTGCTGCAGGAAAGATTTGTGAACAGGAATATGTAAGCAGGAGAGAATAGTTGTATCAATTAACTTTGCATTACTATAACAAATGTCTGCAAAGGTCAACTCTTAAAGACAAAGGGAGTACTTTGGCTCACAGTTTTGGAGTTTTTAGTCTATGGTTAGTTGGTCCCATTGTTTTGGGACCATGACAGCAGAGAAAAAATGGCAGGGAGTATGTAGCAAAGCAAAACAACTTTTATCATGAGCCAGGGAGAAAAGAGAAAGAAGGACAGGAAGCCCATAGTCCACCTCAAGGACATGCCCCAATGACCTAAAACCTCCCACTAGGCACCACCTCTCAAAGATTCTCCTATCTCCCAATAGCACCTCAATGGGGACCAAGCCTTTAATAGATGGATCTTGAGGAAACACTTCAGATCCAAACTACAGCAGTACTTCTATAGAATACCACACCCCCTGTTTTTCCTTCCAGGTTCTCCCAAACTTAGGAGGGAATCATTTTGGAAGAGTGGCTTTGGCCAAGGTGGACTTGCCTCCAAGATCTATTAATCTACCACGTAAGATTTTAAAAGTAGAAATTCTGTTTTTGCTCAATGATTGGAGGACACTGAAGTTACTTTCAGTTGAATTGAATCCTAACCTGCTGGTTGGGAGTCCCTGCCTTCGTTTTCTCACCATTTGAAAATATCACACATGCTAATTTATATTGGCTTTCTGCTGTGAGGCACTTGACAGAAGACATTTAATCTGTTCTTTTCTGCAGTATTGAAAGTCAGGAATTTTGCAAATGAGCAAACTGAGGCTCAGGGATGTAATAATAAGTCAGCAGAGCCGAAACATAAACCTCAGATTTTCTGGTTCCAAAGCTGTTATGAGTCATTTTTATTTTTCTAGGAATTATATGAAAGGACATGGCTCCAGGCAAAGGTTTAGGACTCATCAGCAGCTCTCAAACCCTCTCCCACCTGCTGTTGTTTGGATCTGAAATGTCCCCCAAAGGCTCATGTGTCAAAGGCTGAGCTCCCATGTTGAAGGTCCCAGTGTGGTGCTATTTGAAGCTGGTGGAACCTTTAAGGGTAGGACCTGGTGGGAGATCCTCAGGTCAGTGGGAGTGTGTCCCCACTGGTGGAGCACCCCTCTCTCTTTCTCCTTGCTCCCTAGTAAAAGTGGTTTTGCTCTGCCATGGATCCAATGCAATGGGACCAGCCAATCATGGACTGAAACCTCCAAAACTATGATCCAAAATAAACCTCTTCTCTTTGTAAGCTGATTATATCAGGTATTTGATATACTGACAGAAAGCTGCTGAACCCCCAGCAGATCTCTGTAGCAGTTGCTTTGAGGTGTTTTTGGCTAGGATTCCCTGGGCCCTATCAGGAGCAATCAGTGCAGAAGTAGGTGGTGTCCCCCAATCAGCCCCACATGAAATCTATACTGGGTCCTGAGCCATTTCTGCAGCCCCTTCCATTGGCTCTTGGGGGCTTCAGGAAAGTCAAAAGCAGACAGGCACAAGATGATGCCCAGGGGCTGCAATCTCGTGGGCAGGTTGCTTAGTGTGTGCTGGAAAGAGCCTGCTTTTCATTCTACCTGCATCCAGGTGTGTTCTCCTTCATCAGCACAAGAGTTGGATATCTTAAGACACTGAAGTTTTCATCTTCTCTTGATTGGGCTCTACAGCAGCTTGGGAAGCTTCTGACTGAAAATGAGAATTGTGTCACACCTTAATAGCCTCATTTCTCGGGCAACTTAGGCTTTTTAAGCTTCCTGGCCCTCGGTGAGATGTCGGAGCTGCTGGCCTTGTCAGTATGGTGAGAGGTTCTATTCAGGGAGCCGGCTCTGCCAGGCTTTTCATTGAGTGCACAGTCATCCAAAGGGAAAGAGAGACATGCTCGACATGAACATTAGTGGCAGCTGAAATTCGTCACACCCAAGATTAAGAAACACAGCCAGGTGAAGGCAGGCACAGGGAAGGAAGCAGGAATGAAGGGGGCATGATAACACCCAGACTGGGTGGGAGGGCTGGGAGGGAGTGGAGACATTCAGGTTTGGATCAGCATGCATAAATAGGAGCTTTCTCTGGGGCAAACATCTTCAATTGCTCTGTGTGTTAAAGGATGCTTGATTCTGAGAGGGGACCCTTGGGACATGCCCATTATACATTCTCACACATTAGGTCACCTCAGGCTCATTGGCCACTCCTTAGGAAATCCAACAACCTTTCTAAAAGAGAGACAGTTGCCCTGCATATGCCCATGGAGTTCTCTGCATACCAGAGGGCACTCGATTGCACATGGACCCATAAGCCGAAGCACATTGATTGTGACTCTGTGTATGTGTTTAAGCATATTGTTGTGAGTTAGTGAAATGTCTTGGTATTGGTCAAATTTATTTAAAATGGGCCCATCCAGATCAAATATGTATGTGTATATTAAAATATGTATGAACATACATATTCATATGTGTACATATGTACATATGCATATATGTACATATATATGTATTTTTAAGCAATTAAAATGTGTGTATATATGTATATGTAACTGTATATATGTATATGTAAATGTGTGTGTATCTTTTTAATTGCTTGCCCAGCTTGTTGTGTTTGTGCCCAAAATAGAAAGCTGAAATTGTAGAAGACACATTTCACTCTTTCTCATATATGTTCTCTTCCCCCACCCAAAGCTAATATCACCAAAATTTCTCTCTGCAACAAGACATATTTGTGACCTAGTTCAAAAGGACAAGGCCTGTGCTTTTTAATTAAATAGTACAGATTCAGACTTCTGTGCTGTGGGATCTGCTTCAGGGAGGGGAAGCAGGGATTCCCCCCTTGTCTTTCCATGCTGTGTGTTTAACAAAGAACAGAAACATTAAGACAGAAGAATCACTTTGCTGAGTACGGCAGGGGTTACATGGTTTCTACCGCACAACTTCCAAGGGGCATCATGTAGGAGGGCACTGTTATCCCAAAATATCTTGGTTTCCCTCAATAACTATTTAGGGAGTTTTCTTTCCAGATCACTGGAGTGTTGTGCTAAGAGTTTGTGTGAGCTTTGGAGTGGGACCTGGTTCCATTTCCAACTCAACTGACCTTGAGCATGATGTTCAAACTTACAGGAAAGCCTCAGTTTTCTTGTGGATAAGTTAAAAACAGGCATTAAGCCTATACTTCAGGATTTTTTTGGATTCATTTTAATATCAAGTACTGTAATATTGGAGCCACTACAATGTCCCTTTGACAGAGTCTTCCGGACCAAGACAGAAGCTCCGTTTACCCTCTCCTGCCCTTGCATTTATGTAAAATATGATTAGTTACCTAATAGTTTATACCTGAGCACTTAATGTGCTCTAGGAATTCTTTGAAGCCCTGTGATTCTCATGCCAACCCTATGGGATATTTCTATCATCCCCATTTTAAATAGCAATATTTTGAGACACAGAGTAACTAAGTAACTTGCTCAAAGCCACACAGTGAAATTGGAATACAGTACATCTAGTTTGAAAGTCATAATCACCACACTGCACTACCTACTGCTTTAAACATATCTCATTTTGTAGTTGTCCTCTCGGCTGGCCTAGATAGCAGGAAATGTTACTCTTTGCTTTTATCTAAGCTTGCAATGTTTGTCCATATAGTAAACAATCCTGTTTATTAAGCAAATGATTATTTTTAAACCATTATTTTAGCCTGTATTATTTCCTGTGGGAAAAAGATTCTGTAAATTTATGACGTACTAAGTATTTATTTATTTGTTTGTTTGTTTATTATTTATTATTTATTTCCCTGCTGGGGAAGGAACCCTGGGCCTTGTCACATGCTAAGCAAGCCCTCTACCACTGAGTGATATCCATAGCACTTTAAAATTTTTATTTTGGCTGAGTTGCTCAGGCTGGCCTTAAAATTTTGATCTTTCTATCTCAAACTCCCAGATCACTGGGATTACAGATGTGTAACACTATGCCTGGCAAGTTATGCCTTTTAATTTGTTCTAGGAACATCTCTTTCAAGGCTGTCTATCACTTTGGGGCTTTTGAATGTTTTTTAGAATTTGTGAATTTGTTCCATGCACTCAGCTCTTAATACACAATAGATTTCTGGTCTCTGTCTGCTTGGGTTCCATTTCCCATGCTGGAGGGTGAGAATAGACTTTATTCAACATCACAGTCTGATAAATGGGTTCAGCTGCTTCTCCCCAGCCTGTCTCAACTCAACATGTTTTTTTTTTTAAATTTTGAGATAAGGTTTTGCTAAGTTGCTTCGGGCCTTACTAAGTTGCTGAGTTTGTTTTTGAACTTATGATCCTCCTGCCTCAGTCTCCTGAGCTGCTGGGATTATAGGTTGCACCAAGATTCCCAGCTCAACATGGTTTGTATCAACTGTGCTCATGCCAGTCAGGTGAATTTGAGAGATCCCCAGTAGTGTCAAAAGGGGATGATTCTCTTTTTGTTTCACCCAAAAGAGGACATTGACTGGGAAATAGGGGCTGGGGATAATGAGGGGCTTTCCTTTGTTGTGCCCTGGCACCAGACAGATCTCTTACTCTGACCTCTGGTGTTTTGTGCTACCCTTGCTACCTCCTATATATGCTCTTCCTGGAGGAGTTAGGGTCTGATCGTGTTATTTGCAGAATCTGTTCACTAGAGGACTTTCCTAATACCTTCTGTTATTGTTGTGATCTTAAATGTTCCCCAAGGCCCATATGTTAAAGACTCTGTCATTAGCCTGGAGGTGCTATTGGGAAGTGGTGAGACCTTTAGGAGATGAAGCCCAATAGGAAGAAGTCAATTCATTGGTGAGATGCCCTTGAAAGAGATATTTGGATCCTGGACCCTTTTTTTTCTTTTTTGTTTCAAGGCAACTATTAGGTGAGTCACCTCCTCTGCCATGCAGCCATAGGTCCAAAGCAATAAGGTAAGCAAGTATGGACTAAAGCTCTAAAACTATGAGCCAAAAATGAACCTTTTCCCTAAATAAGTTGTTTTGCTCAGGTATTTTGTCTCAATGATGGAACACTGACCAAAACACTCTCTTTTAGAGGAACTGTTTTCTTCTCAGGCCCTCTTCTAACCCATGTCCTTCTTAACTGTCTCCATTGCACTCAACATCCTGAATATATCCTGTATATTTCTGTGTTGTTACTCTTCTAACCTCTAGTCTGCCTTATACACTGCTGTGGCCCTGGTGCTCTAAGAATGTGTGGCACGTAGTAAACATGCCACAAATGGGTCTTTCCTAGGAGGGGAGTTCTGTCAGCTCAGGACCCATGATGATTTATCTCTGTAGGTCTTGCCCCTAATATGCCTCAAGTTTAGTAAATGGTTAAAGGAGGGAGGGAATCAGTAACTGGATTTTTAATTTTCCAGAGGGAAGGGGTAGAATGGAATTCTAGAGAGAACTATGAGAAATGGTCATTTCTGTCCTAGGAAAGATTTTATTTATCAGCAAGAACCCAGGAACCAAGAAGGTTTCTAACTACTGGGCAAGGAGTGTGACTAGAAGAGTCAGAGTTTTTCAACGTCAGATCCCATGCCACTCATTTCAGAAATCCCTGGGTATCTCATGAAAAATGCTGAATTAGAGGAACCAAGGAAAGACCTTCAGCAGGGGCCTGAGAATCTGTCTATTTAACAAGCTCTGAGTAGCTCTGTGCATCTTGCTTTTAGGAAGGAGGGAACTAAAGCCTTGAGCCAAAGAGGAAAAAGAGGAGTGTGATAGACATGTTAAATGACTTCTGTGAAGAATGAAGGAATTAACAAAAGAAAAGACAAGATGAGCTCCCAGGAATTGAGGGAGCTGCCCTGACCTGGGACCACTGGCCAGATCTGAGCCTCTGCTAACGCTAGCTCTAACCAGACTTCTGAGGCTGAGAAGTGTGGGCCTGGAGCCCAAGCATAGGTCCACATCTTTCTTGGTCCTAGAAAATTTAGAGAGAAGGAAACCTGAATCTGTAAACAGAAATAGGAAATTTCAGTAAAAGATATTGGGGAGAGGTCATTTATTAAGAAAGAATGAAGTATTGACATATTTCACTATGTAAAAACACCATACATACAAAATGAAAGGAGCCAATTATTAAAGACCACATAACATATGACTCCATTTACATGAAATGTCCATAATAGGCAAATTCATAGAAGCAGAAAACAGATTAGTGGTTTCCTGGGCTAGAGGTCAATGAAAGGATTGAGGAGGAGGTAGCTCAGTGGTGGAACATTTCATTTTGGAGTAATGAAAATATTCTAAAATCAGTTGGGTTAGTGGATGCAAAATTCTGAATAGTCTAAAAACCAAGTGTTTGTTACTAGAAGTAGTCTAATTTCATTAAATTTAACATATATAATTAATTAAACAAATGAATTGAATGATTCATGCATTGTATCTCAAAAAAAGCACCCAAGAGCTGCATTTTAGTACTCATGACGAGGCCAAGCAGAGTCATGCACATTGTGTGTTTGTAATGATCTCCAGTCTTGCTAAGATGGCTCGTATTCTAATTTGCAAAACCTCTTTGAATGGGTGCTGGGTGCTCTATACTCTACTGGCTATGGTGGAAAGAGGAACCATCAGAGAGGTGATTATAACTAGGCAGTAGATTCCAGGCCCAGTTTATACAGGATAAAAAGCCTCTCAGTGCTCTTGATTGTCTCTACAGTGACACTGAAAGTCTCCCAAGAGAAGGGTGTCTGCAGCCTGCCTTAGAATTCCATTCTACCCCTACCCTCTGGAAAATTAAAAATCCAGTCAAAGCGGTTTTGCAAATTAGAATACGAGCCATCTTAGCAAGACTGGAGATCATTACAAACACACAATGCACTAGGTAGTTTGAGTACTACCTAGTTGACATATTTAGCTAATAAAAATTACACAAGGGTCTCTATAGGATCAGTGGAAATGATATCATACAAAACAACAATGTCTCACTATTCTGGACCTGTATTTGGTCTAGAATCTTCTTTCTGGCATTAGCTATATGACTTTGGGCAAGTGATTTACACACTCCATATTCTGGTTTCTCCATCTATAAAATAAAGATACTCAAGAAATGTGTTCAATTTATGGGTGTTGGTTTTATATCCTTCTACTTTGTTAAATTCATTTATTAGTTCTAGAAGTTTTCTGGTGGAATTTTTTTGGATCTTCTAGATATAGAATCATGTCGTCAGCAAATAGTGATAGTTTGAGTCCTTCTTTACCTATTTGTATTCCTTTAACTTCTTTCTTATGTCTAATTGCTCTGCCTAGAGTTTCAATGATGATGTTGTATAGAAGTGGTGAAACAGGACATCCTTGTCCCAGTTTTTAGGGGGAATGCTTTCAATTTTTCTCCATTTAGAATGATGCTGGCCTTGGGTGTAGCATATATAACTTTTACAATGTTGAGGTTTGTTCCTTGTATCCCTAGTTTTTCTAGTGTTTTGAACATAAAGTGTACTACATTTTGTCAAATACTTTTTCTGCATCTATTGAGATGATCATATGATTCTTGTTTTTAAATGGCTTAATATGATTTTATATTAATTGATTTCCATTTATTCCATATGTTGAACCAACCTTGCACTCCTGAGATGAATCCCACTTGACCATAGTGCACTATCTTTTCAGTATTTTTTTGTATGCAATTTGCCAGAATTTTATTGAGAATTTTTGCATCTATGTTCATCAGGGATATTGGTGTGACATTTTCTTTCCTTGATGGGTCTTTGTCTGGTTTTGGTATCAGAATGATCCCACTCCTTGGTTTATACCCAAAGGACTTAAAATCTCATACTATAGTGACACAGCCACATCAATGTTTATAGCGGCTCAATTCATAATAGCTAGACTATGGAACCCACCTAGGTATCCCTCAATAGAAGAATGAATAAAGAAAATGTGGTATATATACTCAATGAAATATTACTCAGCTGTAAAGAAGAGTAAAATTATGGAATGTGCCAGTAAATGGTTGGAGTTGGAGATTATCATGCTAAGCAAAATAATCCAATCCCACAAAACGAAAGACTGAATGTTTTCTCTAATATGAAAATGCTAATTCACAATAAGGCAGGGTGGGGGGCACTAGGGAATACTAGCAGTACCTTAGATTAGGTAGAGGGAAGTGATGGGAGGGGATGTGGCTATAGGAAAGATAGTAGCATGAAACAGGCATTATTACTGTATGCATATATGTGATTGCATGATCAATATGATTCTGCAACATGTACACTCAGAAAAATTAGAAATTATATTCCATCTATGTATGATATATCAAAGCGCATAAATGCATTCTACTGTCATATATAACTAATTAAAACAATAAAAATTTTAAAAAAGAGAATTGGAATACTTAGCAAAAAAAATACTATAGGAAGTGAAGATTAATATACCAGTTAATTTTTTAATCTATAGAATGGGTCTCATATTCATCCTTCTGCATCTTCTTAATGTACAATCTAGACCTGAGTCTGGCATGCACATATTTTGGAATGCCAGCCTTATTTGCTACCTCTTTTCCTTACTGTTTCTTAATGAGAGATTTGCTTACTTATGCACAATATATAAATAATTTGGCAAATTGAACTGAGTTTCCTCACCACTAAAACAGAAAATTTCCTTTTGTTACTGTTGAAATAATCCTATGATTTACTATGTACAAAACATTCATAATAATGCCCTCAACATAAGGGGCAGACTCAGGGAGAGTTTACCATGAAAAAGTAATAATAAGGATTCAACCGATATTGTTTATTTCTATATTCATTCAACAAGTAATTATTAAGCATGTACCATGCGCTACAATAGCATTTCTGTCATCATAAATATTTCTAATCATCTGGATCCCTGGAAACTGAGGTTACATTTCAACTTCCCCACCTACCCCACCAGGTGTCTGGTGCTACCTTCTCATTTGGATGGACAAATGGAATGAGTCTGAGTAGCATCTTTGTGAAACGATTTGGGGAAGAAGCCTACTTTGCTTCATTCTGCATTTACACAGCAGAGCTGATTCAAGATGATATTTCCATTTGGATCTACGATCATTTTTACAAAAGGAAAGAAGCATTTTCTTAATATTAGAGAACATTTTATTACTCATAAAACGCAAAGGTTAATAGAAGGGGCTTCAACAGCAGCACTTCCAATGGGAGTGTTTTATTGGAAAGAGTGATAATTTGATACATATATACAATAGTTAATGATCAAATAAGGTAATTCACATTTCCATGTCCTCAAACGTTCATCATTTCTTTGTGTTGGGAAGCTGCAAACTCCTCTTCTACTTCTTCATGAAATTTGTAATGGATTACTGTAAACTGTAGTTACCCTCGGTGCTATAGAACACTGGAACTTACTCCTCCTGTCCACCTAGATTTTGGGTGTCTGTTAATCAACCACCCTCTATCCCCCACCCCATGATTTCCAGCCTCTAGTGACCACTATTCTTTCTACTTCTGTATGATGGGCTTTTTCTTCTCCCACACATGAATGAGAACATGTGGTGTTTGTCTTTCTGGGCCTGGCTTATTTCACCTTACATAATCGCCTCCAGTGGGGGTCTTCTTTGAAGCACTTTAGGTCAAAGCTCTCCTGGTGTTTCTGGCTGGATTCCAGGTTTTTTCCAAGTCTCCTGTCACAGTCTATCTACCCCAATGCCTGCCTTCCCTATCCCCTGTAACCACTCCCTTGTTATGGGGAAGAAACCACCTCCTTAGCAAGACAAAACAGGTCTTTCAAACCTGCCCATCCCCTGCTAATTCCAGTCCTTCCAAGCCCTGCCCTTCCCCCAGTTCTGCCCACCTTGAGGGTCAAATTCCAGCTAAGCCCTTTTTGCAAGTCTGAAATGTGTGTCTTCTCTGAGGGACTGCTCTCACTTCTAAAGCTTCTTCTCTAGGTAGTACCTGGCAGGACTTCTAATCACCAGCAATTGATATTCTACTGAGCATCTTTGGAAAATAATCTGCAAACAAGAGGCTGCAGGCTATAAAAGTCTCTGTCTCTTTCTTGCTCCCTCTTCTCCCTCTCTCTTTTTCAGAACACGGCTTACAGCTTAATAAAAATACAGCCCAGGCAACAGCAGAAAATCTTAGCACTTTGCTCAACAATATTATCCTTTTAAGAGTTTTATTAATCGGTTTAAAGTTGTGCCGCATTTGGCTAAGAGGTGCAAGGTGCCTTCCCCTGCTGACAAGATTGTCCTTGCATTTCAGGAGTTGGCACGGTTGGCTCAATTAACAGAATGGCCAGGGAAAGAGGGTCAGCCTTGGAAAGCTCAAGACTCACACTGCGTGTATGATGAGTTGAGCAGCAATTTGGCTCTCCTGCTGCATTCAGCCTGTGTGTGCACGTACGGGCACACATGCACACCTCCCGCACCCCCACACACACAGACAGGCACAGTGAGACTCTCCACCCCCCCGCCCCGCCCCCCTGGAGAAAGCAGCATCAAGGTAGAATAAAGGTGTTCCTGATTTGTTTATATCTCCTTGCTGTTAAGGAATTTGTAATACATTCTGCAAAGAAGACTGACTAGCTTGCAAGAACAGGCAAATGCATCTGTCAATTTAGCAGCATCATTTGAGCTCCATCAGTGTGGCGCTGGAGGAGTCCCCTAAATGTTTAATTTCTTCTAATACCATAAGTGCTGTGATAGGTCTTATCTGGACTGTGTTGACTGCACAAGATGAGACAGGGTGTGAAGCAGTTTTCATAAAGGGAGAGATGTTAAAGCACTCACCAAGAACCCATTTAACAGGTTTCTAATAATATCATCTTACATCAACATCACATTTTCATTCGTAACCACTTCTATGCTGATGTGTACACACAGATTCCTCACCCCTGTCTAAATTCAGTGTTTTCTAGATTGGCTGATAAAATGGTAAGTATGACAAGATTTTCTGATTATGGAGATTGATCAGCACCAAGATCAAAGTATTCCTTTGAGAACTTTGGCTAACTTTGAATTCCAGGGAGAGTTGCCTTTAAGGGCATGGAGACCTTAGATAATTTTAACAAGATGCATTGGACCCAAGTTTATCAGAAGTCATATGGCAGAGTCTTCACCAGAACTCAGGACACTTATAGAGTTCTCAGACATTTTTCTAGCCCATATGCAAAATAAATCAAATGTAGGATTAATTTTTGCCCTAAAAGTGGGAAATATAGAGGCATTTATTTACTCATTGAATATTTATTAAGTATTAAGTAAGAGCCAGCCAATCTATATAGGTGTTCCTAAACAAGAAGGGGAAGGAGCCATGAAAGTGAAGTTGTTCAACCCAGCATAGAAACTGTTGTGCACAGGGACAGTGGTGGCTCATGGAAGTCAGGCAGAATGGGTGCAGGAAGTAGGCCTGTAAACTTCTCCAAGAAGAATGTGGGCCTGGGCCAGGGATTTTTTTTTTCCCAAACAGAGTGGAGTTGAAGCCATTTCAGACAGAGGAACAAACAGAGAAAGGTACCAAAAGGGTGAGACATAATGTGTTCTGGAAACTACTGATGTCACTGAGGTTATAGATGCAATCTGAAGAAGAGGCACCTGGAGGATGTGAGAAGTCAGACAGGGCAGATGGGAGCATGGCCTTGGTCAGGCAGGACAGCCCTGGAAACAGTCAGCACGCGGAGCATGCTGCAGTTGGGTGTCTGTGTGTGTGTGAGTGTGAATTGTGTGTGGGGGTGGGGAGGGTAAGTATATTCTTAAAGTCAGCCAGGCCTGCAGAAAGACTCCTAGAGGAAAATGAGTCTAAAGACTTGGGTTGTAAATAGAGGAGATCTCCTGTCAAATGTGCTGACCATGAAATAAACAAATAAAAACGAACAAGGAAAGGAAATCAGAGGAACACGAGAAAATTCCTAGAGGTGTTGGGCATATATTTAATATTGTAGAAATGATAACAAGTATACATACATATATGTTCAAACTAACCAAATTGTATACATTAATTGTGTGCAGCATTTTTATATGCCAATGATACCTACTGAGGCTGGAAAAAAAATGTATAATAAAAAGTTAAAAGAAGAGACCCAAGACTTTCTCTTCCTCTACCATGTGGGGAAACAGGAAGAAGGATGCCATCTGCAATCCGGGAAGATAGCACTCACCAGTGCCCGATCACAGTGGCACCCAGATCTCAGACTTACAACCTCCAGAACTGTGAGAAATAAAATTTTGTTGTTTAAAAATAAAGAAACAAATGGGGTTTGGGGCATGGTTTAGGGACTAGGGGCACTAGACCGAACTAAACAGGGTGTGAAAAGCTGCTTCTTGGTTAGTCAGTGTCTTGCTAGGTGAAATGGATTCCACTTTGAATTCCTCATGATAACAGCACATGCAGGAAGCAAGGAGCATAAACTATTGACAGAGAAAGCCTTATTCTAAATGTCTGATCCTGCCGAAGAGAGTGATGTGCAATTATAACATTCTTAAACAAATAACCAATTTTACTTTACAGGTACCCAGGGTTGCAGGGCCATGGCAAAGTCTGAGGAGCAGGGACATCTTTGTCCTCAGAATTGCATATGCATCTACAGGTTGCTTTAAAGAAAAGGGAAGGAAAAGTACTGAAAGCCTGCTTCAGGGGCACAAGCAAACCTAGCCAGGGGAGCTAGGCAATTCATTAAGCCCCCTGGACAGGAAAACCAAAGGGACAAAGACTGCCAAATACCTCGCACTATTTTTATCCCCATGGAAAACAGGGGCCATTGACTTGGGAGGTGGTTGATTTGACATAGTAAATTAGCCTGATGCTTTTAATGTAAAAGATGCCCAGTTATTTGAAATCAGCCCAGGAGTATTGTATTAAGTCTTATTTCTTTAAAAAATACTTGGCAATTGGCTTCTATGCTGAGCTAACGGAAGTGCCCAGAGCTGGAGGGAGGTTGCTATAAAACGGCAGTCTTTGGATCCCACAGCACAGGGGAAATAAAATTCGCATCCAGCTGGGGTCTTGCCCTGGCCCACCCAGGCTAACACCCACTACCCCAGCATTCTGTGGGGAGAGAGTGAAGAATAGGAAGAGGAGAAAAGGGCACAGAGAGTAAATGCCCAGGGAAAATGGTGAAATGGAAGATTTTTCTTGCAATCTTCCCCAGAGAGGGGCTGCTGGAACTTCCATTTAGACAAATGCCGTCCTTGACAAATGGTAATTTTTTCCCAATACCCGACAAATTACTTGGAGTTAAATTTAATATTTTTTTTCCTTCAGAAAAGAAATAATCATTAGCCTCAGAAGCAAAATTGGAGTTAAGGCTCCAGTGATATAATAATAATAATTTGCGCTCACATGGATTCTTTCAAGCAAAGGTCTCCGAAGCTTTGCCAAACATTAATTAATTAAGCCTTGCAGGTCCCCCCAGGAGGCAGGAAGCTATTATCTCAGCTTTCCAGATGTGGAAACTGAGTCTCAAGGAGGTAAAAGTGATTTGCCCAAGGTCACTCTGGGAATGAGAAATGGGACAGAGATTGAAATTGTGGATTCTGCCCCCAAGGCCAAAGTCAGGGAAGCTTTCTGCATTTTCTCCCACCGGGGCACTGAAGGGGCCAGCTCTGAAGACGCAGGTGGGAAAGGGAGTGGAACCATCTAATGCATATGCAGGACTACTAAGCACATTTAAAAAGACAGGGAGGGGTTCCCCAAACTATTTGATTTGTAAGGTCCAGACTGCCTAGGATTCTGCTAAACTCTAGAAATGAACAGGGTTTGGTTATGAAAGATATGATTACAAAATGTTCAGGAGAGGAAAACACCATGTTTCACTTTTCATGAAATTATTTCCACCTAACCTGTTAGGTTCCTGTTAGACTAAATTAAGAAACACACTGTGAGCAAAATAACCCCCCCCCCCCCGCTTTTTTTTCTTCCTACAGTTAAAAAAAATGAATAAATTGCAGAAGACAAAGGAAGTAGGTGGAGAAGGTGAATTTTAGATGGAAAGCAGGATGGGGGTGGGGTGGTTCTGCAGGAATCTTGTGTACCTACTGAATCTCTGGGTTTGACACACTATGACATGCCTTGGGCTCTGCTGGGCCTCCTCAGGAATTTGGTGGGAAACTCTGTTTGGAAGAAGAGCAGTGGAAACTGGCCTCTCCCCTCCCTGCCTGGTTTAACAGCTGACAAATTCCATGGGCCAGTTCCCCACCTTCTCCCCCACCCTCCCATCTTGGGTACCGCCGACATATATTTTGATATTTCCTTGTGAGATTATACCTCACATAATGAATTTGATTCTTCCATCCATTCTCTCTTCCCCTCACAACTCCGCAGCTTCTGAGAGTTTATCTGCTGCAAGATGAATTGCCCAGAGACTCCTGGTGCATCTTTCTTTACACTTCACCTCCCCCACTGCGGATGAGAAATAGACTTTTCCCTCATCCATCATATGTCAGCATGACAGGGCTGTCGCTCCTCAGACCTGACCCACTGCATCTTTGCTCTCTCTGCCCAGCTTTAGGACGTGGCCGGCTTCCTTGGGATCAATGGGGACCTTTATAAAAGATTTGAAATTGTGGTAGTTGGATCAGAATCCAATAAATAAACAAACAAACAAATAATAAAGGGGCAAAAAGTGAATTTAAAAAACAATGTGTGAATCGGTGCAGATTTCTTGACTCCGTAGACTCTTCTCTTTAAATAGGGTATTGTGAAATTCTAATAAATCCAGTGTTTTTCTTGACGTGTTATCAATCTTCTTGCTTCCCTAGAGGGCAAAGGGTAAATCCTATTTGCTTGATTTCGCAGGTTGGGAAAATGACACAAAAAGAGGTGGAGGTAGAAGGTTATAACTGAAGGCCAGAGGAATTAGATGTTCTCAAGCCAGGAGAAAGGAGGAAAAATGCAGAAGTGGCCTCTGTGTGATAAGAATAATGAATGTAGGTAGTATATCAACAAATTGGCCTATCACTCCTCTTCCTGCTTGTCCCCCAATGGGGACACTGAAGGAGTAAAAATAGATTCTGATTTTCAACACAGGAAAAACCCACTTGTGCTGTTGAAGGGGAAGCCAACAGGACAGGCAATGAAGAGGCCACATTTTCAGGCTAGACTGGGATGAAAACCACTGGAATGAACCTGAATAGATACATCTTTAGCCTTTGAGGGAGGGAGAAGGGGCTCTGTGGTTCCTCTCTAAAATAGTCAAAGACTTCTTCAACTATCTCCCTGATAAGTCTTTTTGACTTTTTTTTTTTAATTACTAACAGGGTTTGAGATATTAAAAACAATCAAGGAGAGTTAAGACAAGTTATCATATTGAATATTTTAAAAATTCAAAATTAAAAAATTCAATACTTAAAATATTCAAAATAAGCATCTATCTTGGGGAGATTTGAGGAGGGACTCTCTATAATCCTGAGCAAACTGAAAGAACCCAGCTGGCCCTGGTCATTCACGTGACCTGGAAGGGGTGAGTTTTCTCTTTACCAGGACAGGATGGAAGAGCCTTCTAGTACTGTTTCACTAAACCCTGAGGTACATCACTATGGAAATAAGCCACTAACATGAAGGAGCCCCTGGCAATCGTTAGATGGCTTCACAGCCAGGCTGCCACAGATCAGTTCTATTTTAAGTGTTGAAGGTGTGTGACTGAGTGGTCCCAACATTTGTCTATGGTTTGGTGAAGACACAGCAAGGCCACTGTCCTATCGCTAGTTTCTCTTCATGGTGATATAGACAGAGGGAACCTTTGCTTTCAAATGTTATTGGAAGATTTAATTAAGCACCATTTGAAATTTTTGAATGGAAATTGCCACATTAGTCATGATTATTATCCATTTTCTTTAAACATAGGGCCAACTGCTAAGCTGTTAGGCACAAGCACAGAAATTACAAAAATATTCAAATATCCATTATCTGGGACTTTGTTTGCCAAGCATCCTATCTAATCAGGGGAAGCCTGCTGGAACAGATGGGCCTTACATTGGACCCTTCTAAGCCAGAAACTTGGACATGTTGGGACTGAGGGAATCCAAGTGCCAAATGTTGCTACCATTACAAAGAACTCATCTCTACTCCCCAAAAGCTTGTTTTCATCAAACATTGCATTATCCCACCTGCAGCCTGTTTCTGACGTCTGCGACACAGAAACGGGAAGGTGAGCTTTGACTTCTCCATTGTATGTAGCCAGGAATCTTTCTGGGCTATTTCCAGGCATGGGGAGTGCGAACATAGGGACCCAGAGAAGGCAGAGCACACTTTAAGGAGAGCATTGTTCCAAACTGTTTAATTGCAGGTGCTTCAACATAGAGAAAGTGCCTTCATTTCAACTTCATATTTATGAGTAGTTTACAGAAAGCTTTGGAGCCAAAGGAAACAAATTTGGTAAACACAGTAAGTAATAGATTCAACAAATACAGCTAAGGATAAAGGACTAATTTACATTTAATGAGACAGAGATTGTTTATTAAATAAGAAATGGTTGTGCTTATGAAGATGGCCTTAAAGGTTTTTCAGAAAGAATACATTAAGCTTTGAATATAGCTTTTTCATATTCAAAGGATGTGACTGGAGGGATGGGGGAGGGGGAGAGCCTGAGAATGAATCAGAATGTAAGAAGCTGATAACTTCTTCTGGAATTTAGGGCACTGGACAAAAATGTAATGGAAAATAAATTCCACAAAAGGTTCTCTTCCATGGGTGTTATACCGCAAGCTGACCCCACAGTATTGATTTTTTAAAAAATAGTATATGATTACTAGAGAATTGATGGCATGTTGGAACATATATTCTGGCCTTGACCTTGTATAATGGATTTTTGAATCAAAATTTCTTCAACTGTGTTTACAACTGTGGAGATCTATGCTCGCTGCAGCTGTCTCTGTCATTTCTGAGGAAAAACTGGGGTTTTCCATGTACAAAACTGGAAAACTCTCTAGTTTCCTATGGATGTTAAGACCAAACAAAAAAAAGTATGAGAATAGACAGTCACCTATAACTACCAGTTGCAAAGACAAACTGAATTGCAGGATTGGCTTGGACATTTTACACTAGGACTTTATAAAATTATGCAGTATAGTAATGGTGCTCATTCATTCTGGGGTACAAATTAGCTTGCTGTGTCTGGTCTTACATAGTTCCACAGGCTGAATTTGAGTCCTGGTCTGTCATGAGCTGGTTGGGGCAGAAAAATTCTAGTTTTCACCAATATCCCCTTCTGCTTTAATAGATGAAGAAGATTGCATTTCCAAGCAACTGTTGCAGTTAGATCAACCATGCAATTCTATTCTGGGTAGTGTGATGAGAGTTGAAGTGATGGTTACACTGTCAGGTCAAGTCTTTAGAAGGGATGAAAATATTATTCCCTTGTTCTCTTACTCTTCCCTGTTGTGTGGGCTCAGATGTGATGGTGAGTACTGAAGCAGCCACTTTGGAGCTAGAGTTAAAAGTTGTGGTGATGAAGGACACTCCACCAACCCTTAAGAATCTACCTGAAAAAGAAATATATTCAAATCTTGATTAAGTCCCTGTATTTGCAATGTCCTTGTTATAGTGTCTTAGCCTATAAATCAATTAATATAGAACTCAGTTATAAAGATCTTTGAAATTAAAACATTATTATTATTTTTTTTTTGCATGTTTTAAACACAATGTTTGTGAAGATTTGGGACTATATGTAGTAAATCTGAAACTGTGAAGTAACTGTGCCACACTTTTCCCCATGAATATTAGGACTACCAATAAGAATTAAATGTGAAGAAAGGAAACCAGATTGTCACTTTAACAAAGGACTACCAAGAAACATTAGAGCTATTGGTAAGTTTTTTTTCTTTCTTTCTTTTTTCTTTTTCTTCTTCTTCTTCTTCTTTTTTTTAATTGCTAGGGATGGAACCCAAGATTTTGTTCATGCTGGGCACAGCTCAGTTGCTAAGTATTTTATTGTAATGAAAGGAATAGTGTATGGAATAGCCATGTGTTTTACCAAGAAACTTAAAAGATAAATTTTAGATCAGGCTTTTGGGTTCATGTCTGAAACTGCAGACGCAGGGAGGTTGGCTTATCAAAGAAAATTCAAGTCAGCCAGAGAAATACGCTGGCTTTGTGAACAAACATGTTAAACAAATCACACTTTACTCTTCCTCCTTTTTTACATACCCCAACATGCACTTCATAACAATTCCTTTCATTATATTTACTAAGAAAATATTCAAACATCACAGGAAATGGTAAAATATGTCCATCTAGCCATCATTCAGCTTCAGTGGTCATCAAGATTTTGTTGCCTTTGCTTGTATAACTTTGTGTTTTCTTTCTTCTATTTTAAAAACAATTTTCAGCACAAGTCACATTAACATAGGATAGTACATTAAAAACCTGAATTCTCTGACAGGTTTAAGTCCTATGTAAGGGGAGCATACTGTACCCAGAGATGCAGGAGGAGAGGGAGCACCATCCCTTTTCCTCAGACTGACCTCCGTCCTCTTGAAGACATGAACATTGTGTCCAGCTATTAGGGCAGCACTTGTTTGGCTTTCTAACATCCCATTTTTCAGGTCAAAGCATAAACTGCTTGGATTATTAGAATACTGCTTTCCCCATTCATAAATGATATTCTAAAATTCCCAGCGGATGACTTCAGAATGGTTTTAATAGGGTGAGCAGATACATGGAAAGAAAGGAAATTTCAACAAAACTTGAAAACAAAATCGACGTACATCTGTAGGTCAAAATGAAGAGGCAGCTGAGCCTCTTGAAATAAAAATAGTATTTTTTATATACAACTCAGGATTACGGAAGAAGGCTTCCCTGTCTCTTCCTTTGTTCCATGAAAATCTGAATACTCACAGGCTACTGGACACTATAGATATTTTCAGGTCTATGTCCTTTAAGCCAAGCAGGGCATGTACATCAAATGTGCAGATGGCCATGAAAAGAGCCAGGAACTGAAGGGCCAGAACTAGGAAGAGCCACTGGAGACCCTCTGCTGCTCCAAGGCTGCAGATAGAGGGACTGCCAAGGGAACAAGGTCACCGTGGTCCAGGGTAGCCCATGTGCCTCTCAGCATCTCTATGCATAGGGTAGTGTCTATGATTGGACTTAGCAGGTAGACTCTCAATGTATAAGATTCTCAGAAAGTTCTCTGGGTGTTTTTCTGCTATATCTGTCAGTACTCAGCAGAATGTGTCAGTGGAGGGCAGTAGGGGACAGGGTTTCACTGGTAGGTGATTTTTTTCTTTTCAGTGGCCTTGATGCAGAATCTCTACATAGCAGCATCAGTGACACCCTCCAAAGCTCAGCTGTGTGCTGCAAGATGAACTGTGTGTTGGTCTCTGGGGCTTAGCTCTTGTTACATTACAGCTTTAAGCTGACACTTAACATTCTTGAAGAGATACGCCTCCATAAACCACTACTCACCTTCTATACCTACCCTTTCCCCACACCCTCTGCTAGCTCCCTGTTAAAAATGCTCCCCAAAGCATCTACCTATGTAAGGCACAAATCCATCAACCACAGGGTTCCCCACTCCCAATGAGCCGACAGAAGCAAAGATAAACACATTCCTATGTGTCCCATAACAGAACTGATAAAACACGATCTAGTTAATTTAAAAACGGATCTTCCAGATTAGAAATGAAATAAATCTATTACAGATGCTTCTTGACTTATGGTGGGGTTATATCCTAATAAACTCATCATAAATTAAAAATATTATTAAGTCAAAAATATTCAAAATGCACTTAATAAACCTAATCTACTGAATATCATTGCTTAGCCTTAAAACATGATCAGAACACATACATCAGCCTCCGTTGGGCAAAAGTCATTCAAAACAAAGCTAATTTTATAATAAAGTGTTGAATACCATACTGAAAGTGAAAAGCAGAGTGAGCATATGGCCATGCTTTCACCGCATCTTGAAGTTGAGTAACAGTTAAGTTGAGCCATCGTGAGTTGGGGACAATCTGCATTGGTTTTAGGCCCGGGAACCCAGGTCTTCTTGAGAAAGAGGGATTTATGGGCATTCAAATTTTTAAAATTCTGATACTATGATTGAGTCATGATGACAGAAGGAATATCTTTCACATATGTCGATCTGTTATAATGAACTCTTACCTACATCTCTGCTTTCTAAGGAGGAGCTTGAAGCATAAAAAGGTGAAACTGCCTCTCATGGTCAGATAGTCATGGACAAGGTGGACGTAATGGCCATTCCTCTCTGAATCCTGCTCTGCTTTTCTCCTCAGAGCCAAGTTACCCAATGCACAGAATACCCCATTGTTCACAGAGCATGTCCTGGCAACAAAGACATATGCAACAACCTCCATCACTCTGCTTTCAACATAGCTCCTTCCTTCTTCCCCAAGATAAGTGGATTAGCTAGAGAGATAGCATTCACCTAATGGTTTCCTCCTCCAAAACACTGGAGTGAACTTCCTTTACCCATCATGAAACATTGGTTTCTAAAAAAGGAAGGAAGGAAGGAAGGAAGGGAGGGAGGGAGGGAGGGAGGGAGGGAAACCAAGTTATAAATCACCTTTTGCAGTCATACACACACAAATATGCAGACACCTTGAGTGTATGTGTTATCTATCCTCAGCCCCACAATAGTAGGAATAATAGCAATAGCTAACAGTCACAGCACGGTCTTCTAACATGTGTTTTTTCATTTAATTGCTAAAATTTTCTGTATGATTGGTGCTTCTTTTATAGTTTTCTACAGAGCCGGAGACTGAGGCACAGAACGTTTAAGTAATTTGTCCCAGGATTCACAACGTGGTAAGTGGCAAAACTGAGCTTTAAATTCTGCCACTCTAGGCTGGGATATAGCTCAGTTGGTAGAGTACTTGCCTCGTGTGCATGAAGCCCTGGGTTCACTCCCCAGCACCACACAAAATTTAAAAAAATAAAAAATAAATAAATTCTACCATTCTACCACTGAGTTACACTCTGAACCCCATGTTTTTGTTTTTCTTGATGGTTTTAATGATTTCATACTTCACTTGGGAAGGTGACTTAGAATTGGATGACAGGTGGACATCAGAGGCCTCCTGTGTCCTAATCTTGCAACTCAAGTTGGTTTTTACTCGTTTCCAATCTTGTATCGTTGTTTGAACTCAGCTCCGAGAGTATATTCTCTGCCATAACGACAACTCTCGTTCTCAAGACACCAAGCCAACATTTCCTGGCAAATACAAGAAAATTTTCTTTGACTCTGTTCCCTTGGAGACTGGCTCACTTCCTCTGGAGGCACATGTACAAAGCTAGAGGCCACATCATGACCAAAGGCAGAGCCTTTGCTGTAATGTAATACTTCCTTGCTCACCAGCACTGGGGCTTGTGTCTTGGGGCTCCATGTGCTCTGTCATCTGTTGGCACTTAAAATTTTTCTATTAAGTCAATTCCTTGAGGGTAGCAGCTGCCTGGGGGAAGAAATGTTATCAGAGAAAGTATGTTCTGTGCCTCTTGAGGTTGTCATCCTCCTAGAGGACATTTCTGACAAAAGGACAAGGCAAAAGCTTGGGCCTTTTTTGCCTGGGCAAGAGCTAGCACTGTTCCTTTCCCTAGACAATGTCTGAAAATAGAAGCTGCCAACTGATCTGGGACCAACTGAGGGAAGCAAAAATGTCCTCAGTCTGCTCTATGCTTTACTCATTCCTAACCTTCTTATAATTGGGTGTGCTGTGGGTTGCAAATTTTGGGAATGTGTAGGCAATTCAGGACCCTTAGTTAATTCTCCTGTAGTGAGGTGTGGTGTTCTACCATTTATCTCATTAAGAAAAGACCTGGGGTAGGGTGAGGTAGCACACACTTGTAATCCCAGCCACTCTGGAGGCTTAGGCAAGAGGATTCCAAGTTTAAGGTCAGCTTCAACATTTTAGTGAAGCCCTAAAAAATGCAGTGAGACCCTATCTCAAAATAAAAAAAATCAAAAGGGCCAGGGATGTGGTTCAGTAGTAAAACACCTCTGTGTTCAATCCCTAGTACCAAAACAACAACAACAAACAAAAACAAAAACTAGGAAAGCACTAATGAGTTCCAAAGATTTTTTTTTTTTTTACCTGTAAAAGACTGATTCCAATGCAAGTTTAAGTATCAGGACTAATGGCCTCCCTGTCTAATAGAATTCTGCTCAGATAATCTTGTCTTCCCCTCAAAAGTCAACCAAAACAGACACAAACAAAAAGGCACAAGATATAAAATGACTTAGACTATAAATTGGGAGCAATGCTTATATTTATGTATTATTGATGATATGTGTAGAATTATCTGTACTTAACACATATTGGAAATTTAGAAGATGTGTGGGTTCTTTAAGAGCAGTTCTTTTGTCTTGCTATGCTGGGCATCCTGAGACACCTAGAATAGTTCAATTAGGATGTGAAGCTAGGACAGGTGCCCTGCCATCAACAATTTCCATCCCTTGTTCAGGAGAACAGAGAGATGGTGCCCTTCAAAAGGTGATGCAAAGCACTTCAAAGCAGTCATTGAGTTTCTCCAAAAAAATAAATAAAGAGGGGAAAGTCCAGGTAACATTTACATATTTGTTTTAACATAATTGTTCTCTTTTTTTTTTTTTGATACCAGAGATTCAACCGAGGAATGCTTAACCATTAAGCCACATAACCAGCCTTTTTAATATTTCATTTAGAGAAAGAGTCTTCCTGAGTTGCTTAGGGCCTCCCTAAGTTCCTGAGGCTGGCTCTGAACTTGCAATCCTCCTGCCTTAGCTGCTGAGATTATAGGCATTTGCCATTGTGCCCAGCTAATATGGTATGTAGCAAAGTACTTCTAATATATAATTTAAACATTGAGGATTGTTTTGCTTCTTATTTATGAATAATCTGATATTGCAGAGTTTGAAGCAATTAAAAATAAAATAGGAGAAATTGGTAGGTGGGGGTATTAAGAAATATCATCAATAGTTCCATTTCTGTTCACAAATTCTTCCTGTCTGTATATGTGTTTTTGAAGGTGATCTAAATGAGCACTATGTACAAAGAAAGAGTATTTGAAGCAATACTTTAAAAAAAAATTATTACATGCCTGAGCACTTGATTTTTCTTGTCAAAAGTCATGTAACTAAATGTATTTTTGGTCAACAATTATAGGCCACTAAATGTGAGAGGAACTTAGCTTCTTCAGGGTATGCCTTAAGTCTCAAATTGTCAGGGTTGTCAGTGAAACTGTTTATCATTTACTTGTTCATTCAATAACTTTAATAGAGGGCATACTTTCTGCCAAACTTTGTTCTAAAACTGTGGACATAACTATGACAAGGCCATGAAAGGACCACATACATGATCCTGAAAGGAAGGCAGGTATAACAACACATCTTGACCAGAGCCGGATAAGTAACAAAATCAAAAAAAAGTTCAAGTTATTGAAACAGTAAAAAGGAGAGAAGAGTCAATCCCTACAGGACTTAAAGGCAGGAAGAGAAGCACCCTCAGAGAAGTGACAACATTGAAAAGTTGGTAAACAAATGGGATTGACATGGGATCAAAGGTCCTGGCAGCAGAGGGAATGGTAGGTATGTGGGTTCAAAGGGCTTGAAATATCAAGTGGTCAAACTCACTGGAGAGCAGAAGGTGACAGCTAGAGATGACCACGGGTCATAGGAAGGGGTAAAAACTTGATTTTACAAATAATGAAGAAATGGTGATGATCTTAAGACTATGGTATACTCTAGGAAGACTTGTGTTTGAGGAGGGTCCCTCTGGGAATGGGGAGACAAATGAAATTAGATGGAGAGGAAAACAGAAATGACTATAAGAAAAAAATATTGGGAATTGTTATTATGATAAGTTTAAAAATTGTGCAGTTCTGACTAACATTTTGTAGCGGGATTGAAGGGTGAAGATAAATTCCCAAGATGTGTAGAAGGAGAACTCAACTGGGTTTAGGAACCAAATGGACATAGACAATATGGGAGAAGGAAAAGACAGGCGGATTCTCTGATTTCGAGAACAGGGTGTGCTGCCACTCCTTAAATTCAGAAATACAAGAGAAAATCCAGACATGAAAGTCAGAAATGATGAGTTCAGGTATGATTCTTAGAGCCTAAGGAATCTCTATGACATCAAGGAAAGCTGACGGGGAAACCCTTTCAGCCATATACCCAATACTCAGGAAAGTGAAATGGTCTGAGTTCAGGTAAATCATTGAAGCCTTTTTAAGATGGTGGGATCTATAATTACAAAAAAAAAAATTGCATAGAACATAGAGGGGCTGCTCCATGAATTATTGTAAACTGAAGACCCATGAAACAAACACTCAGATAATAATAACATTGCTAGCACCCCAGAGGTCCTCCTGTCCTCTTGTATCCCTTCCCCAGCACACACACACAAAAAATAACTTCCTTTTCTCATTAAACTTAATCTCTTAATCTCTGTCCTAAATCTATCATATCAACTCCTTTGATTTGTTTTTCAGTGCTACCATCTAAATCCTAAACCTAAGAGTTTAATTTTGTATTTTTTGGAATTGCAGACAGTATTTGTGCTTTTATATCTGGCTACTAATAGCTCAGTGTGGGTTGTGCATCATCCTTGTTGGTTGTGCTTGTAATTTACCAGTTTCCAATGCTGTTTGACATTCCGTTGAATGAGTGTACTGCAATGTGTGTCTTCATTCTACCATGATGGACATTTGCATTGTTTCCATCTCAATGCTATTTTATACAATACTGCCAGGAACATTCCTGCACAATTTCCTTCCTCTGTACATTCATACATTTCTTAAATCTAAGAGTGTTAATTTCTGGGCCATCCAGTATGTATATCTTAAACTTTGGTAGATAAAGGCAAACTCTCTTCTAAACAAACAACACTAATTTGCATTCTCATTGTGCATGAGACCTACAGTAATTCTAACTCTTTATCAATACTCAAAATTAGCAGAGTTCTTTTCTCTTCTCTCTCTCTCTCCCTCTTCCCCTCTCCTTTCCTCTCTTTCCTGACCTTGACTCCCACCCTTTCTCCTGCCTCCTTTCTTTCCTCCTTTCCTACCTTCCTTTTGCATTCTGGTGTGTGTGTGTCCTAGTATCTCACTGTCTTAATTTGCCTGTTCCTGATACCTAATGATGTTGAATTGGCCTTTTGGGTCCTCTTTTAATAAAATGCCCATATAACTCTTTTGCTCACTGGAGTCTACTGGATTGTCTAGTGGTATTTGCAGCAACCCTAACTGACAGAAGTTCCACTTCCCCTGCTAGTTATGTAATTAGGATGGATGGTCAAAGATGTCTGCTCCTCTGTTCTGCTATGTCCAGGTATGGTAACCATGAATGTGAAGTGAGAGTTTAACCTCAATTTTTTTTTTTTTTTTTTGCTATGTCTTATCACCTGGTTGACTGTAAGTCCCTGTCTTTTTTCTGACCTAAGGTCTAGAGTTTGCTATTTTGATCAAGCTTCTGGCTTGTGTCCCTCTTTCTGATCACTTTGAGGAAGTCTCCACAAGGACAAGTCTCTGCAGTTCCTCTCAAGGGCAGAATAGGAAGTAAAGAGATGGTGGGAATAAACCATTTGCCAACAGAGCAGTCTCCTAGAGGATGCTTGAACATTTGCAAGGATGCCAATAGAAAATATAAAGAAAAAAATGGTGGATGAGTTTGTTCTTGTTCCATGTGTTTGAAACACATTGGTTTTAACACAGTTAAATTGGTTTCTCAGCTGCAAGACTTCCTGGAGCCTTTACGTACACTGAGAATTGAATTTCCAAGAGGGATATAACAACAGATACTATGTTCTCAAACTTCTTTGACCATTGCATTTTTTTTCCCCTGGAGGAACATCTCAGTATTTCCACACTAAATGTATTCCCTTTGCCATCAAAGTTTATTCGTTTTTGTTTGTGTAGTTCTGACAGATTAACTTCCTCTCTTGACTACCCTAGAAGTCTTTCCTTTATAAGTCATTATCCTCTTCCTAAAGCTATGGCTCTGTTCTTGAAAGGTCACATTGGATCCCTCCCATCTTTTCTCCCCATGAAATGGTAAGTAAAGTGCCAGTGAAAAGTGAGAACTCTGGAGTCTTTGCTGCTGCTAAATGGATAGTGTTCCTCAACTACTTTACATTTCTAAACCTCAGTTCCCTCAACCAGAAAAAGAACAGTGTCTATTGCATATGGTGCTTTTTTTTTAAATGAAGCTTAATTAATATATTTCATGTAATATGCTCAGAACAGAGCTTGGCACCTAGTAAATATTTAATATTTATCTATTGTTCTTATTATCATCATGTTGTTATTCCTGCTTCTTTTGTGAGTGTGCATCCCTGATTGTTGGGATCCAGAGCCTTGTGGCTCTCTGAGCCATGCAAGCATGGAGGACATGAAATGCAAGTCATCCCACATTTAATGATACCAACTTCATACATATATGCACACACGCCTAGAAAAAAGACATTACCTTAAAGTGCGGGTTGTCATTTGAACGATGAAAGCTCATTGTTAGTGTTAGGATGTTAATCATCTTTGGGGCAGAATTTAATTTCCTCATGTGAATTTTTTTTCCAGACTCTTCTATAATGAAGTTTTTTTTTTTTTTTTTTGTTAAAGACTGCATGTAATTGCTTTGAATAACCTCCAACAGAATGAATATGTGTGCCTGAAAATTGTTTCTCAGTGTCCAACCAACATAAGCATGTGGGGCGGGGGGAAGCTCTCGGTACGAGTGGGCATGCCCCTTAGTAATTTGGGACAGACTATGTCCTTCTTTGGAAAGCAGTATTTTGAAGTTCTTGTTTTTCTGAGAAATTAAGGATGTAGTCACTACTCCATGGGCTACTTGCATGATTCTATATGTGAAATATTTAGTTTAACTCTTGACATAGGCAGTTGACAACTCTGTGCCGCTTTCCTTCTCTTTAAATATTTTAGGACCTATATGAGCCCAGAGTTTCTTCTACATAGGTGTCACCGCAGACATACATTTCCTGACTCATCTGATTTCAATAAGATGATCAGAATGACCACAGGCACCATCGTAGACACATACGGTATTCCTTCCTAATGAAAGACCCCAACCTCCACGCCTCTGTGTTTCTGCCAACAAATTCTAGAAAAGAAACTGAGGGTAATCCAGAAAGAGCTAAGGCCTTCTTCCCAAACCTGCCTCTTAATACTTATTGTACTTTCTTTCTGTCACTTTTTGTGCACAAAAAGAGTAGCGAATGGTGGAAGTGAGGAGTTTTCTACCATTGGCCCATTCATTTTCTTATTCAATTATTCCTATTTTTAATCATGGCATATGCATAGATGCCATAAAAAATAAAAATGTATAAGATGTGAATTCTGTATTGAAGAAGTCCCGATTTCAAGGGCAACCTGGTCATTGGCTTTTAACCCTTTATTATTACACCTTCCTTACTGCTACTTCTTCTATATCAGTGCTTCAAATTCCCAGGGATTTGGTAACTGATTTTAAATATTTGGTTCATAGTAAATTTTGCTGTTAGCTTTTGTCTTTTTATTTGATGTACATGCTAACTTCTAGGTTTAGAAATACTAAGAGAGCTGGAGGAAAGGGGTGTAGTTGATACATATTACACAAATAAAGCAACAGGTGTCAGTCTCAAACCTTCTCTCCTCCCCGATCCTACCTCCCCAATCACAATAGAAAATGACTAGAAGGGAAAAGCAGACTTGGATAGACCCATTCCAGTGGGAATCAGCAAACCTTTGTATTTCATGGAACCTTGTTAGCATCACATTTAATCTAAATGTTATCATAATTATTATAACTTTACATTTATACAGCACTGGGTCTCTGGGGAGGAAAATGTGATATGAATATAAAATAAGACGATCAAGCATTGCCCATCCCTTCTAGAAGATGGAATATCTAGTCTTCCTTGTGTGTGTGTGTGTGTGTGTGTGTGTGTGTTTGGGTTTTTGTTGTTGTTTGTTTTTCATTCCCTGACTCATTCTTTGAGGCAACGCCTAGATGTGCTGCCTGGGGGCTGATTCTCTTCTTGGTAGGATCTACTTGGGAAAATGTAGAGGGGGAAAGTTACGGTGAAGGCAAAAGTGCATTTGTGGTCAAAGGGAATAATTTTTGCAAAGATTAAAAAAGGAAAAGAAGTATGATTTATTAACTGCCTAGTAAAACTCAAGTCTTGAGTTACTTGCTTTACATATTTAATTTAACAGTAACTAAAATTCTAGGAGAAGTATTATTTATCCCTATTTTAGAGTTATGGAAAAAGAAGCTCATTTAAATTATTGCTTGCTCAAGGTCATTTAATGAATATATGGTAGATGTTGAATTTAAACTTCTCTGTCTCCTTCAAAGTTCTCGCTCCTCTTGAAGTGATTAAAAACCAATTTGTGATCTTGTCTGGATGCTACGTGGGCAAGGGGTTCAGCAGCTGTATACTGCCTGGCCTTGTGCTATATGTGAAGGATGCCACAGACCTATAAATCCAGGATTCCCCTTCAAGAATTTTCAGGAGAGAAATAGGATTGATGCACAGAGCCCTAGAACAATTGATCCCTGGTGTACTTGAGTTAAATTGGAAACCATGTCAGGAGGACTATTGGAATTGAGAGAACAAGGAGAGAACTAGAGACTTATTGGAAGGGAAGCTACAGCAGAGTCTCAGAGAACAGGAATGCAGAGCAAAGGACAAAAGTCATTATGGAAAAGGAGGTACACGCCCCAAGGCCCAGAGTTAGCTCTGGAAGGTTGAAGACAGCGCCGCCTGGGGGAACAAAACCAGCTGCTCCTGAAAGGAGACAAAAAGAATAGGTTGAGGAGCCAGGGGCCTTGTGCTTTCCTCCCAAATCCAAGGCTAATTTATTTCTCATTCCCTCCTAGGTCACTGGGCAGCTTGGCAGAAAGCACAGTTTGCTGCTTATCACTCAGAGCTTAGGTGGTTGCTCCATTTACATCCTCCAGTATCCCAGGCATCTGTAGAGACTGCTGGGTCTTTCTTGCTACCAGGGATTATAGGGAGGTCAGATAGAAAAGCTCAGAACTAGAAGAGCTTGGCTGCATGAAGGGTGCATTACCCAGTGCAGGGAGGTAAGCACAGGCTGGTCTCTTGAGTCCAAAATCATGACACTGTTTACTGGGGCAGGAATTCCTGGGTAGTTTTTCGACTTTAGCAGAAATCCCTGCAGTGCAGAATGTGAAAAGACAGGCAGGTGTCTTGAGATGGGATGACAGAGACAAGGGACAACATGGAATTGCTAATAGAATGAGTCCTACCTGGAACCTAGTTTGTATTGAAAGTCACAAACCAACAGAAAAATAAAATCAACCAAGAGGTAAAAAGCAACTTGGTTTAGACTGTTACAAAAACACTTAAAGAGCTTATACACAACTCATTTTAAAGTGAATCAACAGGAGGCATAACGCTACAGTGGTGCAATAGCATGACTCACTATGTCATAGTCCTGAAAACCCTTCCTGTCTCCCCAGTTCTCAAGCAGGAGAACACCTAATGCTGTGACATGGTGCATAAAGCTTTAAGTTATTAGTATCTTTAATAAAAATAAAACATGCTTATGGTATAAAAATTTAAATACACTGGGCACCACCACTGTAATTCAAGTGACTTAGGAGGCTGAGGCAGGAGGATCACAAGTTTGAGACTTGCCTTGGTAACTTAGGGAGACCCTGTCTCAAAGTTAAAAAAAAAAAAAGGCCTGGGGATGCACCTCAGTGATGAAATACCTCTGGGTTTAATCCTTGCCCCTCCCTCACATACATACGAAATTAAATACAACAGTAGAGTATAAGAAATCATGTAAATACTTGCTTCCTAGTCCCTAAGGGTCCATATGTAAAGCTGCTTGCATTTTTCAGTGCTTGCCAGACTCCTGACGGTCAACTTTGACTGAAATTCACTGGTTCATGTCTCACTGATGCTTTCTCCAGCCAGGTTAGATTATTTTCAGTTATTCATATGTTCAGGGCCATTTCATGTCCCCAAGCTTTTGATCAGGCAGCTCCTGTTGCCTCCAATCTCATTTTCTCACTAGCCCCCTGCCTCCTACCCTCTGCTTGGGGACAACTTCAACTCAGTTTCATATCCAGTCCAATGTCACTCACTCTATGATATTTTCCCCAAACATCTCTACAGATCTGCTCATCGTCTTTTTAAACTCCCATCATATCCTAAACGAACACCATAGTGTCTGGTTTCATGTTTTTCTCATCTTGCTGATTCATTACTGCTTGAAAACTGAGATTATCTACTCAGCTCTCTGTTCTGAGAATTAGCAAACAGATGGGTACAAAATAAGAGCTCTCAGTGAATGTTGGTGGAATGCATGGATGGTTGGATTTTGGGCTGGCTGGATGGATGGGTAGATGTACACATTACATGTACCAAAACAAACTCAGAAAAGTCCTTTAATTCCCTGATGTGATCAAAAGGAGAGAAAAGAAAATGAGAATGATGAGAGGGAAAGTAGTTCAATATAAAAAAAATGGAGAAAATCCTAATAGCCAAATGAAGGGAGAAATAGGAAAAAAGAAACATGTAAAAGGTCCCATACATTTAAAAGGACAGTAAGATAAGCCATTCTAGTCACACTGGATTATTTACTTAGATCTGTTTGTTATAGAAACAATACTGCGTTTCATAGTTCTTTATATTCTCTTCATTTTTAAACTCCCAGTGAAAGGTTTCTAGGTGGATAGATTGAACAGCCCACTGAGGAAGAAAAGACACTATCTAAACTGCCATGTCAGTGAGAGAAGAGATGTTATCTTGTAGGCCATAGAACTAATTTCTGTAAGAAGTTGGATAGTGTTAACAACAAAATAATGAATGACATATTGTGAGGGGTCTGGGTCCACAGGCAAAGTCATAAGCTATGGATAACATTCCAATGCCACAATGGCCTGCCCTGTTCCCCAAATTATCTCTGCCCACTACCATATCATTACCTTGTTAGGTGGCCAGAGGTCTATTTTTGCACCTAGGCTCTGGAATTTACCTGGAGAGCTCACTCCTGGATTGAATAGTTCTTCTGAGTAGGACCTCTTAGATCCAGCAGGCTTGCTCTCTGCAACCCTGTGCATACCTAGGGCCTGAAGCAGGGATTGTTTTGAGAAGTATAAATTCCTCCAAATTTAGATCTGTAGTTGAGTGAGATGATGTTGATGTAATTATGCTTAATTGCTAAAACCCCCAAGATTCAAAAAGGAAAGCATTCCAAGGTGAGGCAGCCTAGTGTTGCCATGAAGTGGAACTTCTTGTTCTGCCTTCTTGGGCCTGGGAAATATTATCATAGAAAAGGAATCCTCCCATCAGGAGAAAAACTCTAGGGATACAGGATGGTAAAAAACTTTGTAGAACAAGGTAAGGATTTACAACAGGGATAAATTAGGAGTAGAATTAAGATATTTGTGTGCCAGGAATAAACTAGAATTAAACCTAAGTAAGAGTTAGTGAAAGAAGAGGATCTGGGAGGACTCAATCAGGGACTCGAGCTTGCCCCCAGGGTAGGACTAAAGAAAAAGCTCCCTTCTTTCCTAATAAACTCTATAACTTTTCAAAGCAAGTTGTATTAGTTTGAAATTAGAAAAATTAAATTCAAAAATAAGGGAAAAAAATAGAAAACTATTGTTTCAACACAAGTGCCAGAGAGAGCTGTCTGAGAAAACAAAAGGGCCCGAGATCTGGCCTTCCTAGTCCTCTGGTCTCCAAAGCAGCACTGAATCCTTCCCATGTCATGTGCCTACATGGATCTTCTTGGAATTTTCTTAACCAGGCTGAGAAGTAACTCAAGACCTGTTAAAGTGTGGGTAGGGGCCTTGAGGAGGCAAGGCATCTCTGCAAGAATCAGCCCCAGCCTCTTTGCTGGGAAGGGAGGAGAGGCCACCTGCCTGGTGTGTTTGCTAACACACAGGAGCTGCGGCCTGTAATCATCATTAGCTCTCTTTGGTGTTTACTGACTGTTATTAATTAGAATGAGCAAACTTGGCATTAATGTGCCTGCCATAAGGATGAAGGCTCTTACTGCACAACCATCCTGCATAAGCGGCTAGAAGTGGGAATCATTTACCAACTGTTACCAGGATGACACAGGCCACGGGCACCAGCCTGGGTAGGAGGGCAGGCTCGGACCCATTTCTCCAGAAATTCAGAATTACGGGGAGCTGTGCTGGATCAAAGGGTAGCACAGCCTCTCTCTACCCTGTTCCTGTGGGAGCTGCTAGCAGGCTTTGAGTAGCATCAAAAACAGCCCAGGCAACCCCCATGATTCTTGGTGACCAGACAGAACTTTACTCTGGCCCTAGCTGCCACAGGTTTTTCCCCAGTCAGAAAATCACTGAGTACAACTTCTTTTATAATCCTGTGGGCCAGTGTCCTGCTGTCCCTCAGGGTGGAGCATGCCCTTGAATCTTGGTAAAGAGGCTACGGGTACCCACAGTTGCCAAGAAAGAGAAAGCATTATCAAGTACTCTGATCAATCATAGAATATGCAGATCTTCATGTTTCTCTGGAAGCGAATCAATACTTGTGTATTTTTCCTCTCTGAATAACCAACTTTTAAGAAGAATACTATCCTATGTGGGAAATTCAGAAGCAGAGGAGGTAGGACAACATGTCAGATATATTCTTGGTTATATAACCTGAGATGCAGACAAGAGTCTTTAGAGAAAACGGCAAAATTTGATATAGCTCACGTAGAATACAAAACTTTTGTCCCCAAATCCCAGACACCATATTTGCTCAATAGAATCTTTCTATAGAATCTTTCCTATATTTTACATACATAAAATATACAATACTGTCCTGAGTCCTATTTATGAGTTGACTTATATTTTTATTTTTAATAATAATAAAGGACATATAAGCTCTAGATTATGACTTCCAACCTACATTAATGTACATATGTGGATTTCACTGACATATTCACAGAACTGAAAACTTGAGACTTAATGGGTCAACAGAATAGAGAAATTCATTGAACCCAGAAAAATCACATGCTCACTCTCAACTTCCCTGAAAGAGGCAGTATTATTGTCATCTGTGTAGGAAAGGCACCAGGGACATGTTCTCCAAGCTCTGGACCCCATATTTTGGATGGTTTGGGGAAACATTTTTTACTTTCCAGAGGATCTAGTCAGGGCCAGAAACACTTCAGGACTCAAGGCTCATCAGCCAGGGAAATTAGCACCAGCAACCATGTGGCACAGACACCTGGTGAGGAGCAAGACTGCACCCTCCTCACACACAGCTTCTTTCTTCCTTCCTACTTTGGTTACAGTGGATAGTGGGTCTGCATAGGTGAGGGTACTCTGCCTGGCTACCAGTACGTATTTATGCTTTTTGAAAGGAATCATGAGTAGAAGTAGGGGCCTTGTGAAAAATAGTGAGAGCTGATAGAGAAGGACACTGAAATAGGGGTAGATTCAGGTAAGCTGTAAATTTGAGAAAATGATGAGTTAGGGTTTTGTGTCACCCAAGACACTAGAAGATCTCATAAAGTCTACAGAGGAAAGCTCGAAGACAACTGCACATTTCTGAGCTCTCAGTAGCTATGAGAAGCAAAATCTCTTTCATCAGAGTTTTGCTCCATGGTGAACAACTTTGTTCCAAGTGAACAGCACTTATACTTGTCACTATCATCATGTGTTAGACACCCAGGAGCTCACAGAGCAGCTCTGAAGTGGTACTGGTTGCTATCTTTCTGCTACATGTGCTGTTGGACATCTAGTCACCCATCAGGCCTTTGGGGAAACTCATGCAACTTCAAGACCCATCTCAAAAGCCACCTCTTTGAGGCTATTTGACTCTCCACACTGAGTGGGTTTCTTCATCCTCTGTGGTTCTTTTAGACTGTGTATATTCCTTGAATGAAAACAAAGCATGGAAATAAAATGGACAGTCTTTCTCATTTGGTTGTGAGCTGGTCAAGGTCAATACTTGTATTTTATTTACTTCTCTAACCCTCTAGAACCAATGTCTGGTACACTGTAGGTACCAATGTATGAGACAAAGGTCTTCCAGAAGCTGCCCTTCTATTAAAAATGTATTGGTATTTACCAATAAGAAAACAGAGGATCAATAAATTTAGTTAAGAATGAGCCAGTGTATAAACACATCAGCAGTAAAAATTTTTAAGGTAATTTAGATGTTATTGTTTGGAGGAAGTAGAAGGGGAAGGAGGCTACACTTATTGAGCAACTATTTTTTCCCTATGTGCCACATAAGATTTTTTAAAATATTTTATGTGATTCAGCTCTCACTACAACTTGCAAATAAGTATCATTATTCTCATGCATCCAATCCTTAGATGTTTATTGAATTCCTATTCTCTAGAGGTCTGTTGTAAATGGTAGAGTCCAGTGGTAAACAAGAAGCAGAGAGGGTCTTATGGGTTGTTTAATCTATGGTTCTGCAGCTCAGACAAGTGTCTCACCTAGTTTCACATAGCTCCCAAGGTTCATTTGGAATGTAATCCGGTCTATATGGTTCTAAGGTCTATTCTCTTTTCACATTTTAGGTGACACATATCCCAGAAAAGTTGAACCAAGGTATTCTGAATTTTTATTCAGAATACCTTGGTCCAACTTTGCACAACCAAGAAGTGCATCCTGAGAATAAACAAACAAAGACAAATTGCAATTCTGGAGCATTCTGGGGCCTCCAAATAGCTTTTGGTGATGTTTAACAGATTCCATCCTTTCATCAGTGGCTACTGGGCTTAGGATCAGACGTTACATGGGGAAGAAGAGAGATGCTTCTCTGTCACTTTAAGTCCAAAATTGTTTTCAGGTGTTTGTTTAGAGTTAGAACAGGGAGGCTGCCCGCCATGCAGGGAAGAGGGTGGACGTGGCCTCCTTTAGACCTCTCCTCATCAGAGGTACTGTTTTGAGTAATGAGGAGGCATAGGAATTGATTTGATGCTAATGAATAATCAGCTGCCATCAATAATTGTAATCACTAATCTGGTGCAATTAGAGGCAATTATAATAAATGTAATTTCCTCCCGAGCCACTAACGAACTACAGAAATATGAATTGAGTTAAGGGGGCTGGCAGTGATTTATGTGATTTTTGAGATCATGAATTTCATTATCTTGGTAAAGAGTCTTAAAGGGACAAGGTGCTATTCTGATTCCACACCTACCTAACAAGAAGCTTGAAAATACAGTTCCATAGATGATCAGCACAGAGGTTCCTGTATTTCTCTTATAACAAGCATTAAGTAATCCTAGAGACCTGCACAAACTCAGCTTGTACTGTCATGTGAATCCCATGTCCTTTACATTCTGCCTACTGCTGAGATATCCTGAGTTAGTACCTCCAAGTCCTGAAGAACAAGAAATACATGTAGGTAGTCCAATTGATGCTTTGGCAGCAGGTGTTGACAGGGACATCCGAATGGAGATGTGACTTTTTTTTTTTAATTCAGTCATGCCTATTGATTGGCCCATGACCCTCTCTATGTCAAAATGAATCACAAATTTTAAAAGAAAGGCATCTTTATGTAAATTTAATGGTTCTAGAAGTTGTCAGTATCTTTAAAAAATGCTGAAATGGCTTTAATTACATTAGCTCTGTTCTCAGAAATTTCGAATGGCTGTCTATTTTCTACTGAATCAGCCAGGTTTCTCAAGGGGGCTCCACAACAGTGCCCTAAATAATTGTGATGAACCTTAGTCATCAAAATGAAATGAGAGGTAAGGTGGCCATCTTCCTGTTTGCTCAGAACTGAGGATGCTCACGGGATTCAGGACTTTTGTGCTAAAACTGAAAAGTCTTGGGCAAACAGAGATGAGTTGTTCCCATGGAGATGAGGTCTAAGAGGAAGAGGCCAGAGAATGTAGAAAAGATTAGACTTTATTTTCATAGCACTTAGAATAAAATTCAGCCTCCTTGCCATGAACTTTAAGGCTCTTCAGGGTCCGGCCTATGATGAGTCTGCCCCTTCTCCTGTCCTTCTGGTGACTCCAGAATTGTCATTCCACAGGGGCACCTTGTTCTGTCCTCAAGTCTTTCCATTGCCTGGAGGACTCTCTAGCACTAATTTTTTTTAGGGTTGGTTCTCTGTGTTCTTCACGTCTTACCTTAAATGGCCCCTTGCCCAGTTGGGCTCCCAGACAATGATGATCATGGTACAATCTGTATGTGGACATGTGCTTTCACCTTACTCCGTATCACTGGCTGCCAAGACTCTGGTCAGCAGGATTGCCTCACAATGACAGGCTCTAATACCATCGCATGAGTGATAGAAACATTCTCTAGACTCACTGGCCACTGTGCCTGCACCTCTACCCACCCCATTCACACTCTCCAATGCTCTAAATTCCTCTGACTTCACGCTTCTACGTCTGCCTAAAATGCCTTCCCACAATGACTCTTAGCTAAAAATTTTCCAGAAGGTAACTTCTGCAAGGCTTTCTCTGGTTCCTTGGTCAGACAGTTCATTTATTTTTTAATTAACTGATAAAAACCAGTTGTATATAGTTATGGTATGCAATGTGAGGTTTTTATATATGTATACATTGGGGAATAATTAAATCAAGCTAATTTACACATGTATCCACTCACACACATTTATTGTTTTTTTTATCATAAGAACATTTGAAATATATTATCTGAGCAATTTTAAAATATACATTATTTTTAACTGTAGTCACCCTGCTGAGCAATAGTTCTTTTTGTCTAAATTAAACTTTGTATCTTTTGACCAAAATCAGTCCCATCTTGTACTTTTATAAATTCCTTGCATGTACTGTAGGCCAGGTACTTTATTCCTTATTACATCAAACCATTCTGTATCTTCATCTCTGTTAGATGGTTCTGTCCTGGAGGGCAGTGAGCTCCATCCCCTGGGCTCTGCTTCCCTAGCTGTGAGAATGCACTGAAACAATGGAGGTAAATACTACCTCAACTAGGAGTGAGGATTGTGCAAGCTTCCTGCATGCAGCCTTATACAGAGGAGGTTCTTCTGCACATAGTAGGATCCTTGACTTGAATAGGATCAGAGCTCACCTACTTGATGCAGTGATAGAAAAATAAACCTAAGATTCACCAACCTCAATTCTAGTTTTAGACATGCCAAAAAGAGTGTACATGGCACTGGCCAAGTCCCTTTATCCCTGCCTGTGTATAAAATGAGGCGATACTGTTCAGATTTCCCAAGTACTTCGAGCTCTTAACATTCTACAGTCCTGTGCATTGTTGAAATTGTAGGGGGACAGGATGAGGGAGGGTAAATCTCACATGTTCATGTTTAAAATTTCAAATGGAGCAAGTTGTTGTTTTCTCCCCTTCCCTTCTCCCTGGTGGTAGCAAACAAGCAATAAATATGGAAATCCTAAAAGCCAGAGAAAATAGTGAGTGTTCTCCATCTTGCTGACAAAGTACACAGAGGCTGCGTCACAAAATGAATGGGCTTATCCCTCTGCTGTGCTTGCCTGAATTCCTCCTGGCCTGAGCATGGCTGAACCATTCACAAGATAGGTGTCCTTTGTTCTGTGAACACTGGGTCCCCTGCCCCTGTGTGCCGGCCTGGGACCACTGTGGAGTGAAAGTATGTGTGCTTTACCAAACAGCTCCAAACAGCTGGAATTCTTGCTTGGTGAAATGACTCAAAGGGGATAGAAACAATACAGGTGAGTAGGGAGGGTAGTTCTGGGAGAGAGTAGAAGAAAAGAAAAAAAACAAAAGCAAGACAAAATGTTCCAGCTGCATGCAGCCAAATCCTTTCCTGCCAAGGGACAGGTAACTGTGTTCAAAATTGTGCAGACATACTCAGTAATTGCTCTGCACTTTCTCTTGTCTGCCTTTTAAGCACAAGCCAGGATCACTTCTGACTCCCATTACCAGCAAACGTCCCAGGAAGAACCTGAAGTAATAAGAGCCTTTTAAAGCTGATCTTCAGCAGCCTCTTCCCAAGATGGCAGCTGGAGTGGATGCACTGGTATTTAGCAGACCTGTCAGCTCCCGCTTCACCAGCTGCCTCCTCCTGATTCTGTTGCTGTTCCTCTTGTCTCCTCTGGAAGGCAGCAGCTTGAGGCCTAGGTGGCCCCTAGTTAGGTCTGTGCTACTTCCCCTACATAGGAGACTGACTGACAAGCCTTAGTCTTCACCAAGCACTGTCAGGACGGGGGTCAAAAAACTACTCCCTTCTTATTTCTTCAATGCCAACGTCCCACACATATCCAATTCCATCTTTTTTCTTTAACTTTATTCTAGGTGAAAAAGTTCATCTCTCTGGACCAATCTCTTGCATCCTTCTATGAGTCACTCAGCAAGAAAAATATGCTTTTCCCTCTGGGTCTGCAATCTCTTATAGGTTCAATACACATTGAACTTTCATTCTCACACTGATGATGTTCAGGGTGATGAGGGTGGTATGGGTCTACAAGTACCAGAATAGCATCAAGGCAGGAAGGAAAGAATGTTGTAGTACAGGTCAGAATAATGCTACTCAGTTTTTCCCTGAGGTAGGTCCCCTTTGAGGCATTACTTATAGGAATCTACCCACTTGAAGCTCATCTTTGTCCCATTTTCTGTCCAAAATTTATAGACTTCCAGTTATAGCTAAATTTCACTTCCCTCCATGAAATGATCCCAGATATTTTTTTTTTTTCATGGATGATCACCTTCTCAACTCCTTCCAGATGTGTCTACATCTCACTATTTAGCACTGTTCTGGAAAATGTTGAGTAATTATTTTACATGTATACATCCTGCTTCCTTAAGTAGAATATATTCTTTATAAAATCAAAAGTGTCAGATTGATGGATGAGTAGCAGAGAGATAGATGAATTTCTGATAAAGAAAATTAAGTAAAATTTTAATTGTAGAATCTAGTGCTGTGTTTATGGGTATTAACTCTAAAATTCTTTCATTTTTTTCTGAATGTTTTATAATTTTCATTGAAAAAAGGTTGAAAAAATGAAGTTTCTCAAAAAACTGCTTCATTCATTCATCTGTCTATGTAACAAACTTTTATGAAGTACTAATTGCTTGGCTCCTTACTCTGTGTATGTCCTCTGCAATGACCAGGGTGATGCTGAGAAAATATGGAGGATGCTCCAAAAAATAATTGCTGTCCACTCATGTTCTATTGATTCATATTCCACACTGCATCTATTTTCCTGATTTGTCATGGAACTGACAACATTCACGTTGAAGGCTTGGAAAATCTTAGGGGCAGCAAGCTACAATGATCCTACTGCCCTGGCCCACTACCCTTCTCTTCTGTCCCAACCCGACCGAATGAGAACCAGCATATAACCATGACTACTGGAGTGCCAGTGATCTATTCAACCATTAGAACTGACTCAGGAAAGAGAAAGATAGAACTAAACATAGGCTGTTTCCCACTAAGTTCTTCCTCTACTGAGGAAAAGAGGAAATAATGTAAGTGCTACTACCCAACTACCCAATCTATACCTTTGTTATAATATTAGCTTTTTGGGGGGAGGGTTACTGGGGAGTGAATCTAGGGGCACTAAATCACTTAGATACACCCCAAGCCCTTTTTTGTATTTTATTTAGAGACATATCTCACTGAGTTACTAAGGACCTGGCTAAGATGCTAAGGCTGGCTATGAACTAACATTCCTCCTGCCTCAGCCTCCCAAGCTGCTGGGATTACAGGTGTGTGCCACCACGCCCAGTTATAGTATCAGCTTTTTAAAAATATATATTTATTTTTTTAGTTATAGGTGGACACAATATCTTTATTTTATTTTTATGTGGTGCTGAGGATCAAACCTAATGCCTCACGCATACTAGGTGAGCACTCTACCTCTGAACCACACCCCCAGCCCAATATCAGCTTTTTGACAAGGAAAAAAAAAAATCATTCTTTCTGGTAGAGCATTGTCTGTAATTCTTCCTCAGATATCAGATATGTTTGGTATATTAAGTCAGTAGAATTCTATGAATATTCATTCAACCATGCTTGGGAATGGCTGTTCTGTGTCAGTCATCATATTAAGCAAAAGGGAAGCCCAAAGTCAGTCAGTCCAGGCCCTGTTCTTGGATAGGTGGTGATCTCAGGAGGGAGGCAGATGCTCAGTGTCAAGGCTGTGAGAGAACTGTGCTGAGGGAAAAGCACGCAGGGGATGTGATGTGCTGATTTCTTATTGGGGTAACTGCATTCCTTGCCTCCTTCCCTCTGGGGACTTAAATGTCAAGTCTGTGCACCTGGAATGGGATGGGATAGAGCTTCTGATAAGAACCTTTATGCCATTTAGGCAGCGCTGAAAAAAAAAAAACTGTCATGAATTTCAAAATAACATCAAATGAGGAGGTGAGGGTATGGGTCCTTAGAAATATTTGCTTGTTTATGGTCAGAGGCTTGCAAGAGACACTTAATAAATACACAATGATTGATTTCTTCCAATAGTACCTAATGTCTTCACTATTGGTTTGGCAATTAATCATGGACCACAGTGTTATGTGACATCGCCTATATTATTGAGTTAAGTTGTTATTTATTTTGTATGTTGTTATTTAAATTTTTACAAGTGTTTTATTATCACTCTTAGCTAAAATTTAAGATACCAGAAGTCAAGTCTGTGCCTCCCACTGTGCTAGCATAGAGCCTGGCTCACAGTAGGTGCTCAATCAACACATTAATTAATTAAGTCCTTCTTCTGCCTAGGGCCCCCTCATGCTTCTTTTGTCCCAGAGAGCTCACAGCTGTCCCTTGGACCACCCTGAGCCACAGGGCAGGCAGACAAATGAGTCTCATCTACCTTCCCTCCAGAGGCAAACTCAATGTGAATTTTAAAGACATGTTCCGTGATGGGTGCAGAGTGAAACTGCTTGCAAGGAAAGGTCTTTTCTCTGTCTTTCTTCGGCGCCACTGGAGCGTCTCCTTCCATTGAAAATACAGGGATTTGTGCCGCGTGATTGTGCAGCAGGGGCGGGCTGAGTCCACAGTCATCAAGGGCTCAGCATGCTCTGAAGGGCTTTGTGCTCCAGGAATGTGGGCAGGGCACCTGGCTCAGCCTGAGCACACCCCTCTTTCTCTAGAGGCCAAAGAGCAACCCTTTCTGCTAGCAACTTTCCAGTAATGGCTCTTGCCCAAAATTATATCAGTTTGATATAGAGATTTTTTTTAATCTACTCCTATCCTCTCCTCAAAATATCATAATAGGGCTTGTTATTTGGGGCAAAAAAAAAATCAAGCACATGGTATTCCTTTATGTTGGATGAGGAGCTAAAGAACTATCAATTATTAAGCACCTATAATATGCCAGAGAACTCTTTACATGCTTTAACCCTAACACTAACAGGAGATCCTTGGTTAGTTATTACTCCCATTTTGCAAGAGAGGACCAAGACTTGAAGATGCTTTATATCTTGCTTAACATCATACACAAACAATTGAAATTTGTTTCTAAAGCCTCTGTGTGTGTGTGTGTGTTCCAATTCTCACCACTTGCACAATTTACCATGAGTATCCAGAGACATTTGACTACATCCATGTTTTTAATGTAGACTGTTCACTCTGCCTAATGGCCAGGTGGTGGCAGAGGCTGGGTGATGGCAGCTTTGGATGCTCTCAGAGATGTCGTAAGCGTTTCACTTATTATTCAGGGTAACATCCAACAAAGTGACGACTTCTTTCCTTGCTATCAGTATCTACTGCCAGCTGTTCACTTGGATTGGGGGATATGAGGGATTTAATTCTGAATTCGCAAATGCAGCTAAACCTCCCTCTGAGAGGAGCTGTGGGGATTAGCGCTTATGGCTCAGGACTGCCTGGCAAGGCAGAGGCCCAGGGGAGAAGGAGAATCTCTGGTGGGAGAAAATAACACGCCACCAGGGACGCTGGCTGGGGGGTCTATGCCGTGGGAGAGAGGCCTTCAAATCTACAGGGGAATGCAGTGAATAAACTTCCAACTTCTAGCTGACATCTGCTTTCGGTGCTGGACACAAACCATCCTGTTTTTCTATGTGTACGTGCTTAGCTTCGCTGCTGTCACTTCCCCATCCTCCCTGTTCAGCACTCTTTTGCCTTCTGTAGCATCTCTCAAACTGCTTTTCCCGTCAGATGGACTGTGTGCAGAACATGCGTTGTTTCATATGGATCACGTAACAATCCTGTAGCTACAACTTCTGTCTCCATTTCACGGAAAATAAGCTCCAAGGCCCCTGGGAAACACGGACAGGGTGAGGACTGGAAGCCAGGAATTTTGACCCCCAAAGCTGGGCTGCATCCATTAGAGCCAGTAGCTACTTTGATTGACCTGATTCTGCAGGATCAAGTCGGGGGTGGGCGGAGAAGCTGTTTACCTGTGGGGCCCAGGCCCTCCTTGGGCCAGGTCCCCATTTATATGATTGGGATACCTATCCCATTGTTCTCCTTGGCTGGTGTTAAAGACAACAGAGAAAAGCATTTGTCAAGACCGAGCTGGATCACCCCTTTCCATTTCCTTAAATGTCAGGGTGTAAATCAAACTTGAAGCTTACTTGGAACATGTGGGTGTTAGCAAATCAGACAAGGATAATGTGTTTCTAATCCAATGGCTTTCACGATATATGATTTACATCCTCAGATTGTTTTGCAGTGGTTTCTCTGGGTTTTTATTTAGCTTGGAATTCCCCTGTCTGCTATGAGTTTTATTACCTTTGGTCATGGGGGACTATGGAAGAGTCACTTATTCCAGAAACACAAGAAAATGTATAGCAACACCACCAACAACAGGACTACTTAAATATGCTTCCAGTCTCACATCGCAGCAAGGCAGAGCTGTCTTTTATTAAACTTAAAAACAAATAAGCCTACACTGTTAGTGGTGACATTTAGTTTCAATTCCACAGCCCCCAATACTCAAAACTTACATATTGAATAACAACAAGCAAACAAACCACTCAAAAATGGCCCAAGGACTTGAAAAGACATTCCTCCAAAAAGAAATATAATTGTCCAAAAAGCTCATGAAAAAAAATCAGCATTGCTAATCATTAAAGAAATGTAAATAAAACCACAATGAAAGAACTACTTCACACCCATTAGGATGGCTATCATTTAAAAAACAAAAAACAGTTAGTGTGAAGATGTGGAGAAATTGAAACCCTTGTGCACTGTTAGTGAGAATATAAAAATGGAGCCACTGCTATGGGAAACAGTTTAGTTGTCTCTCAAAAAATTAAACACAGAATTATTATATGTCCTGACACTTCCATTTCTGGGTATATTCCTAAAGGAATTGAAAGCAGGACATGGACAGACACTTGCATATCATATGCATAGCCACAATATTCTCAGAAGCAAAGAAGTGGAAATAAGCCACATGTCCACAAACAGAAGAATGCATAAGCACCATGTGATATATGCATACATTGGGATAATATTCAGTCACCAACATAATGGAATTCTGTACATTAGATCATGGACTCATTGTGAACACATTCTGCCAAAATAAATAAAGCAAAACAAAAGAAAAAGAGACAAATATCATATGATCCCCCTTACATGAACCGAGAAAAGGTAAATTCTTAGAGACAGAAAGTAAAATAGAGGATACCAGGGACTGGCAAAAGGCAAGCCATGAAGAGTATTGTTTAACGTATGTTAGCTCAGTTTCCATCACTGTGACCAAAATAACCAATAAGAACAACTTATAGTAGGAAAATGTTTTGGCTCAGTTTCAGAGGTTCAGTAAAGTGATTGGCCGACTTCATTGCTCTGAGCAGAGCATCATGGCAGAGGAAAGCTGCTCAACTTACAGCAGCCAGGAAGCAGAGAGAGAGAGAGGGGAAGGGGCCCCAGGGTAGATGAACCCTTCCAGGGGACCCTCTCCCCGTGACCCACCTCCTCCATCCTTGCCCCACCTGCCTATGTTATCACCAAGTCAGTGCATTCCAACTAGAATGGACTGATTGTCACAGCTCTCCTAATTCAATCATTTCACCTCTAAATATTCCTGTATTAACACAGGAGACTTGGGGGAGAAGGGAACAACTTATATTATTAACCACAACTAATGGGAAGAGAAGTTCTGTCTTGAATGATGAAAATTTTCTGGAGACAGATGCCTAATACTGTGAATGTAATTAATACCACTAAATCATACCTTTAATAATGATTAAAATGATAAATAGTGTGTTATATATTTTATAGAATAAAATAAAGCGACCACAAGCCACCCTCCCCCAAACAAACATGTGTTCAGGGAGCATCTTGAAGGCTGACTCAGACCTTTAATCTGTCCCAATTGAACACCCTGAATGGTTTCCTACACCCCAGATGAAAGCTCCTGTCCACATGCGATTCCTTCTGTTTGGAATGCCTTCCCATCTTGTCCCCCCCAAAATTGGCTTATCACAAAAACTTAGGCTAATTCTCTCACATCAGAGGACTTAATATTCACTTATTTGTTTTTCCAAAACATTTCACACCTGCCTTAGTAAAACACCCCACCTTGTTTTTCGGTGGTTTTTTAGATGGAGTGGAACCTTACTATATCAGGGACAATGTTTTCCTCTTTTTTGTATTCTTAGCTCATAGTGGTCTAAACTCAGAGTAGGGGTGCAATAAATATTTAACTACTCTGATTGGTCTTAGAGGTGTTTCTGTTTAGTTCTGTTTAGATGTGTTTTAGCCTTGCACAGAAGGAACAGGCAGTCTTAACAGCTCAAAGAAAGATGCTACAACTGTAGCAGTGGAAGGGAAAGATCAAGGAAGGTAGAGAAAATGTTTTCTTCCCTCCACAGGTTCTGCTTAGATACACTGTCTTCCTGGCATTTGACAGATTCTGCTTTCAATCCTGCCTCATCAACAGTGGAGTCTTGGTCTTAGCTTTGCTGAAATCTCAGCTTTCTCATCTGTGATGTGGGAATAACAGGGCCATGTTTAATAGTGATGGTAAGGATTCAATCAAGAATACGTGGAAGCCTCTGCTCATGACAGGTGCTAATTGTGAGCTGTGCTATCTTCTACCACGTCTTCTTGTCATGACTGCTCATAGTCCATTCTCTACCTCTACCTTTTCTTCCTTCTCCTTCACCTTGAACAAAGACTAGCTCAGATTTCTTCCTTAATTGCCTGAGTTTTTTTTTTTTTTCTGTATAAGATATTCCAACAGCAACAAAACCTTGGTTCATCTAAATTAGTAACAAATTCTTTCCTTCCGTTAGCAATTAGGAAGGAAGGGAAATAGGGTAAGGGCAAGGTTAAGGATTTTTCTCCAAAATGGCCCTCTAGCACAGCTGTTCTAAGGTCACCATTTGCTGCTGAAATCCTCTTCCTTGGCTACATCAAAGGGCAAATACCCCACATGAGCTGAGGTTGGCAGAACCTCTGGCGCCTTGGCATGTAGTTGGAGTCCTTTAAGCTTCTATTCTTGGGTGAATCATAGGGCTTTTGTTCCCAGTCCCAGCCCTCCCTATAGTGGGGAAAGTGTTTTTCCTTTCCCTCCTATTTTCCCACCCTCCTTTCTCTTTTGTGAGCTTTCAAGTCCCCCAATTAAATGACTGGTACGTTTTCTTTGTGAAAGGCACCAAAGTTCACTGGGTAACTTCAACAGTAAGTGTATTTCTTTCTCTTTTCTTTCCCCTTTAATTTTCATGCATTAAATCTTTGTGTGTGTGTGTGTGTGTGGTGGGTTGAGTAGGTTAAAATCTACATAAAGAAGCCTTCCTAGTAGTCTAGGTATATCTTGAACCCATCTAGATTTTTTTTAAATTTATGTATTCTGTCAATGTTTAATGAATACCTAAACACTTTACTAGGTACCAGAATGATCCAGGTTAATGAGATAGTGTCCCTGTTCTAAAGGAATGTGTGGAACAAATATCACTATAAGGTAATTGATATCTGATAGAGTAATATTTCAATATTCAGAATGCTATGGATTGGTTCTGGAGTATCCTCAAACTCGACTGTTTAAGGATTAGTCCCCAGAACTACTACTAGGTATAGTAGAGCCCTTAAGAGGTAGGGGGCCTCGTGGGAGGTTATTGGGGAGGCCAAGGAACTTGCAGGACACATCCTCTCTCTCTCTCTTTTTTTTTTTCCATTTTGTTCCCTGGCTCATCCTGAGGTGAGGATGAGTAGCTTTTCTCCACTACAGGCTTCCACCATGAAGTGCTGCCACAGGTCCAGAGCAATGGGACCAATTGATGATGGACTAGAACCTCCAAAACTCTGAGCCAAAATAAACCTTGTCTCTGTGAGCTGCCTGCCTTAGGTTTTTGTTATAGTGATGGAATGCTGAATGGCATGGAGACTTCTAGGATCAAGCATTCATTCACTTTTTTCAGATGGATCCAATAGGATGAGATGGGCACAGGATGGACAAATGCCTAATATCCTCTCATTTCCAGAAGGTTCTTTAACCCATCTGTACAATGGCCATTTTGGAGAGGTGGTATCCTGGGAGTGTGGGAGGAGAGGCCAATGGCTGAGAAGGTAAGCAGATTCAGACAAATACTTCATTCCCTTATCCCCAAGAATATCTTATTAATGAAAGTGAAAACCAAGAGTAATCATGGCCTTGGGCCAATAATATCACTGGCTAGATGAAGGAAGAATAACTAAGGATAGGGGGCGTTCACTCCAGGTTCAGACTTTTCATCTTCCTCTTAATTTTTCTCTAGTTATTTCTTAGAGTATTTACAATATCTGGGTATATACCCATACCATGAAGCCAGCACATGCATCAGTTTGCCTTGATTTCAGTCCTGGAAGTCCTTTAAAATCTAGAAGCTCTGGTGCTGAAAGAAGCCACAATTTCCCTGGATAGTCCAGACACTGACTAATTTCAGTTTTCTTTGAACAGTGATGAGCCTATCTGCATTTCCCCACCCTACTTCCCCTCTCAGGATTGTTTTTGCCCCTCGGGTTCAGAAAGAAGCAAGGCTTAGAAGTTAATTGTTCTCCCCAAATTTAAAAGTAGCTTAAGAATCAGAAAGAGTTGATATTGGCTCATATATGTATGTATCAATATGTGTCTCAGTAGTGTGTGAGTGTGTGGGTGTGTCTACAAACACACAAGAGCACTGTTCATTCTGTTAAAGAAATTTTATAAGTTACCTTGGGGTCTGTATTTTAGATCATTGCCCTTTGGATTTACTAAGTGCTACATAAATACCCTTTCTACTGGGAGACCAGCACTTACAGGCCAATGGTAAGTACACCGTGGCACTATGTCAAATTGTGCCTTAAGCCAGCAGCCTAGATGCTGCTCCCTGGCCTGTCAAAAACATCTGTTTAGCAGAGAACACATGGTAGTTTCTTTAAAGACTAAACAGCAGCCTAGCAGGTTACTGCTACTTCAGCATTCTTTAGGGGCTAAAAGTGTGTTGAAGCAATTCTCAGATTCAATTTAAACTGTACTTACAGAACATTTCTTATATTTAGGCACTGGGCTAGGCACTATGGAGAATATAAGGGAATACAGAACATACATACTGAACAGTTAAAACCAACAAAAGGTGGAATAGAATTCAATGTGTGCACATAGATGAGGCATGAGATGTCAGAGAAGAGAGATCAACACAAGCTACAATACAGACTGCTAGAACCAGAAGAGACTTCTAGGATCAAGTGTTTATTCATCCATTTATTTAGCATTCATGTATTAAATATTTACTGAACACATACTCTGTATTGGGATCTGTGGAAAGCAGTGAATTAGGAGAAGACAGGTCAATTGTTTAGAAGAAATTGTTCAAGCAAGTAGAAGAAATGGACATAGAATTCATGTCTTAAATCATAATTCATTTATTAAATACAGGATATAAACTTATTATGTGCCAGGCACTGGAGTAGATGCAAAAGGACTGCGTTGCATATTGGTAAAGCACCTCTGGCACTTAAGTAGTTGCAAGAATCTGCAAAAGTTTCTTAACATTTTCTAACATTTCATTAAATATAATATACAGATGATAACACTTCTCTCATAGAGTGGATATGAGCATTAAGTGAAATGCATACTTAAAGGGTATAGCATAATCTCAGACATAAAGTAACTGCTTAGGAAGTGCTCCTCTTTCTGATCATAGTCCTCCTCCTCCTCCTTCTCATTGAGCTATCTCAGTGGATAAAACATGGTACCCATATGGTATATTTGAATGCTCCCTCCAAACCTCACTTTGAAATTTAATTGCTATTGTGATGGTACTAACAAGTGGGCTGTTTAAGAAGTGATTGGGTCATAAGGATGAAGCCTTTGTGAGTGGATTGTTGTTGTTATCACAGGAGTGGGTTAATTATCCTGAGAGTAGGCTGATATAAGGACAGCCTAGCACCTCCTGCTTCCCCTCTCACGTGCGCTTGCTTGCCTTTCTGCCTTTCCACAATGGGACGACTCCACATAGAGCCATGTATCAAGAGCTGGCCACCAAGAGCCAGCCCTTACCCTTATTCTTCCCAACCTCCAGAACCCTGAATTAAATAAACTTTTTGTGTGTGAATTACCCAGTCTATAATACTAAGTTACAGCAAGAGAAACAGGATCAAGACACCATCTTCAACAATCTTCTATTAATTCTAGTGGAGAAGAAGTACATATACCCAGATCACTGTGATACTCTGATACCAGAGCTTTGGTGGGAAATCATTAAAAAGTAAAATAAGGGAAGAGGGAAAAATGGAATAAAATTGACCAAATTATGCAATGCACATATATGAATATATCGTAGTACATTCCTCCTTTATGTATGTCCATAAAGCACCAATTATAAAAACAATAAACAAATAGAAAGAAAACAGAGTAGATGAAGGGGGGCAATGGGAGAAAGAAGGGGAGGGAAAAACTGAAAAAAAAAATTCGGGAGACTGAAATGCAGCAAATGATGTTCCATGAAAGTATGACTATATTAAAAGGGACCCGCTATTATTGTTAACTGCAATGTACTAATAAAAACATTTTAAAATCTAAAATAACAATAAAGATAAAATACACAAAATTAGAACAAACCCAAAGACAGAAATGAAATTATGTATGGTAAAATGGAAGAATATTAGCAAGACTATTTTATTTATAATTTTCAAATCCATGGAAGAATCACATCTTTAAATATCACATCTTTAAAATCACATCTTTGAATGATAATATTCAAAGGCTATTGAGTCCATGGTCCTGACTCCCGTTTACTAATATATTAAGAATACTAATTAAAAGTCCATTATATTCTGGTGAATACTTGGCTGGTGTTTTCAGCAATATGATCTATGGTGACAAGGCCCTAAAACACTCCAGAAAGCTGGAATCTTGAAAATACCAAGGGAAGAGAGAGATCTCATAGGATAGCTCTTGCATAGGATGTTGGAGGAAGAGGGGACATTCAAATAGTACCATATGATTACCATGTTTTATCCACTGAGGTAGCTCAAGGAGAAGGAAGAGGAGGAGGACTATGACAGGGAAGAGGAACATTTACTAAGCACTTTATGTCTGAGATTATACTATACCCTTTAAATGTGCATTTTACTTAATGCTCATATTCACTCCATGAGAGAAGTGTTATCATCTGTATATTATCATTGATGAAATGTTAGTAATTCAACAATGAGACTTTTTCCTCCTTCTCCATCCCCAACTGGGGCAGAGCAGAGTTCAAATATCAATATCCAGAAGATGAAGTAAATTTTTAATGCTTACCAAACAGGTAATAGTATCCAGAGAATTAGTGTGGGGAATGGAACAGCCCTGGCAATGGAATGTGCAGGTAGTAGTGAGGCTCATTGAGGATGAAGATAAACTGGGCTCACAGTCTTGACCAAGCTGATATAGGACTAGTAGGGGGAAGCAGGGTACAGATGAAATATAGCTTCCAAGTGGAAGAAGGTAATTTGTAAAAATGAGGGCATTTGTTCAAAAGGCTGGGGTTCAGAATAAGAAGATATTACAAGAATTTTTTAAAAAAGATCATCCATTTTAGATTTAGCACAAACACAAGAATAGCTGGTCAGCTCTGGGTGGCCAGGGGGCTGACACATCAGCACATCAGTTATGGTGTAGGAATTCTTATTCCTGTCTTATTCATTAATTATGGATGAATCTTCCCACACATAACCAACCAGGCTGTATCATCATTGCTCAGAAACAGCTAGGTCCATATCCACCAATGCTATTAACTGATTGAACCCCTTACATAATGATTGGTAAAGAGTCTCCCTATTAAGGCAGGGAGACAATAGTGAAGTTCTTTGTCACCTTGGCAGCAGCCTTCTGTGACCACACCCATTTGTGAGACAGACTGATTAGCTCTGCTCCGGCCCCTGATTCAAATCAAATGCTGACACTTGTTAATATTGCTCTAAATGTCATTGCCGTGGAGATGACCCTCCCTCACACTCCCTCATGCTCCCAAGCTGCCCCCAATATACTATTGTTTTTAAGCAGCTCATCTGTTAATTAAAAAGTAGGAATCAATTGGCCTCATCTCTCCATTCCAGGCTCCTGTGCACACAAGGATTAGAGCTGCCTCTACTTAAGTCAATTAGAGATAAGGAGAAGCTGACATTTCTACAACCTACCTTATCACACTGCTCAAAACCGGCTCAGATTAAAATGTACAAAGATGATTTCTTTAGTCCTTTCCCTCCTCCTTTACGTTCTTTTAATTATTCTGAAGAAAGCTGACAATCCAAGCTGATGGTGGAGATGTGAGCTTCAATCTATAGCAATTAGACCTCCTGAAACACACACCTGACCTGGCCAAGTGTGAGCACCACTGCAAACCAGCACCAGCCCACTGAAAGTCTTGGGACCTCTGCTAAGTGCTAGATGCAAAGAAATACTAAACACATCTAGGACAAGATAATTGTGATGCAGCAGAAAGGACAGTGAGCCTAGACTCAAAAGACATAGGTTCAAATTCTGGCTATGCCACTAGATGTGCTGCCGAACCCCTTAGGCTCTTAGCTTCTCTAAGTCGCAGTTGCCTTATTTGTGAAAAGGGGCGAATTTTTTTCTCTTGAACTATTTTATTTTTTAAATATTTTATTAGTGCATTATAATCATATGTAAAGGGAGATGATAAATCTGTACCTAACAGAACTGTTGCAAGGACACATGTGTAAATGCAAACAGAGAACCTGACACAAAGGCTCTTGTTTGCTAAACATTAAGTTAAATCACTCTAGAGTTCATTCTAAGGGATTTTTGAATGGTGAAAGGAGGCAGTTCACTAATGACCCCATGTTTCACAAAAAAATTCTACTTGTTGATCCCAGGAATTTATTCTAATTTTATATATATATATATATATATATATATATATATATATATATATATACATAACACACATGCATAACACACACATATTACTGATCAACAACCCTACAAGCTTGTTATTATGATCTCCATTTTAAAATGAGGAGGCTGGGGTTCAGAGAGATTAATTAACTTGCTAAAGTTCACACATCTGGGGAATGGCAGAGCTGGGATCTGAACCCAGAGCCCATTATCTTCCCATTACCTCATGCCCCAGTGATGCTGAATAATCATGGGAAAGAGAAGTGGTGTGGTCCAATGACCTTTTCATTTATTCATGCAGTGAAGAGAGTGCTACCTTATTGACACTGCTCTTTGAACATATTAGCAATTTTCCAAATTTGCCCAGTCCATTAGCTGGGCTTTCTCTGGCTACCTTTGACTCTTTACCCACCCAGACTCTGTTAGATGCTGCTTCATCCCTTGTACAGTCTCACTAGCCATCTCCTGACACTGCTCCACATCAGCATTCTGCAAACTACCTCTCTCTCTGGTTTACAAAGCCTTTACCAAAACCACTACTGGCAAACAACAGCTGACATTCAAGCATGACTAACAGTGTACAGGCCTCTGTTTCAGTGCTTCCTAAGTCTTACTATCACCTCTGGCTGACACTGAAGTGCAGCATCCGGATCTCTCTGCAAGAAGAGATTCTTGACCCAGCTGCCAGGACTGCCACTGGTTTACTCAGCTCCCAGTCCCTACAAGGATCATCTTAGCTGGAGAGAAAACTTGCTCAGGGCATCCTTCCCTCAGGTAGCCATTTGCAAGTGCAAATAGAAAACTTGGTATAGGTGTGTTTGCTTGCTAAATGTGAAGTTGAATCCAAGCACTCTGGGACTTATTCTAGGGAATGACTAAAGACCAGATGATCTTAGACTAGTCGAGTTACTCAGAAGGGTCATTCTTACTCCAAAACTCCTGTTGGGGTCAGACAAGGTGGTCATTGGCCTGTTGCAAGTTTGATTTGTTCCTCTGGCCAATCCTGGTTCCTTGCCTTTTCACAGGTGGTACCTTAATTTCAAGAGCACTCCTCAGTCTATGACTTAATTGTTAAAAATTTTGTCTTAAATTTTGTCTTCTGAAAACCCCAATTTCAGACTCAGGTTGGTTCTACTATTAACGACACTTCACAGGTGAGAAAGTAAAGGTCAGATTACTTGGTAAATAAATGACCAGATCCCCTAGACTTAGACCTAGACCAAACCCTTCTCTTTTACCTCCATCCTTGTTTTACTGTGCAGGCCATTTAGTGTGTCTGTACTTAATTTTCATGATTTTATATATTGCAATTGTCCTTCCTCTGTTCATCTGTCCTTTCTAGAGAGTGACTGTGGTGGGTTAAAGATGCACAACTTATTATATAGTCCTGACATAGATAGATGGGTTCCATATACCCCCTTTCTGAGTCTAGTCTGGCCTTTGTACCTGCTAGACGAAGAGAGTGATCCTAGGCTGGTGCCAACCCCAGAGTGAGAGCTCCCATCAAGGTCTCATGGAGCTCTGTACTGACACAAGAGAGTCCTGCAATTTTATTAGAGAGATCACATAGAAAATTTTCAAGTCTACACAGATAGGAAAGAAGCCCATGTGAGCATAGCCTTCCGTGGCAACAGGCATGCAGGTGAAGCTATATTGGAAGCTCCAGACCAACCCCTTCACTAGCTGAGTACAATGACTGACCCTAACTGATGCCTCATAGAACAGGATAATCAAAGCTGAGTCCTACCCAACTCCTGCTCACGAATCAGGATGGTTTCAGGGTAGTTTGTTGCACAGCAGTAGCTGAATAGACCAGAGGCACACTGCCTAGATTACACTGGGAGGTCTCCTGCCCATGTCTTCTATCTTGTCTCCTCTGGAGCCATCTTTACTCAGCTATGTCCCCTGCCCAGCATTTTAACTGCGCCTCCTCCATCCCCTGTATCCTTCCTCTCTATTTTTTAAATGTGCAGGAAGAATTCTTTCACCTCCAGATATATCTTCATTTTCCCTCCAAACCTCACAAACAAGTGATAAACATATACTACCTCGACTTCTACACCACTTTACTTGTTAACTTACTTATAGCTCTACCACTATTTGATATAAAAGCCTTGAAGTTTAGCAGGTTTTTATGAATCACAAAGATTGGTGGCATTTTGTAACTCTAAGCCCACTTGCTTGGAGGGAAGCCATTCTCAAAACCCTCCTAGGACCACTAGCATTACCAACTGTGAGCTACCCTCTTTTGAGACCCCTTGGCATTTATTCATTCATTCATCCATTCAATAAATATTGATTGGGACCCTAAACTGAGACAGTCTTTGTGACTTGAGGCTCCCAGACCACTTAGCAGCAGAAAGAATGCTCAATGTAGAAATGAAGAGTCTATGACAGTGAGTATAGTCATAGCAAATCCAATTCAAATATGATGCATCTCAATTTTAAAGACATCTGTATTAACTGTCATAGTTCCAGGATCCATGTTGTCCAGAATTCCATCCCATATTCAACCCAGTAGTTCTCAGTTCTGGGTTTCTGGGTATATATTACATCACCAGTAGAGATTTTAAGAAACACTAATCATTGAGGGTCACCTCTGGAGATGTATTTGTCTAGGGGAGGACTCAGGAATTAAAATGTTTGAAATGACCATAAGTGATTTTAACATGCAACTGGGGCTTGAGAGCATTGACTGACCTAAATCCTTAATAATACAGCTTAAGACCATTTTACTTTCTCTCTACTCTGTGGAGACAGAGGAAAACAGTGGTTAGAGAATGTTTGGGGCACTTGAAATTTTCTTGAAATCTCTGTACAGTTTTTCAGTCTCAGGGTAAACAATCCCAGTTCCTCCAACCTTTCCACGTAGGTCGTATTTGCAGCACTTTAATCACTCTTTAATCTTGTTTTGATTTAGCTCAAATAGGTCTGTTTCCCTGGAGAAAGCTTTTCCAAGTTAGATGTCTCTGTTTTACAGAAGCGCATAACCCTGATAGCTCATCAATTCAACTGTGAATTGCGCAGTAGTTTGTTATGAAATACACACTGGAAAAGATTTCAGCAGACCATTTCATTTTATTTCTAGTCTTGCATTAGCTAAAAAATGAAACACCACACATATCAACAAGGAGACTTTTCTCTGCCGCCCTGCAAATATTATTAGCAATGCATGTGGCCACCTGACTTATGAGTCAACTGGGGATGTACAAAGGCTTGATTTTGGTCTTTCTCAATAGTTTTCTCCTCCCAGTAATTGCAGTAACCAGTGATCCCATACAAAATCAGACTGGTTCAAATGTCATCCTGTAGATCCTGAACCTGAAGAGGAGGGGATTCTGGATGAACCCAGCAGTTAATCTACAGACACCCCTAAGCTTGATTAGCAGTCATAAAACTACACATCTCTTTAATCTAGGAACCCAGTGTCACCATCCTTTGTTTTCTTTTCATACATATCTACATGGCTGTCCTTTCCTCTAAGTCACATCAATTTAAATTTTAATTTGCTTATAATTCCAAGAGAAGTTTGACCTATTCCTATTATATTAGGAAAGAAGGAAACATGCATAAAGGTCTTCAGATATTGCCTTGGGTGGAGCAGACATAGCGAGCTCTGGATAAGGGGGCTTTAATAACATTCTAAGACAGGCACATTTCGACTCATGTATGTACAGATTTTTTTTTTTTAGGATGTACTTGGAGGTAGGGTGCTAAATGGTCATTTTTCAGAGAATTTATTTTTTTCCTTAAGGAGAGCACAGTATACATGCAAAGCTTTTAAGTTATCGAGATAAAGTACGGATCCATGGCATGGCAATAATGATTGGCAGCTGTCATAAGACACAAAGGATAAAATCAAAACTAACCATCATAGATCAATTGCATTTGTTAGATTTTTTTAATGCTCTTTCTGCTCCCTGCATTTCTAAGAAAGGGTCAAGATCTAAGGACATTCATAAATCAAATTGCATTGCTATCTTGAACACCATCTAAACATGGGAGATGGATACTGAAGAGACATTTGTTGTTTCCCAGGATCCTCAGAAATTCTTGGCATAGTGGAGGCTGATAGAACCCTGGTTTTAAATCCAAGTTCTACCTTTTATCAACTTTATGATCTTAGGCAAATCATCTAAACTTTTCAAGCTTAGTTTGTTTATGTTGAAATTGTGAAAATATATGATTATCAGGAGGACTCAAAAGAATCTTTATCAAACACCTAGAAAATGCCTCCACATGTTGGATGCTCAATAAAAACTACTAGTTTTACTAATATGAATATTGAAAGCTTCTATTTTGCCGGTACTAGAGGGATTCTAGGTCCCTTAACAATTTGATGTTTTACTATCTCATGCTTCTGTGATGCAATTATGGATGGGGATAGAAATTGAAGACTATTTACCACCTTTCCTAGTTATTAACACAGAAGAAAGGAGAAAAGAAAAAAAGAGGACTCAAACTCCTATGAAGATCTGAAGTAATGAACAGCTTCGTTCATTGTAACAAACTCCATGCAGGTTCCACGACCCAGTGTCTCAAATAGGAGAAAAGGGCAGAAGAAGGGAAGAAGAGTTAGGTCTCTTGGATCTCAATTTTGAACTTGGGGCTTTTCCCTACAAAGCAGCTCTGGAAGCATCTTATCTGATTCCTGTTTAGAAGTGCAGATGAGGCATAATATTTACCTAATGCCACTTCAAGATATCAGAAGGTGAAACTCATGATTTTATTCCTTTTGTCTCTATTGAAAGCATCACCGGTTATTTATTGATACTACTAATGACAGATAACAAGAAAAATATACCTATAATATAGGACATTTGGAGTATGTTACATCTAAGATGCCCTAAAAATAGGCTTTTAAAAACAATGTTGTTCTAATTAGTTATTAGGATCAGGTATCTATGGAAACAGCCATATATTTGTCCTTAAGCCAGACAAGCACTTACTTGGTAGCACATGATCCACAAAAGCTCAGCCTGATGATTATACATATTGGCTCCTTGAATCATACAAACACACACACACACACACACACACACACCACAAATAAAAAAAAAACAAAAACAAAAACAAAAAAGAAATCAAAAAAGACGAGGAAAATAAACAAATGGAGGAAAGAGGGTCTGCCACATAGGGATAATGTCATGCTTATAGTGAGTGACAGGAAATCCAGAGGCCAAAAAGGAGATTTAATTCACACAGCATCAATTTTGAATGAGCCCCATGATCTCCCTCCCCAGTGGTGTAGCAGTGGAGGGAAATGTCCTATTAGTAGCATGCTTCAGCTACATTATGGGTTAAATGGGTTAACTGGGCTTTTGTTGAATGGCCTTGTAATGTAGTAACCATTTATAACATAATTGCTATGGGAAAATGTGTTCTGCATTCCAAGTACTCAAAGATGGACTTTTGAAGCACAGTCCACATGCTCAAATGGGATGCCCTACATCCTCTGAGCAACAGGAAGGCACTTTTAGAAGAAGCCCTAGAGTAAACATTTTAAGATCCAGGTGCTAGTCCCCACTTCAGCACTTACTACATGGTGATTCCACTCTTTTAACTTCTCCATAGCATGGTGATAACAACAGAGATGATGCTATTTTGTCTAGAATATAAGCATCCCCAGGACAGGAGCCATCGCCTGCCTTCACCACCTCAGTTTCTCCAGCTTCTCAATAAATATTTGGTGAATAAAGGAATGAACAACTAATCGCCTACCTCCCAGCACTGTGAACAGAATCAAATGGGGTAATTCATGGGAAAACAATTCAAGAAGCTATAATAGAATACAAATGAGAGACATGATAATTATAACCTATTGTTACAGACAGAATGTCACCTTCTGTGTGTTCCATGTAAATGAGGATGTTTGTGTTAGCACTAATTCGAATGACTGAATCAATATCTAGAATACTGAGTGGGACAGATGGGCTGTGGGACCTGGGATATCATCTTGGGCTCGAGATGGAGGGAGGGACAGGCAAGGGGAGAGTAAGAGAAGTTAAAAAAAGTTGGGGCTGGCTAGAAATGGACCAGATAGTTCCAAAGCCTTACATGCAGGTAAACACAGATACAGGAATTTTACTCAGGCTTTTTCAAGGACCACACCAAGGACTAGAAGGCTATTCTGCCTGAACCAGAGAAACAAAGAAAATCTACACCAAAGAACCCATTCCACTTTGTTCAGCTAAAAAAAGAAAAAAAAAACCCTTATTCTGGGCAACCTATTAGGAAAAATATAGAATGTAGAAAGGTCATACCTAAGACATAGGATTTAATATGCAAGCAGAGCTCAATCAGTTCCCTGCAACCCCATTTGTCAGACTACATGTTGTTTTGTCTCACAATAATCCCTCTTGTGATTAAGCCATCAGGGTACACTACATGCTGACATTCAGGCTATGCAGCAAAGGAAGAACAGAGGTGACATAAAAGAAGAAAGCAGATTTTTATGTCTCTGATCCACAGTACAGTGACTCTGGAGTCTGTGTTTGGTATGTGATTCAGGTAGACTAAGTCTGAATTCTCTGTGCATTGTTTGACCAGTGTCTTGGATGCACACACAATCAAGCATGCCTTTGGAAGGCATGATTGGGATAACTATAAATTGAGACCCAATCAGCAGCTTAAACCTTGTTCATGGCGTAGGCAATGTGCAGTCACTTGCTGCATGCACCCAAAGGATGTGACTAGGCTGCAAATCTAGGAAAGGCTTTCCAATCAGGTTTATCCTTCTTGAGGTCAGCCTGTGGCCACTTACAATAGTGTCCTTCCCTTGCATCCATGCAGTCTTACCAAGATAGACCACACCATTCGCAGTATTCAACCTTTCTTCCCCTGGCAACCAACCCTAAAATGTGATCTAAATTAGTCCTTTACTTTTCAACTTGCAATTCACTTCAAAGGGCTCAAGATGAGATAAAAGTTTCTTCTTTAAGTCTAGTAGAGTAGAGCAAGGAGGATGGGAGAGGGGAGGGAGGATGGGAGGAAAAAGGAGGAAATCATGAACTGAAATGGATTTCCATGATGTATAAGTTTGTCAAGATGAACCCAAGTACTATGTATACTTATAAAACTCTAATTTAAAAAAAAGAAACACTATATGAAAAATATAATTAACCCTATTAAGGAAAACATAAATTAGGCCTCTCTATAGAAATAAATGTGTGACAAAATTAAACCAAGTATAAAATTAAATATAATGTATTAAAAGTAAAGTTTATTCTTTACTTTTAAGGATGAGAGTGTGAGAGAGGAACCGAGACAAACTTCTCCCTGAACAGTCCCATAAGAAATCCTCTCATCCATTTCCTCAGTTCTTCACACCCCTCAGTGCCAAATTAAGACAATATATATTTTCTCATAATATAGGCTGTGCCTTTTCAAGAGAGATGTCATCCTGCTTAATGAGAACAGGGTTGAAATTTAGAAAACTGAGGTTCTGGCCCTAACAATGTCATGATGCCCCCTGAATTAATCAACTCAGCATCTGTTATATGACCTGCTTCTCTGATATACAGGACCATTGTACAGATCAAATGAGATAATATATGTAAAAGCACTTTGAGAAAGTAAAAGCACATTCCAGAAATAAAGCATTGATGAGAGAAAATATATTCATTCAACTGATGCTGTCTCTATATCTAGTATATTTATTTTAAACACACACACCTATACACACACACACACACACACACACACGGTTATCAATGGGGTGAATAAGTTCTATTTAGTCATTGGGAAAAATGACAAAGTTTAGCATGTTGTCCATAGTTTCTTTTTTGTTGTTGTCAATGTCCATATTTTCTAAACTTAAATTCCATGTAGGTCCATGTGTAAACATCTTCTCTTTGCGATTATTTCTCTGCCTAGAAACTGGATAGAGAATGGGCTCATTTCTTTAGCCCTCCCATGATGATACATATGATAATTCAACCAAAGTGACTGTAAATTATCCTGGACATTCACAGGAAGCTTTATGTGTGCAATCTCCCTGAAACATTTCTCATCTCTATGTTTAAACACCTGATGCAGCCAAACTGGCCAAATGAGCAGGAGGAAATCTCTGATCCTAGGACCATAACTCTGTAAGTTCATTACGTGTGAATTATTATTTTGAACCAGGTTTGGCTTCCAAGGCCAGAATTGCACATTCCTAAAATAATGTGCCTGACACCAGCTGAAAATGATCCTTCCAATTCTCACCTTGAACTCATGAACAACTCCTACCTCATTTGTTACTTGTTCTCTGGATAGGTGACTCTATCCACCTCTGAGGTTTTGCTTTTAATTATCTCAAACATTTAAGGGTTCGTGTTCATGGCAGAGGAGGATACAGAGCACCAAATTGTTTCTGCAGGTGATTAAGTGCTCAAGTGGAGGCAGGGAGAGCCAAATACTAGGGCAGGCAGCCCTGTTCCTCATAATGTTCTCTACTGCCATGGACCACCCCTGTGTAAAGCATTACACAGAAAGATCCTATTATGTGCTGAGCAGAGAGAGACCCTACTGTGCGCTAGGCACTGTGCCAGACACTTAGCATGCACCAGCTAAATTAATCCTCACAAAAACTATGAAAGAGGTGTTAGTTTTGCTCCCAGATCCAAATTGAGAATCAGAAGTCATACTAAAAGAAAAGTACAGATTCCTGAGTTCCACCTGCCAAAGGGATTCTGGGTGATTCATCTTGAAGAAGCTCCTGCATCTGTATTTTAACATTCTGAGATGACTCTGAGGTTTTTCAAAGACTGCCAATAATGCCAATATTAATGACAGCTAATGTTACTTGAGGGTTATTATGTACCAGATAGTCTGCCGAATGTTTGATAATGCTCCTTCCATTTAAATTTTACAACACTATGAGGTAGATATTTATATTATCTACATTTACAGATAGGAAAACCTGAGCCTTGGAAACATTCAGGGACTTGCCCAAAACAGCATAGCTTGCGCATATCAGGGCATAGATTCATTCATACCCCTCTCTCCCTGACTCTGAAATCTGTGATCTTCCCACTTTATCAGCTTTATCAGCACTTTATCAGCTGCAGCAGAATCCCAACTTAGGAAATCAAATCAAAGTGTTTATGTTAGGGGCGATTTTCCTATGCTATGTCTCCTGGGATGCTAGTGATTCTATCAGCTGACTTACCATCATTATTATTATCATTATTAATAATTTCTCCTGCTGCGGCCTGAAGCCAGAACTTGGAAACACAAATGTTAGAGGCAGGAACCAGAGGAAAATGACACAAAGTAACATTATCCATTGGAGGATGTTTGTCTACAGGGAAGAGCACATTTGCTTCTATTCCCCCAAGGCTGTGACCACAGAATGCCACTTCCCAACATATAATTAAGATAAAACTTAACCTTGGGCCTTCTACCACCTTTATAAATCTCCTTCTGAATCTCAGCCTGCCAGAGACCTTATACAACAATGCTTATAAATATGTTCAGCTTCCCAAGGACTCCTTGGAGCCGCTGGAGACACTTTAGAAGGCCCCTGTATAATCAATATTATCACACTGTTAAAAGATAATCATAATACCTTAGATCCTTAAAGCTCCTTTGAGCTTAAAAAAAGTTGAAAGTACTTTCATATTGGGTCTTTCATTCTATCTTCACCACATTTGACAGTTGAAGGAGGAATTCAGAAGGAAGGCACTCTCCTCATTCCTTAATCCCATCTCCCATGATCTTAAAATGGCTGCACCTTTTCCCTCATGTCATGGGCTCATGAAGGAGCTGACCTTGATTTTGACCAAGGTCATTTCTTGCCTTTGTTCTTACCTATACCTGCTAGGGCTTGTTTGGCTATCTCCATGGTCTACCCACATCTCCATTGTCTTCTGTGGAACCAGAAGATGGCTGCAGAGCATACAACTCCTCTGCAAGCTTGGAGAAGCCTTCTCCACAATGTTTCTTCCAACGTGTGGGTAAAGGAAGGCTTCCTAGCAATGGCCATCGCAGCTTATGCTGGTTCTCCCAGAAAGGTGGTGCTGTGGGTACCAAGCTTTGACTTCACTTTACACTTAGGTTCAGAACCCCAGAAAGTGGAAGGGGCACTGTTTATGCATTTGTACAATATAGTTTGTGATGTCCAGGGAGAGACGAACCAAGGAACCTTCCTGGAGAAATTGAGGAGGATGCAGCATTTGAGGCAGAAATGGCATAGTTGTGAAAGAGAACAGGAATTGAATGTGGCTGGAGGAAAGGGGCTGGGAAGTGGAGCAGGTGCCTGGACCTGCCTCTAGTCCATGCTCAGTGCAAGGCTCCAGAGCTCAGTAATGCTAAAGTGCTAAGGGAAGAGCGACAGGATGTTCAGCTGAGCATTAGGTTGAGATAAAAGAAGGGGAACTGATGCTGAAGGCAATGCCAAGCCAACTCAGGGAGAGGGCAGGAGGCACAAGGCTGTCCTTCTAGGAATAGCCAGTGTCTAGGGGTCTCCCTCCAACCACTGTGGATCTTAGCCAGCTAAGACAGGAGAGGGAAAGGAAAGCAAGCTATGTGTCATAGAGCACACACTGGGTCTGGAGAGTTATTGAATGCCTTGCCCTGTTATTTTCATTCTTCTCTGTTACCATTAGCTCAGCAATGCAGAGCCTGGTCTGAGCCTGCTACAGGGGTTCAGCCAGAGAAGTCTAGCTGAAAGGATGTGAGGGCAGCAGAAAGAGAGGAAGCAAAGCCCTGGACATTTTACATTAACATCCTCAGACTCAGAGTCTGCACAGCAAGTGCTTAGCTATAAGATTTGGCTCTTGGGCTCCCTATCCCAGTAAGACCTCCAGGCTCTGTCTTGAAGAAAGTCCCTACCTAGGCTGGCTGGAGTCAGGGCAATGCAAAGCAGACATGGTTTACTGAAACTTTGGGACAGGAGCTGGCAGCAAGGACACAGACAGAGATTTTAAATATATTCAGAAAGTGAACAAACGAGACAAATGAACAAACACATAACAAATTATTTCCCTAACCAATTCAGTACATTTCTCAATGTGTGTGTGCACTGGTTGGCATACCACCAAAACAAAAGTTGAATAGTTTGATCCACTAGTGTCCCCAGGGCTCATGGTTCATATAGTCACTCTCCAATGAGAGATTTGGATATTAGGCCTGGGATAAGAAAGAGGGTTATAAAATTTGGAACATATGGGTTTAGATACTCAAATGGGTGGTTACCCCCACAGGCTCTGTGCTGCATAACTTTTTCCATTCTGGTATCAGTGGTGATCTGTCTAGACAGCAGGTGGCTCTGGATTTAGTATGATTGGAAATCCTGGACCATAGGAAGGTGCTGGGTCCCATGGCTGCTACCCCAGGTGGGGTCAGACTCTATTGACTCACACTTTGAAAGGCCACCCTCTGACATACAGACTGGCTTTGCAAAGTGCCTCCAGTTATGATAGGCTTTAGCGAATACCTCCACTTGTGCTGTAAGAACTGAGGATTTGGGGGAACTGAATGTAACTAGACGTTGCCAATTTAGTAGTATGCAGAGGGAGGAGGTGGAGGACGCAGCTGCCAGGTGCCACAGTATGATTGCCCAAGACAATAATCCCATCTCTCTGGCTTCCTGCAATTGGGAATGGAGAAAAAAAAATCAATCCTAAGCAGAGATTGGACCCAGTCATGCAATATGTATAACCTCAGTTTTTTTTTTGTTCTCTTTTGTTAAGAGCTTTCCTAAAGTCAAACTTGGGCATTAGGCTGAAGTCTGGGGGCATATACATTGCTACATTCAAACCATGTTGAAGCAAGAAGGAAAATGAGGGGTATATTGGAGGACACAGGGTAGTATATGAACATCATGGGAGCCCCTGATCAGTCCATCTCTGAGAGTTATTGGTAGCCAGGCAAGTCTTCATTTACCTCCTTGAGCTCTCTATTTTCTTCTTCCATTTCACTTGATTCAATTACATTGCTCTATACTTCCCACTTGGCAGCTGTCTCCCCCTTACTTGATGTGCTCAAGGGGTGGGTTACAATCTCAGGGAATGATTTGGCTCCCCCTGAATTTCTGGTTCTAGGAACCTGGGTCCACCAACCACCTGCTTCCCTGCTCAGGTGCATTAATATGTGTTATACTCTCTGAGGAATTCAGAATGAGCTCCTAAAAACATTACTCAGAAGACCCCATGTGTTGGAGCTCAGGATGTTACATGGGGTAAAATATTTTCATGGGTGTTCACTCCCTTGATTCCCCAATAGCTCTAGAGTAGTCTTAGTCTCCTTTATACTCAGTTTCAACTGAGGATTTGGAGTTCTGGTAAGGCTAAGTGATTTGCTCACACTACATAGTAAGTTGGGGATAGAACTAGGCTAGGATGCAGCATGCCAGTTTCCTTCCCCACAGATGGCTCCTGGCTCCTTCCAGAGAATCAGGAAGCACAAGTTGCTAGACAGAGCTTTTATCATGGCCAAGTGGTCTATGGAGACCCTCCCAGCCACAACTGAGCAGAAGATAGCACCCCATACCAGCCACTCCTATAAGGCCCATTGGACTCCAACTGTGGCACAAACTTGATTTCAGGACCAAGCCTGCAAGCCAATAGGAAGAAAGGGGCACAGGGAAAACTGAACTTTCATCCCTGAGGTTATAGAGGCCTGCAGGAATTTTATATAGTCTTAGTGATATTAAAATAAAAGCAATAATCATCAAATGATTATTTGTGATATTATTATTATATGGAAGGTAGTATTTGTTATTCAGATTGAAAAAAATAAGTCTGAAGTTTTTAGATATTTGGAAGCAATGTGATAACTAATTACAATTGGAGCTAGATTTGAGCCAAGGTCTGTCTGGCTAAAGCCTTGTTCTTTGGGTAGCTTGGAAATAGGAAAGGAGAGTTGGTAACAGATCCATCCATTCCCATCTATATCAAAAGCCAAAAAGAGAGACACTTCGGTGGACCAAGGGCACGTTTTGCCTTGTCCTGGAAAATGTCACTTTAATTGGCTCTGTTGCTCTGCTTTGGAGCTGCAGGAAGTACAGGATCATTGAGTCAGGGAGGGGAGCTGTGAGTCTGCTGGAGCTGGCCTACCACAGAGACCACAGGGGGTAGTAGGAGGCATGGAATTAGGGATAGAATTAGGGATAAGGAGAGTCACAGAGCAGAGGGCCCACTCCCCAAACTGTAATAGCACAGCGTTTTCCCTAAGTAGAAAAATCTGGGTTGCTTCAAGCAATTGTGAATTTCGACACTATAATAACCTGATATCCTTCCACAGGTGGCCTACTTTGTGAGGTCTCTTTTCCAATCTTTCTTGCTCAATGATTTCCTTCTTGATTTAAAACCATGTTGTATTTATATTTATAACACGAGAATTGGCATCATCTTATTCTACCAGCCATTTTTTTTTAGCTACTTGAAGCAAAAGCCGGAGGAGATGGAGCTTTTTTTAAACACCTTTCTAACTTCATAAATTTGGGCAAATCTCGGTTTACCTCGTTGAGCCTCTATTTTCTTATGGCAAAAGAAGAAATTAGAATCTCCAACTCAGGGTTGGGGTTGTAGCTCTACAGTGCTTGTCTAGCATGTGCAAAACCCTGGGTTGGACCCCCAATACCTGCCCCCCCCCACACACACATAATAGAATTCCAACCTTTTCTGACTAATGGGGAGGGTGGGCCAAAAACTTGCTATGAAATTGTTGCCTACTGTAAAGAACTATAAAACAGCAACACATTACTTAGATTTTAAATTATGGCTATATCCTCTCTCCCAAGGAAATTTGTAAATTCCTTGAAAACTAGAACAAGGTCTTCCATTTCTTCCTATTGTCCACAGGGTCTAGTTACACAAGCATTATTTACTCAGCAAGTGCTTGTGGAAGCCTGACCCTAGAGAAGCTTATATCTTGGTATGGAGAAAAGCATGCTTACAACGCAATGTAAGGCTACTGAATGATCATTCATTCAAACTCTGTTCTGGGAGAGGAGGCAACAGACAACCAAAGTTAGGAAAAGAAATGCAAAACCAGAAAGAATTTATAGGCACACAAAGGCAGAATTCGAGGAGTCCAATATGGAGTACTTAGGAGTGAGCCCATGGGCAGTGGTACCCTAACTAGATGGTTACTGGGCACACTTCCAATTCATAAGCAACCCCAAACTCTCAATTTAAGGTCACTCCTTAGTGAAGCTTTCCTTCTGAGACAGCTTGACCTTGAGGAAGAAAGGGGAGCCAGCTGGTGCCCTTTTAGAAGATTCAGCATGTGCAGCAAGAAGGGGCAGATTTGGTTCAAAATCACAAGATCTCCATTCAAGTCTTAACTCAGCAACTTAAAACGGATGTGTTCTGAAAAAGTTACTTGGTTTCCAGTGTTATTTCCATCTCTAAAATGTAAAGAACATAATTTACTTTGCCAATCTTTCTGATTTATCCTGGTGATCAAATGAAAGTTATCTGTAAACAGTATACTGATATAGTGGATGTAGCTTCACAAAGAATTCAGGCTTAGAGAATAATTAATCTGAACATTAAACATCTAAATATCTTTTGTAAACAATTATCTTACTCTGAGACACCCATTTTAACCCCAACGTCAAGTAGTTCTATTGTATTTTCTACCTCATTAATAGCCATCATGACATTTTTCTCTAGGTTTTCTGTTCCACTGGGTTAAAAAGAACAGAGATACTTCCTTTTGGCAAATGCTCTTATATCTTCTGCCCACAAGCCTGCAGAAACAGAGGACTTAGAAAACCAGACTAGAAAAGGAAAGAGGCAGAGAGCAAAGCACATTTTCTATTGGCCCATTGCTTCCTTTCCTTCAAATTCTGTCCGGTTTCTCTGAGGCCCTGGGGCTGTGGACCCCGCCATACTCCCATGCTTTAGTTCAGCTCTTCATCAAAGTCAGTAAGTCATCCCCATAACTGGATCCAGAGCAGCCCCTTGGTGGGTCTGCCACACGGCGGCCAGCCCTGGAGTGAGCCATCTCTCCCTGTGGTCTCCTCCTCCTTCTCAGAGCGAGTTGGCAGGATTTATAGGGCTGTCCCAGCGACACGCCATCTCAGTAACTGCAGAATGGCAGTTGTAAAAAATCCCATTTGCCAGGGTATTAGAATCCCATTAGCACTCCCGACGGAGAAATAACCCCGACCCTTCAGAAGGAATTAAAGATATGCGGGCACCAGCATTTGGAGTGTTATAGGCCCTTCCCCAGTTTGGATGATCACACCAACAGACATAAAGCCTCAGGCACCAGATGTCCTTGGTCCATAAACCCCTTGAGAAAAGTCCCAGAAATGATGTATGAGAGGGCCTCTAGTTCCACAAACAGACTCTGGAATAATCACCAGGAGTAATTGGTACAGGCTCCCTAATTTGTCCAAGCTAGAGAATGCATCATTTTAGGGAAAACCAGGTTTAATTTAAACATTCTCTTACAACCTCTCAACATTCTATCCTATCTTCCCCCATTCTAACCACAGTCCCAAAGCAATAATTGACATCAAACAGAAATGCTGACAAATATCTCACACATATGATTGCCAAATCAGAATCACCTGAAAAACAAAGAACATATCAGAGGCCCGCTGCTGTAATATCTGGTTGAATCACCTCACTTTATAAATGAAGAAACAGGCTCAGAGAAGTGAAGTAACTTGCACAAGATCACACAGCTAGTTAGATTCCTAGCTACCATGCTTCCTTACAGTGATGGGAAAGATAACTTTTGGCTGGGTTTGACCTTCTGAACTAGGTGTTTCCCAGATCATGGGCTCTGATTCTAATAAGAGTCCCATCTATCTTTTTCCTTGAGTGTGAGTGTATGCACATGTCCTAAGCATCTCACAGCTCATTAGGCCATGGTGCTGAGGTGCCTCAGTCAAAAATGTCAACCCTAGAGCCCAAGATTTACCATGTGTGATCTAAGGCAAATTGTTGATCCAGATCTCAGTTTCTTCTTCTACAAATAGGGTATGTGATGGCACGATGCCATTTGCAACATGGTAATATTGTTAAGATGCTAGTTATAATTCAAAAGCAATGGAGATGCAAACTGAAATTTGGTATATTTTTTTACATGATATGTATGCTTTGCTTGGGAACCATGCTTTGTTGATCAAGGTCACTGAATCCAGTGAAAATCAAACACAATGAAACATACAAAATTCTTAACATAGTGAAAGTAATTATTCAATAAATGTTAGTTGTTAACATTACATGTATAGACTTAGACTATATCCTAGAGATTCAAGGATACTTGTAATAACCTGCTTTCTGCTATGAACTGAGCAAGTGTTATTATCTACATATAGAGCATCTTACCATTCTTGTAGGACAAGCAACATTACCCCTAGTAGGTGTGGAGAATGAGATTCAGAGACTCAAAGAGATTAGTAACTTCCCAGTGGTTAAGTGGGAGATAGGTTTAATGACATTAAGACCAGACCCTTTTCCATCCCTTAGTGGCATGGAGTTATGTACTACATTCATGTCAGCATCCTCTGCCTGTTGTCCAGACAGGCAATATTGTCCAGGAGAGGGTGGGTTGATTACAACAAGTGTATGTGGATCCTGACACATGATTGCCAATAGCCAAAAGAAGAGAGAAGCCCGCTGTCAGGCAGAAGAGGGGGTGCCGGGAGGCCTGTGGGCATATGTTCAGCAGGAGGAGTAGAAGGGGGTGGACGGCTGACGGATGCACAATGGCAGGAAATTTACAGATCAATAAATAGACAGAGATCCAGGGAGTTTGACAGCTGACAGACGTGTGGGGGTGCACCAATACCCAGATGGCCATGGAGCATGCAGACCAGCGAGAGCTTGCAAAAACGTTCAATCTGGGTCGAGGCAGATGAGCCCAGAGACAAACAGAGAACAGCACACATGATTTGGCAACACCATCTGTGAGTGAGAGGAACCCCAGTGCCTTGTGAAATGGACTCCAAATTCCATTTGGAGCTGGAAATCAGCAGTACAGTGGTGTACAGTCACTTTAAATCCCTCCTAGTTTTTTGCCAAGAAACTCGTCTGTGAAAGTCATTTCTGCCAAGTCCTAAGGGGTTTACCAGGCTGAGCTGGGTAGCTGCAAGTTACCCTAGTTTGTGGCAGGTGGGAGCAGCTGAGAATCATCATATTGGAGGGAGTGCATCCTCTTAGTGTTTGCCCCTGGGAACTTGCACCCATAGAATGTAAATTCTGAAATTAGAAGTGGACATGAGCAGTCAGAACAGGCCAAAGACAGGTCTGTGGCTATACAGGGCAGAGGAAGGGCAGGGGCAGGGATAGCTGTAAGGCTGCAGCCATGCAGGAAGGGATGGGGAGGGATAAGTGACAGGGTCCAAAAGGCATGCAATCAGAAGCTGGTGGGATCACATGGTCTTGCTTTGAGCAGTTCTCAGAAGCAAGAGTCAAAGCGAGCTAGACTGTATGCTTTGCTGAAATCCAATCCCTTTTTAAGACCTGGCTGTAGCCTTCCTACTCAGACCCACTGACCCTTTTGCAGTTGGTATAGGACTTATTGATGGCACCTAAATTCATCCCTATCTCAGTTAACTTCACTTTAACAGAGCAGCTGAAAGGACTAGAGAAAAATGTATAACATGCTATCTAGCCTAAGTGCAAGCAAATATACACCCTCAAATATCAAGTGGGCTTACTGGCCCAGTGATCCTAGGGCATTCTCCAGAGGTGAACATGGTAAAACATCTGTTTCCTCCTTCTTCTCTTCTCCCTCAGGTGAAGACCTCACTTCTTGCCTCATTGAGGAACTAGAAACAATGAGAAGGAAACCGTAGCATGTATTCTTTACTCCCCAAATATACCCTACAGGTTTCTTTCCCAAATTTTCCTCCTTCTTCTGGCAAGTAAACTGCACTTGTTCTACCTGGTGGCAACCTGGCATTGTGCTTAGGATTCCACAGCACAATGAGAACATTGACCCACTCAAGACATTGCTCCTCACCCCCTCCTTCATTGTTGATTCTTTACTGGATAATTCCTGTCCATGTTCAAGCTCAGCCTGCCACTGTCTTTACTGCCACTGTCTTTACTGCCACTGTTGCTTTACACAAAGCAACAGACATCAACAAGCAAAGGTCTCTCCTGACTCCTCCTTCTCTTCTCTCTGCTCCATCAGACCTCACTGAGGAAGTTGTCTATTCTTCTGTCTGCATTTCCTCCTTTCCTATTTTCCTTTCAAACAAAATGCAGGCAAGGTTGCATCTCCACCAGCCTCAGGGGTACATCTTTCTCTCACCAGGAATAAAATGACTTTCACCCTGTCAAGGCCAGTAGTCAAGTCCCAGCCGACATGAAAGTTTGCATTCAGCAAGTACTTCGTTAAATACTTCTGATGTGCCAGGACCTCTTCTGGGTGCCAGGAATACATCTCTGAATAAGCAAGATCCACAAAAGTCCATGCCCTACAAAGTTATGTTCTAGTGGGATCATGAACAATAACCTCAACAAATGCCCCAATTGTGAAGAACAGGAATGAGTAAGGTGAAGCAAAACACAGCAGGGAAGTGAAGGACAGTCAGTTTGGGGGGCCAGAGACTTGTAGCAGTGTTTGAACCAGTTGATTGCCTACTCTCTTGTAGCCCCTGTCTCCCTCATCTCTGTGGCAGGATGTTCTCCCGAATCTCCTTCCTCCCCTCAACCTTATTTTCTGGATGCTATTCTTCCTTCTTTCCTCCTAGTATTGCAGGATCTCTGTCCCTCCTCTCCCCTATCTAAGTCCACATGGGCTGCTATAACTGCATACTATAGATTAAGTGGCTTAAACAAGAAAAATTTGCTTCTCACAGTTCCAGAGGCCAAAAAGTCCAATATCAAATCACTAATAGATTTGAAGTCTAATAAGGGCCAGTATACTCCTAGTTCATAGAAGGTGCTTTTTTGCTGTGTCTTTACATGATAGAAGGGACAAAGGGTCTTTCTGGACTCTCTTTTATAAGGGCACACATTTCATTCATGGAGACTCCAGCAGCCTGACCTAATAAACTTCTCAAAGATCACATTTTCTAATGTTATCACTTTTGGAAGAAAAAGTTTAATATACAAATTTTGAGGGGACACAGACATTCAGACCACTGCACTCCTCTGTCTACACAATCTTTTCATGTGCTCTCATCTAGTCCAACAGTGTAATACTCTGTAAAAGCTGGTGTTTCCAGCCTCCCTCCCCACCCCTGAATTACAAACTTATGGATTCCATCTCCTTCAGGACAACTCCATCGGAAGCCTAATAGTTTCTCAAAGTTAATATGTTCACACAAGAACTCTTGATTGCAGGCTGACACATTACACCCACAGACATACACAGGTTTTCATGCACACACATATACACATGCAAAACTCTGTTCTTCCTTTGCCCTTCCCCATTTTAATAAATGGCACCATCATCCAATCAGTTGTTTAGAACAAATTCCTAGTAACCACTGTTGGTTCTGCTTACTCTGATCCCCTGTTCCTCATCCAATTCCAGCAAAGACTACAGTAACCAAAGCCCTAAATCATTTTTCATCTCTTTCACTGCAACAACCCTAACTGCCATTATCTCTTACTAAATTGGCAAAACCCTGGTCATTGATCCTCTTAATTTCACTCTCTTAAAGCAGCTAGCATGACCCTTTAAATATATAAATCAGATCTTAGCCTTCTCTGGAAACCCTTCCCATGGCTTCCCAGTGTATCTGGAATAAAATCTAAGTTCTCTGAGCATCATGTCTGCATATTCTCCTAGTTCCCATTTTCCAGCATAAATGAGTCATCGATTATTTGCTTCATCCCTTCTTTTGCCTGGAACATTCTTCCTTCATCTATTCACACAGCCTGGCAGTTTCCTCTACAGAGAAGCCTTCATAGATCTCTCTGTGAAAAGTTGCCAAGACCCCAGCAAAATCACCTGAATTCCCTTGCTGTATTTATAGTCTCCAAATCCTCACTATACTCTGATAAATATGGTTCTTTTGGTGCCTTAAACTTACTTGTTTGCCATCTATTACCTTCTCCAGCATGTAAGTTCCATGAGGGCTGGTTTTACCTGCCCTCTGGTTGGACAATGGTAATCTAACTAGACCGACCTGAAAGTCAGACTGTCTGAATTTGATTTTTTGCCCACCTCTTATTACCTGTAGTGTTTTAGGCAAGAGACGTACTGCTGTGCCTCAGGAACCTCTCTGTAAAATAGGATAGTAATAATTACAATAACGGCAAATCCTATCTAATTGAGCTGTTGTGAAACCTAAAAGGGATGATAAATGGATAAAATAGTAAAACACATGGAACAAAACTTCATAGAAAATATTTCACTCAGTATATATTCTTGGAATAAATACATTTTCGATTCTAATAATTCTGGGCATGAGGGGTTAATCAGTTGCCAGTAAAAACAAAGTAGTCAAAGAAAGAAAGGAAAAGAAAGTGGGGATCCTCTTTCAGCATGTGTCCAGGTAATTCATGATGTGGGTGAGGTGTGTTCTATCTCCTGACTCCACGGCAGTAAGGTGGAAGCTGAGCTGCTACAGAGAATGGGAAAGTTGGATCCCACAGTCATGGTCATTAGTGTTGTGCTAGGAACAAGAAAGCATACTGTATATACCCCTGAAACCCAGCATGGCAGCCCTGCAAGATGGGCAGGGCTAGGGTATAGAGGAGGACGTGCTGTCTTTTCAGTGAATCCACGCCTGGCATGCGTGCGGTCTCATTTCTAGAGTCACAGCCCTTTTGTTCCTTGATTTGTGCCAGAACACATATCATCTAGGGGTTTTATTTATAGTGATGGAGCTTCTCAAAAACAGATAAAGATTATACAAAATAATAAAAGATAAACAAAGTAATAGAAATATGTATGTGTACAGAGATATAGAGGTATATGTAAAAAGCACAGGGCACCTCCAGAGTGCATTCATGCAGATGAGGTGGGGTGGTCCTCAGGAGACTTTTGTGTTTACCTTATACAGAGAGAGTAAAGCATACTAAAAATAGATAAGGGGGCTGGGGATGTGGCTCAAGCGGTAGCGAACTCGCCTGGCATGCGTGCGGCCCGGGTTCGATCCTCAGCACCACATACAAACAAAAATGTTGTGCTCGCCGGAAACTAAAAAATAAATATTAAAAAATTCTCTCTCTCTCTCTCTCTCTCTCTCTTTCTTTAAAAAATAAAAATAGATAAGGTCTGTAGAGTTGGAGGAATGATTGGAGGAAAGGAGTGTAAGATGTGTCTGGAGGGAACACAGAGGACAAGTTAGAGACTTTTTACCTTCCCCCGCCCCCAAAGAAAGGAAAGCCAATTTAATGCTTAAAGCAGGAAAATGATATCATGTGTTTTTAAAAGGACATTCTAGAATGGTGTGGACAACGGATTGTAAAGAAGTAAAAGTAAGTATGGGAAGACTTCTGGAAGGTGATTAAAGTGGATCAGAGGCTGAGTGCAGTGGCTTAGACAGGTAATTGCTTGCACAAAGGAGTTTGCATGGGTGTGAGAAGACCCTCACTTGTTCTAATACCTCTGAGTGCTGCAAAGTTGTCATCAACAACCCATGTTAAGGGTGAGTATTATGGCTTGGAACTGTAATGTCCTTTATGGGCTCATGTGCTGAAGGCTTGGCTCCCAGTTAAGTAATGAGAAGCAATTGGATCATGAGGGCTCAGAATTCATGAAGCCACAATGGTAGGTGTTAGGAACAGCAAGAGGTAGGGCCTAGTTGAAGGGAGTGGGTATCTGGGGACATGCCCTTGGGGATTTTGCCTATCCCCAGCATCTTCTCACTCTTCTTTCCAGTTACCATGAGAGGAGTATTTCTGTTCCACCATGCACTGTCTACCATGATGTTCTATCTCACTACAGGCCCATAGCAATGCAGCCTGTCAGCCATGGACTGAAACTTTTGAAATCATGAGCCCAAATAAATCTTTCCCTCCTCTAAATTGATTTTCTTAGGTATTTCAACACAACAATAGAAAGCTGTCTAGCACAATGAGGAAACTGAGGTTTTGAGTGGGCGCCATGGCGCACACCTATAATCCCAGTGGCTCCGGAGGCTGAGGCAGTAGGATCCCAAGTTCAAAGCCAGCCTCGGCAAAAGCAAGGCTCTAAGCAACTCAGTGAGTGTTAAGGTCTGTAAACAAGTCTGGATGGCGCCTGGCATTTTGCCAGAGGGAGTAATTAATGTTATGGTCTGTAAACAAGTCTGGATGGCGCCTGGTATTTTGCCAGGGGGAATGGTTTGTGAGGTGGCGCCATAGAGCCATTAAGTGTGGAGATTTCTTATTGGTTGACTGCTGTATCGAGTTTATGTTAATTAGATAAGCTGTGTGGAATGTATATATACCGCTCCTGTCCTACAATAAAGGGCTCCCACTCCTGCTGTATCAGTCTTCACAAGTTGCTCATCACCCCCGGGTTATTTTGCTGCAGCCGGACTGCAGCAAGTGAGACCTTGTCTCTAACTGAAATACAAAATAGTGCTGGGGATGTGATTCAGTGGTTGAGTGCCCCTGAGTTCAATCCCTGATACCACCCCCTCCAAAAACAAACAAACAAACAAACAAACCTGAGGCTTTGGGTACATGAATGCCCACACACACTCTCCTTCTCTGTGTTAAGTCACAAATAGTGTTTGAGCCCATGTCTGTGGACCCCCAGAATGTTTTTGTCATCTACCACATCACTCACTACAAAAGAATGTGTAGAATCCATGTTCTCTGACATTTTCCTATCAAATTATGGACACCTGCCTGTGGTCACAAGGCTGTCCAGTGCTCCGTGAGCTGTAATAATCATTTTGCTTCATTGTTTAGCTCAACTGGATTCCAGAGTGTGCCTCCAAGTGCTGGAATGGAAAGTCCAGGCGCTGCGAGCACAAGTGATGCTGGTCCCCCCAGATGGCAGTACCAGTACCAACCTCCTGCCACTGATGAGAGCACAGGTCACATCTCCTGCCTGGAATCAACATTGGCAAGACAAAACCAGGCAGAAGTCTCATAGCATAAGCCTGCATCCTCCTGCTTACCAGCAGGTGCCTCCAGAGGAGGGCAGGCAAGCATAAAGGAGATCAAATGAGGAGTCCAGCAAGCGGTCACCCCCCTGGCAGCTCAGGACCTGGCTTCCCCCCAGTCCTTTCCAACAGAGCTCCCTTTCAGGCCCAGCTCAGCCCAGAGGCCACCACTCCAGAATAGGAATGAGAGCTCATGTATATGCAAATGCCAAGATGGGAAGGCAGGCTGGGGGAATTAGCATTTTTAATGAAACAAGACTACAGGGAAAGAGCAGATGTAATGGGCAATAACTTGCTGTGGTATCTTTCTTTTTCCTTTCTTTCTTTCTTTTTTGTAGGAAAGGAGGGAAAGGTCATGGGCCACGACAGAGATTGGAGACACGTGCAGAGGAAATTTATAATCAATGTAATAGAAACAACAGAATAAATTAATGCTACAAAATATTTAATAATACTTCAGTAACTTTAAATAAATGTTAGGTACCTGCCAAGCATCATGTATATCAAAGTTTGAATCACTCTAGAGGATGGGAAATATTATTAGCTCTATTTTTCAGAAGGAAACTGAAACCCAGATTTGAAGTCACATCACTAGAAGCCAAGATTCAAACATGGGTCTGCCTAATGTATAACCCATGCTTCTAAGCTCTGATCAAAGTTCACCCTGTCCACAAGTGCTCTTTAATGTGGCTGCTTCATCCATGTAGGTACCACATGGATGCTCAGGAATGGCCTCATGGAAGTATCCATCTTGGTAGCCAACAGGTAGGCAGGTGGGAGATGAAAGTTCCATTTGCCAGATATCTCCATCTCCTCTTTGATCAAAACAGCATATGAAACAGAACATCTTTCACCAAATCTGAATAGCCTGACCATGAGACAAAGCCCAAGCTCTGGGCTCTGAGAGTAGATAGCCTTCTGGAGAGCAGCAGATCCCATCTAGCATCCACAGGGGCCAGAAAGGAAAGTCCTAACATGTGAGCCCTGGCATGAGTTCTCTGACCTCTGGTGGGAGAGGCCTTCCAGTGACCCTCCTGTGCTGGTTCCTCAGTTGCAGCCATTATTCCATCATTTATGCTAATGATGTCAACATCACCTGGCTTTCAATTTTTGAGTGGAGGTGAGGAATAGGGGAGATGCTATCCCCTTAGAGGGAGCTGGCATGCCTTCCTGGCAGTCACCACAAATTTGGGAATCCTGTCTAGCACTAACACTTTTATTGAATGCATTATTGAACTGAAACAAGCTAAATATTCCCAAATGAATTGATGAAGAGGCTGGGTCAAAATGACAGCCCTGGCGAGAAGATTTTGCTCTTCTTTACTCACTTAGCATGCAGTGCCCAGGAGTTTCCTGCTCCCTGCAGGGGAGCAAGGAGGGAATGGAGTATATTGGGAGCCCTGTTTCCTTGGCTTTGGCAGTGGGGTCCTGCCCTGACTAGGGATTTTCTCTCTTGTTTTGCCTGTAGCCAGGTCTCTGAGTGCTGTCTTGTGGGTAGCCTCTTTTCCAGCTACACAAAACTGACCAGAGAGCCGCCTTGAGCTTGTAGAAAGCTACAGTGCAGTCACCAAGGTGACTATTTCCCAGAAACGTGGGAAACCTCTTTCCCAGAAACCAGACTGAACCCCATGTGCTGTCAACACAACTAGAAAGCATCCTTCTTGGGGTAGCAGGGTGGATGTAGAAGCCAGTACCTAGCTTATTCTCAGTCATGAACCCTAAATCCCAGAACCCTAAATCTCCTTTTCCTTAGTCCTACCATGGGGATTTCACCCAATCACAAGTAGCAGCCTGTGAGATATAAGAACTGGGGAGAAACGTTCTGAACTTTTGGTCAAAGGTTATTCATTCACTCACTTTCACAGAAGACAACTTCCCTTCTATAGTAATGAGTTGAGTTTTGAATGCAGCCTAACATCTCATATTTGCCTCTCTCCAGAAGCAGAAGACAATTCAGATTTCTGCACTTTTCAAATTCTTAGCATCCGTTTTGATAAATTGACACCTCTCTCGCCCTCCAGCATTCTTTTTTTTTTTTTTTTTTTTTTTTTTTTTTTTGCTCGCAAAACCATCCCAGGAGTGAAGTCAAATACATCATTGTGTGCATTCTCTGCGGAAGCTTTCTGTTGATGTGCTGGGCTGGCTGCGAGGAAGAGTGTGAAGCCAACTCTAACCTGAAGCCTTGCGGAGCCTGGAGGAGGACCCATCCCCAACCCAGGAGCTTCTAAGGCTGGAAGGAGCTGTTTTGAATATTTGCCCCTCAGCCCTAGGGGGCTGGTCCCACAGCACCCGAAACTCTGCCCAGCCGCGTTTCCACGCCAGCTTTTTCTGGCTGAGCTCCCAGGCTGTGGCGCATGATCTCAGTGCCTGAGCCAAGACAAGGAGGGGAATCTATTCCCACGTATCTACCACTCCAGCCCCGCGTGGGCTAATGGGAGGAAGTTCAAGGAAACATCGTGGGAGGGAAGTTTACGGAGCAGAGAGCCATTAGGGAGCATAGACCAAGCCCAGGCAGTGCGGAGCTGCCCTGGCCAATGGGCGGCGCCTCCCAATCAGCGTGATTGCAATCAGCTCAGGAGCCGCGTGCATTCAACAGAACAGGCAAAAACATGCAATCTGCAAAGTGCATGTCAAAAATCACAAAGACGACAACAAATACAACAGGGGAGGGGCAGTGTGGAGAGAAAGATAATCCAACAGCAGACTGCGCTGGCTGCCCCAGAGAGCAGGCTGCAGGAGGCTGTGTGTGCCTAAGATCCAAGAGAAGTCCTGGGAGGAAGTGGGGGGTTAGGGACAGGCCCAGAAACTAAGAGTAGGCCCACATCAGCCCTTCAATCAGTTTCTTTTAGTACTAATTTTCCCTCATGTTTTTTAATTTAATTCTCAGCTTCCTTCAAATACCAGTCAATGAACCATCCAAATTTCCTCCAAATACCCTTGAAAATGTTGAATTATGCAATTAAGGATGGTGTAATACAATAATATGAGGAGAAATGTTGTCATACATATTTTAATGAGAACACAGGCTTGGGAGGGAGAGAGCTAGCAGGAAAGCCATTTCCAGAGCTGTCTTTACCCACTTTCTGGTGACAGTTTCATCTTCTTCATTGCCAAAATCCTTCCACTGACACAAACCCCAAGATGAACAATTCACAGTGGACAGAACCCGGCATAGAGTACAGCTGCATATACTCAGGTCAAGTTTGGTTTACAAATATTTGGAAGGAGGTCAGTGGGTGAGGGATTGTTCTTCTCATGTTTGAATACATTATGCATTCAAAAACATTTTCCAGACTTTGTTATGTCCAGTCTCTGTACATTCAGTATAGTGACAGATCATCCCTGTTTGCCTGGGAGTATCCCTGTTTTAGCTCTGAAAGTCCCATATTCCACAAAACCTCTCCATTCCAGTAAATGTGGACAATTGATCACTGTGACATGGTAGGTGCCCCAGCTTGGGTAATTTCAACATGTTCATTAGACTTCAGCTACCTCCTCTGGAAAACCTTTTATGATAATGGCAAAATGGAGTCCATATTCCATAGCACCTGTAGTTATTCCTATCATACTATATTGTGTGTACATGCTCCTTTATTCCATGCATCTCTCTCTACTTCCCACCCTCAGCCTGTACACTAAGGAGCTTAAGCAAAATTAATCTAATGAACTGTGGTGGGGGTATGGAGAGAATTCTTCAACTTACATATGGCCACTGGAGCAGTTAGCATCTGCACCATCTTCTAGATCATTTTTAAACAGAAAACATTCAGAAAGCAAGGGCCATTTTCAACAAATCCCTAGGTCATTTTAAATATTATAGGTATTATAATATCCTTTATTTATAGTCCTATGATTCCAAAACACAGAGGATTCCATAATAGTTTTATTTTAGGTCATTTTACCTATTATTTCATAAATAGTACTAAATTATTGCTTTTTAAATATTTATCATGCTTCCTTATATACATACTTTACTCCTCTACCAGATGCCAAAGAGTTTGTGGCTGAAGACTACAACTTTATGTCTTCATTTGTCCACCTAGTATCTAGGACAGGTTTGTGCATATTCAGTGTTCATTCCTTACAAATTGTTCACATTGTGGTATTTAAAGCCCCCACAATCTGGTCCTAATATTCTTCATTTTGATATTCATCCACTATATGCTTCAGCCAAATTGACCCATTGAGATTGTCCCGTGAGCCCACAATGTACTTCCAAGTCCTGGGTTGTTGGGTCCATCTTATCTCCCTATAGTATCTCACTGGTCAAGCTGTGTTCAGGTAAGAAGACTAGGAACATGGCTATTGAGTAAGAGTGAGTACCACTTGAAAATCTGGACTCAAAAGATCAGAGGCTCAAGTGCAATCTGCACCCATCTCCCTGCACCACCGATTTCTCTTTGGTAACACTGGGATAATAATACCTTTATTTTAAAGCTGTAGAAGGTACTGTGTTAACATTATACATGAAGTCATTGTAGAAAGAGACGAAGCTGAAATTTATTAACACAGTGTGTTTTAATAAAAAGCACACAAGCGTTGCCTTTTGAGTCTAATATTACCACTTACTAGCTGGGTGATCATGAATAAGTCACTTTGCAATTTTAGATTTCAATTAATCAGTCCTAAAATGAGAGCAATAGCATCTTTCCTTCCAAGGCTCTAAGAATGGTCAGTGAGATGTTCTATGTAAAAATTCCTTGATAAACTGCACAGCACTGTACAAGTGCAAAGGTGCTGTAAGTTAAGTGAGCAGCCTCAATAGCAGATGAACTCCTACAACCCCAGCCTCTCCAGGTGTAGGTGGAATGGCCCACTGTAAGTTCCTGCATCCCTCTCTGTCTGCCTTCCCTGTTTACTAAATGGATATGACCATAAAAATATCCTGCAAGGTTCTTAGGCATTCTAAATGGATAATCCTCAAAACAGTGCTTGTACAAAATTAAATCAGTAAGGTTATTACTACTGTCCTTATTATAAGTTGTATTATAACTTTCCCTGTGTCCCCAGATTTTGACCAGATATGAGTGCATCTCATGGCCTAAAGGTAATGTTCCCATCCCTGCCTTGGCAGCACTGGATAAGCTGACATGCTTCTTTACTTTTCACATCCCTCTTCTTGTCTTATCTCACTCCAGTATCCTCTGATTCTTTATCATCCCCAGAAATACAACCCAGATAAATCATTTTACACTGAGCATGATTCTTTCATGCTGGGAGATAGCACCAACTCCTGGATTGTATTAGTAAAAATTTTCACATTGCTTTTGAAAGTAAAATCTCTTGTGTAGGTACTGACATGGCCGAGATACAGCAAAGCCTGAATCTTAGGCAATTTCCAGATGGTCTTTAAGAAAATGAACAGACAATTACAAATGTAAGAGTAAATATGGATATGAATATTTATTTAAAATGAGAAACCACAAATGATAAATTTTTAAAAGCTAAAAAATACCTACAAATATAAAGACTCCAGCAAAATAGCATGTTTTTATTGAATAGCTCCCTGATGCATATCTATAATATTTTCCTACATTCTTAGCTATATACCTTTTATCATTTCTTCACATGCTAACAATTTTATATTAGCATTTTCTATAGAAAAAGTAAGAAGATAATTCAGTATATCCTGTATTAGGGTTGATTGATTTTTTAAAATTGATATCTCAGGTCAATTTTTTTTCAGCTTCCTAAATCATGATTGGTAATATCATGGAAATTGTTAGGATTTTGTCCTGGAAAAATATCAGTTGAGTTTCTTTCCTTTATGTGCTATGATATTTAGAAGAATTTTCCACTGACTAGCTTTAGATCCTTATATTTCAAACCTTGTTTTTATTCCACTTCTCACATATTCCCACTACTGGGCCCTAGAAAACATATTTACATTGCAGCATTTCAGTTATTAGAAGCCCTAGTGATTTCTAGGGGCCACTGGAATCTACACTATGGACAGTAGCCAGATTTCTGGAAGCCATCTCTGCCTCAGAACAGCTAACCAGAATGTAATATGCAAGGATGTGATGTGAAATGCATAATATACATCTTATTAAACCCCAAGTCAATGCATCCCCAATTCAAATTCCTTATTAGTATATCCCCAAAATGCTGAGGTCACTCACATGCCACCTGGAATATGAACATTACATCAGTATAAAAGTAATAGAAGTTTTGATTGAATACATTTAACATATCTTACTTGGACACAGTCTACAAAATCTAACCAAGTGACTATTCTCTTGGTGCCTCTTCCAGGGCCTTGTGAGCAGCCTGTGCAAGTGAGGGATCTTATCTTTGCTCTCTATTATTACATGATAGATTGTCCCAAAACATTGGGCTCAGGCCTTCTTAAATGCTTTAACCCCAGAGGAGAACCCAGTTTAATGCAACCACATGAATGGTTCCTGCTGTCACCATGTGGAACAGAGTTGGATCATCTCCAGTGAGCTTTGTATAAACGGAAAAAATCATGAGCCAGTAAATGATGATGGTAGTTTTAAGCCTCTAAGTTTGGGGGAGATTTGTATCAAGCTAAAATAATAAAAAATAGCAACCAATAACTAAATTTCACCTACAGTGTGATGTTGCTATAACAAAAAGCTTAGACATGGGTACTGGCTATAAGATCATGTGTCAGACTGGAAGGGCAAAGAGGAGAGTGTTAGTAGAGACTTGGAAATTGACAGAAAAGGGAGTAATTTATGCCCTTGGCTAATGCCAGGTAAAAGATTAAAAATGCCAGATGGCTTATTTTGCTAGTGTATGTGAAGGTATTGCAAAAGGGTGGGCATCCAAAGAAGAATTAGTCAGTTTTCAAGTTGAATTTAGAGAAACCATAGGGACATCAGGACAGTTTCTCTAGGTAGCAAATGATTCTCAAAGAACATGCCTATTAAGACTGTGGCCAAAAACTTCCTTGTTGAAAGGTCTAGAAGATTTAAGGCAACACTCCCTGGACCTCTGAGCCAGACTAAAGGACCCCTGAGCTAAACTATAATGGTGCTGACCTATACCAACTTCACAGACCCAAAGTAGAGACAGGTCAGTTGCAAAAGGAGTTATGCTGGGGCACGGAGCATGGAGTAAGCCCCAATAAGATTGATGGATAGCACAAGTAATTCACAGAGAATTGTACTGATCAGAGACCTGCCAGGCTGGATAAAGCGATAAGGAAGTTCAAAGTGAAAAGAGGCATGTGAGCCCGTAACTCTCTATGGGAAGAAATCAGCCTGAGAAAGTTATTCAACCACAAATATGAGCCATTTCTTATAAAAAAAAAAAGGAAGAGTGAATGTGAGGGCAAAGTCAAGAGTCCAGAAAGTGGAACCGAAAGCTCAAGATAGCAATGGAATTGGGAATCCTCACAGAAGCAGAACTTGACACTAATCAAAGGAAAACTGAATGAGTAGCAAATGCCTTGCTGGGTTTTAGAATTGCTGTGGACCAGTCAGTGGGATGTGCTTCTTGTTCTTGTCCTTTGTGAATACGTGTTTATTGCAATCATCCTGTCCCCATATTGGAATTACAGTACAATGAATTGTAGAATAGAGAAAGATTTAACTTGCATTTTAAGTTCACAGTCCTTTAGCCCCAAAAATGTCATATCTATACTTGGCCCAATACAAGTCACAACATGCTGAACTTTAGCTTGATGTCCTAATGGAATGAAAATTTTGGATGTCTTGGAAAGAAACATGTGAATTGCTGTAGCAAGAAAGAAACTCACTCCACGATAGAAGAGTGTGAATTGCTGTAGCAAGAATGTAGACTGTGGTGGATTGGCCAAAAAGATGTCCACAAGAATTCTTCCTATATAGTTATGCTGCTTCTCCATCTAGATGGGGAATCTGCATCCTATCCCCTTGAATGACACCTTTGCTTGACCAATAGAATAAGGCAAAGATGATGCTGTGCAGGCTTCTGACCTAGATCTCATGAGGGGATGACGGCATATGCCTTTGCCCTTTTGGAAGTTCAGGCTGGACTATTGAGCAGTGAGAGAGCCTGAGGAGACAGTAATTTTGTGTACAGTAAAACTGAGGCCCTCAGACATGCAAGGGAGCTGTCTTGTGTATTTCAGATCCAGTTGAGCTCCCTGCTGAATGGAGCTACAGGAGTGACTCCAGCTGACACTATGAGAATCAGAAGAATCACCTAGCCACCCACACAGGAATATAATAAATAAGGAATCATTTTTTAAGCCCTCTAGTTTTGGGGTGGATTGCTTCACAGCAAGACACAATAGATTAAACCTTGAATTTAAATTTCATCAGCTTCATGTGGAATCTACTTCTGGATCTGGAGCCTGGGAAGAACAGGGGTGATCCTTCTGTATGCAGTCATATGATAAAGAATCACACACTGGTTTTCCATGTTCACTCTTCTCCATTGTCCCAACCCAGACAGACCATTCTTTCTGCTTCTCTGCTCTACTGTGTGCCAAGAAATGCTGACTCCATTAGTTGCATCCCTTTCTTCCTCACAGGCTGGTTCCAGCTTAATTTGGCAAATTCCTAACAAAGAGAGAACAGTTCTTTCTCCTGTTCCTTGCATGTTTCAAGAGTGTTGGCTGGCAGTGGCTGAACCAAAGCCTCCTCAGAGGCTCCTCCTTTTCCTTGGCTCTAACATCTTATCTCCTCCCCTTTCCCTTTAGGACTAGAGGTGAAAACAGCTTCCTTTGATTGTAAATAACTGGGTACCTGGACATCACTTTGGGATTTTCTTTACCATGCCTATGGCTTTTGAAAATTCCCTCCTTACCTTACCTTCATTTGAACCAGATGGAATTTTGTTTTCTGCTGTTACCCTGATGGATAAACTCTTCTTGTGCTTGTCCCCAAATTCTAAATTCTGCTCAGCAGAAACAAAGAATGGCTATGGAATGGGAAGTTATAAATACTGGATCTCAATCTTGAGTTTATAATTTCTTAGTTCAGTAACCTTGAACTAATCAATTAACTTATCTGAGTCATAATGTCCTCAGCTGAAACTGGAAGGAACAGTAACCTATTTCACAGGGTTATTATAGGTTCTGAGTCTTGAATTTGGAACTGATTTTACACTATGTTTGAATACATCAGAGGACTGAGCTAGAAGTCGTCACCCTTTCTAGAATTCAGCAAGTATCAAGACACAAAGGATATAAGGAGAGTTTAAAAGAAAAAGCCTAAGTCTTGAACTGAAAGGAGCCTGAGCACCATGATGACAGGTTTCCATTGTCCCCGGAAATGGAACAGATATCAGAAGAGGATGTCCAGCAGGCCTCCTGATGGTGAAGCTGGGATCAGACAGCAGGAGGAACATTGATCAGCCCTTTGCTGGGGTTTCATACTGATGAGCAAGTAGGTGTAAACCTGCACCAAGTGAAGAACTGATGGTATTACAAAGAATAAATAGGATAATATGTTATCAAAAGATCTTCCCTTTGTAATCAGAAAGCAGCTCTGGCTGCTTCTATGCATTATGTATTATTTATGGCCCATCCAGTGCAGGCATCCCGCTATTTGTCTGCTTTCTGAGAGGGACTTCAGGGAAAGGAATCTTTGACACAGCAATTCTGAGCAAGTGTAAATGGGAGGGAAGTAAGAGGACATGGGAGAAAGAGGCACTGAAGAAGAATGTGGATACAAAGGAATAGAAGAAAAAGGAAGAGGATTACTGTCTGCCATGGGTGATAAGGGCCCTTCCAATTGACCAGGAGAGAATCCAGTGCCTTAGAAGACTGCCTCAAATTCCACTGGATCAGGAAGGAGGATTCAGTTCCTTACTAGTTTCCAAGTTGTGAAGCTGAATCTGGGAAATCCATTCCTTCCAGGCTTAGAAGGGTAAATCATAGGCAGAGCTGGGTGGATGCAGAGCACAGAGTTGAAAGGCATCACTTCTGAGAGCACTGTCATTTTGGGAAAGGAGATGGCCTGTTGGTTGGCCCCAGGAATCTGGGGTGAAGAAGACTAAGCAGAGTGAACAAGCAGCTCAATGCATCTATTTCCTTATGTCCTGCATGCCACCAATGGCTCCACATGGATTTGGGACTCAGGTCCTTTTTGGTAGCCTGAAGTAGCAAAGCTGCACTCATTTCCATTTGTACTCCTTGCACCCAACTCACCAGTAAGCTCTGGAGGCAATAGAGTTCCATGTTTGTCTCTTTCTGAGCATTCACAGTGATGTTCCTATTATCATTATCATTATCATCAAACACTAAATCTTTGCCAAGTGTCCTTCATTCTGTATTCCGTGTCAGGGAACTAATATTAACTGAGCCTCCAGTAAATGATGGTTGATCTGCTTGGTATTTAAATTGTGTTATCTAAATTAAGCCTTACAACAACCCTGTCAGATGTTACAATCCCCATTTTACAGAGGATATGACATGCTCAAAGAAATAAAGCAATTTGCTCCAGGTCACATAGCTCATCATAGGCTAAGTGTGAGTTATAACCCATGCCTAGGATCTCAGAGAAATAAGACCAACATCCTCCTTCTCTCCCTCACAATAGTGCCCTTGAGGCTTCATTTAACATTGAAAGTTGTCAGTCATTTATAAGGTCACAATAATATGTGCACAGTAGGAGCTAGGGGTCAATATATTCAAGAACAGTAAAATACCCACTTCAGCGTTGTCACATGACATATGGAAAGAAGTTTAAATTCAGTACATTCCAAGTTCCCATTTGGATGGAAACCACATCTATGGGAAGAGTGGATAAAAAGTTGTATGATTTCTGATTTGGAGCTTATTTTTGTTTGCAACAGATATCTTCATTCCTTTAAGAAATTAATGATCCTACCACACATCCTTAGAAATGGGCACAACTAGGTGGTTAAAGAGCAAGGCTAAGTACTGGGACATTGTAATTTTCTATTTGTTTTTCTGATACCGCTGTAGATATTCACCTGGAGTTGTTGAGATCTGATCAGGTGAGGATTCCCATCAACATATACCTAAAAATAATCTACACAACATGCCTAACATGTGAGTACCATGGTAGTTGGCACAAAAGGACTTTTTATTCATCTTTCTTAGTTTCCTTTGGAACTGATCCAAAATTTCCCCTGTTCTGCTGTAAGCCTACATTCTTTACCCCTCTTTCCAGTCTCTGTTGGTCATGAGAATCATAGATATGGATTTTAATAGTGGAGAATAGATGTCTCTTGCTGTTGGCCTTAAAGAGGTCTGATAACCTGATAGTTATAGATCAAATGTATCCCTGTCCCAAAAAAGAGGTTTGGATACCAACTGGAAACGCTCCCCCCCCACACACACACACAAAAAGATGAAATCAGTACACAGTTTCTGAGCATTGATTTGGTGACCAGCTCTCTGCCACTTGCTTTAGATTATTTTGTTATTTATTCCTTACCACCTTTCTCTGAGGGAGGTATAAATAGGCCCTTCCCCATTGTTCCATTTTACAAGTATAAGATCTTAAGTTATTTATTCAAGGCAAGGACGGTTTTGGAATAATTTCCCATTCAGATTGCTCTGGTTTCAATGCTCATGTTCCATTTCTTTTTTTTTTATTTTTTTAAATTTTTTTTATTGGTTGTTCAAAACATTACAAAGCTCTTGACATATCATATTTCATACATTTGATTCAAGTGGGTTATGAACTCCCATTTTTACCCCGTATACAGATTGCAGAATCACATCGGTTACACATCCACGTTTTTACATATTGCCATACTAGTGACTGTTGTATTCTCCTATCTTTCCTATCCTCTACTATCCCCCCTCCCCTCCCCTCCCCTCCCATCTTCTATCTCTACCCCATCTACTGTAATTCATTTCTCTCCCTTGATTTCTTTTTCCCTTTCCCCCCACATCCTCTTATATGTAATTTTGTATAACAATGAGGGTCACCTTCCATTTCCATGCAATTTCCCTTCTCTCTCCCTTTCCCTCCCACCTCTCATCCCTGTTTAATGTTAATATTTTTCTCATGCTCTTCCTCCCTGCTCTGTTTTTAGTTGCTCTCCAGCAGAGTAGAACACTTAGAAGATAGAACTTCAGACAACGAAGACAAAGTTTTTCAACTTGAACAGAACATAGCTCAGCGAGAATGTTAAGAAATCATGAGCAGAACATCCAAGAATTATGGGATAACATAAAGAAACCAAACCTAAGAGTTATTGGGATACAAGAGGGTATAGCGGTCCAAACCAAGGGAATGAGCAACCTATTCAATGAAATAATACTAGAAAACTTCCCAGACTTAAAGAATGAAAAAGAAATCCAAATACTAGAAGCCTACAGGATGCCGAATGTACAAAATCATAAGAGATCCACACCAAGACACATAATAATGAAGATGCCCAACATACAGAATAAGGAGAGAATCTTAAAAGCCACAAGAGAGAGGAAGCAGATTACATTTAGGGGTAAACCAATCAGGATAACTGCTGATCTTTCAACACAGACTCTGAAAGCTAGAAGATCCTGGAACAACATATTTCAAACACTGAAAGAAAAAGGGTTCCAACCAAGAATCATGTATCCAGTGAAATTAAGCTTCAGGATTGAAGATGAAATAAAAATCTTCCACGATAAACAAAAGTTAAAAGAATTTGCAGCTAGAAAACCAGCTCTTCAAAACATCCTAGGCAAAACACTACAGGAAGAGGAAATGTTCCATTTCTGTTTGGCTATAATGATTCCAGCTTCCTTTTCCTAATTGTATCTTGCACTTTCCAGTGTGTGTCTCACTGTCTGTAACATAAGATGCTTAGTCAATGTTGACAGAAAGAATAGAGAGTGAATGAATGAATATCATACAAATGCCTTTATCACCAGAGGCCCTACTGAAAAACAAAGAGAAAAAAAAGTGGATGCCAATGGAGTGGTAGAGCTGCCCATCATTGTTCCAAGGGAGGGAGCAATGACCATGCAAGGAAGAGAGTTCCCAAGTTTCTCACTTAGTGTAAATGGGCATCTAATATGATTTTGGAAAGCCTGATTTATCAGCAGTTCCTCACCTGTGCTTCCCTCCTCAATTAGCCATTAGCTTCCTTGCCAAACGAAGACAGAGCTGTGATCTCCTTCAGCTCACACTTGTACCCTTACCTGGCAAATCCAAAGGACAGGATCATTTTGCCTTCTCCAACATTTGCATTTGAAAAAGAAAATCAATTCTTAGGCACATACCAGACTTGCATCTTTTACCAGTATCCCAATAGCCTCACCTTTAAATTGAAAAAAGCTTCCTTTAGCCTTTTATTTTTTTTAATCTAAAATTTACCAATAAGAGCAATTCAGTAAAAAAGATTTCAGGCATAAAGCAATTGCCATTTGTGTAGACGCTGGGACACTTAACATAATGCAGGCAGAAAATTAGCCTGTAATCATTGCTTTCTTTTGGATTTGCTTTAGATGTATTTAAGCCCAAGAGACTCCCCTGGAGAGTGTGCCCCCTGGGACTCAGTCCCTCCTCCTGCTCATTACCTTGGGTTTTGTTGTCTCAGACTAAGAAAATTAGGACACCATGGTTATTGAGATGCTTGTGTGCGGCCAGTGAGATGTTCGCAGAGAAAAGATTGTCACTGCATCTGATTTTGTATGATTTAATCCTTGAATTATCTCGCAGGCTGGTGGAGAAAATGCCAAGGCTGGTGGCACCATGAAGACAGCTTTTTGTCCCACCCCCACCTGTTCCTTAATTGTCAAGGTAGAAGATGGGCTCTGCTTTCCCCACTGCCCTTTTGCTGGGTCCAAAGAAAAAGGTCAGGGCTGTGGAAGAGACCACCAGCCATCTGACACTATTGTGCAGGATGAAGTGCAACAGAAAGAGCTAGAGCTGTTTTTTTCTGCTGGTTCACTTACTCTCTCCACAAAGGGCTCAAAGTCGCTCATCCAAATGAGCCCAGCAAGTGAAACCTAAAGAAAAGCCCCATAGCTTTCACGGATTCTCACCTCTACTTAAGAACTTAATTTTGAACTTTCAACATCTCTCCTTCTTTTTTCAGTTTCCCTTTGATTAAAAAAATAATAATAATAAACTTCTGTTCTACATTGAGTGGCCTCTTATTAGCTGTGTGACCGTGAACATGTTAGACACTCTACAGCTCTAGGTCTCAGTTTGCATGTTTACAAATAGGAATGAAATAGCTACTCCTAGAGTTTGTGTAAAGATTAAATAAGAACGTGAGTGAAACTCATGTATTTACCAGAGAGCCTTTTTTAGATACACAGCACTAGAGGCAATGTGGGGCTTCTGGTGTTTAGTAATTTCCAGCACACTCTACTTTTTAAAATGTTTTAGGAAAGGTAGTGTCACAAAATGGGTTTCCTATACTAAGGACATAGGAGGAAACAAAGTCTTTGTGCTTGTTTAAGTCCTCTCAAAGCTTCAACTTCAACTTTCCAGGGGAACAGGAAAATTCAGATGTGATCCCAGACCTCACAGGGCCCAATGTCAGAAGCGTCTCTCAGGCAAAGAAGAAAGTCTCCAACCACCAGACAAAATTAAAACTAATACCAGTGTTTATTTGCATCTCTCTAAGAATATTCAGGAGATCAGATAGATAACTATCAAGCAGACTTCTTAAAATTCACTTTCCCTTACTTCTCTCTCACACACATCACACTGGTCTGAAGGTGTTTCCTTTCCCACACCCAGGCTCCACTCTCCCCTACGACTCATGCCCATGTTGAACTTGACTTGCCTTCTTCATCCCTTTGCTTTGTCTCTGCTTTCCTGTATTCCCTCTGGAGTGGAGGCCCTTCTCCCCATCATGCTGATTCTTTGTCTATCCACTGTCCTCTATTTGCATCACAGAAGTGGATCACAGAAGATCAGCTATGACAGAGGTAGAAATACCTCCTGGAGAGTAAAAGGGAATCAGGGAAAAGGAGAAACAGGTAGAATTCTCTCCTGGAGGGTAAAAGGGAATCAGGGAAAAGGAGAAACAGCATGGACAAAAATAGAATTCTCTTTGTCAATCAAAGCAGGGCCGGCAACTGGGAAGATTCACATGTTAATGATTCCTGTCGCTGCTGCCATCAAATATGACTGAGGACACATCCCAGACTGGCCAAAGATTTTATTCCAGCTCACCCAGGGAGTGTGTAGAAGAAGGAAAACCAGCACCAAACAGGTGAAAGCAAGAGGATGCCATGCTTTTGTCAGTCTGTTGGAAGAAAACCTGAAACAATTTTTGCCCATGAATATGCATCATGTATATGTCTTAGATATCATCATCCGTGCTCAGCAGATGGCTGGTTTGTTGAGATCTGCTCTACACTCTACCTGAATATTTTGATGGGGAGGTTCAAGCACTGGACAGAAACTGTCAGAATGCATAAGACACTGTCTGGGGGAGTGGTAGCTCTCCATTACCCTTAGTCCTGGGGCCAAAGGCCATGATCTTATAGAATATAAAAGGTAGCTCTAATGAGTAAGGCATGAAAAGGGGCTTGACCATTAGTGGGCATTAATGCTCCCTTTCCCAGGGCCATTAACCTTGGGTTCCTCGGCCTAATTCCAACTGGGTTAATTACATACCACCTTCTCAAATTCCCTTCTGCCCTGACAGCTGTATTCAGTATGGCTGGGAGAAATGGTAGTGGTATCTATCTTCATTATCACCTGAGAATGATGGCTTCATCATTGACTCTCGTGTTTTAGCATTTTCATGACGAGTACGGGTGTTAGGGAGAACTTGCAGTGCCATGGAGGAAAAAAGTTTTACTTACTGCCCATTCCTAAACGGTATCCCAAAGGGGCAGATGAGAGACCTTCTTTGACCTAAGAAGGAGCTGTGTGGGCTCTACTTCAAAAGCAAGGGCAGCACTAGTAATGATGCAGGGTTTGTAATAATTAAAGGGGATGCCAAAACCTAAAAATAAAAAATATGACCTCATTTGTTAGAATGTGTTGGGTGTGTGTCTGCCTGTGCTGACCTGGGAATGATTATATTGATACAGATTCCTATTATCAAATAGATCCTTTGCACATTTATAGTTTTAATGAAGTGTTAGGTAACACTTGGAAGATTAGATTAGTCAGCATCATTCATGCCTGTCATCACTGGTCTCATCCATCTGTCACTGCCCTCAATACTAACCAATTCTAAAGTTCTCCCTCTTCTTCACCAAACCTTCTTGTTCCTTACATAGCCCCAACTTAGGATCAGCCCTATAACCCACTTTCTCTAAGTCCTTTTCTAAGAGCATGAGCACAGGTCAGAGATAAAACTCACATGGCCATGGACACTGAAGCAGTATGTATTTGTGTTCTTCAGGTTCAGATCTTCAGGCATGCTTCCAAGTCCATTCCTTAACTTCCATCAATTCTCTCTTCACTTCTTTCAACTTTCAGTAGTTTGCTAAATATTCACCTTAATCCGCACTCTCAGAAGACACATCTCTTTCCAATTTCTCTACAGAAATTGAGGATCAGGCATTCTCTACTCAAATTTACACCCATTTTCCATCACAATCAAATTCTCTATACCAATGTTCATTCCTAACTTCTCGATCATTTTCTCCACCCAAGCTTGCTTTACACACAACACCCTCTTCTCTTTCCTTCCACCCCGCCCAATGTACTCCTTCTGCACATTGCCATTAATTTTGGGGAAAACCTACTTGATTCTCTCCTTAATTTTCAAAGACCACAATATTTTTTATGGACAGAATATACTATATCTGCATTAAGACAGGATAAAAAATGAAAAGAAGCTTCAGGAGATGGACAAAAATGAATTTCCTCCCCATTGACGAGATGGAGACATCGCTGGCTGCTCCTTCTGGCAGGCCACACTTTCCTCCCACACTGACTTTAGCCAGGAAAGGCTGTATGCCCTTTAGGATTCCTTCCTCAGGTTTTCCATTCAGAGGCTCACTGCTATTTCCTACAATCTGCTCTATAGGAATTCCTTTTATCATACTGCTTTATTTTAAACCACCCCTATTTTAGAAACTGCTGGAGCTTAGAAACCAATTTCCATGCTTATTCCAAAGCATTTGTGGCATTTAGACAAGTTGTACACAAGCCGAATATGAGTTTCGTCATGGGAGACCCAAACTCAGTTTTCTCCAAAGGAGGAAATAGGTGTGGTCTGCATTATGTTTTCATTGGTAGAAACACCTAGAATACAAGCCAAACTTTGATGAGTAGGGGAAAGGTATCCAGAGAGCAAAGTCATGGTGAGAAACAGTTATCCTTCAATAGAGCAGACTCCATGGTGGAGCATTCATGCATCCTACCTGCTATCACCTTTACAGTCATTCCTGGTAAATCTACCTCTCTCTCTCCATGAGTCTGTTTCAGGGCTAGCAGCAGGATGAGGAAGCTGAGGAATTAAATCTAAAACTTAAATACTCCCCTAGAAAACCCACCAAACCCAGTAATCAATATAAACAATAACTGGATTCAACATTTTAAAAAGTAGTGCAAAAACATATAATAAGCAACATATCAAATGTTTAAATAAAGGTAGGATCAGTGCAATATCAGTTCAAGCCACACTGGAACCAGAGGCAAAGGAAACTATCAGTTACACTGATCCTGTCTCCATTTAAAATTGTGATATTTTGTTAATCATGTTTTTTAGTATTGATTTTTATTTTTATAAAATATTGCATTAAATATTTATTACTGAGTTGTGACACCTGCTTCAATGTTGTGTTGACCTGAGTGTCTGACTTGCCTTGCCTTGCCTAAGCCCTACCTGCCATGCTCCCATGCACAATTTCATTCATCATTGCCTCCACCATTGCCTCCTGAGTACACTTTGAATCACTCCCTTCCTCCTTACCTGCTGCCTTGGCCCCACTTTATTTCTTCATCAGGTCTTTCTTAACTAAATTAATAGTTTTTTTTACTAGGTTCACTGATTTCCAGAGCCACCCCCTCCCCCTTCTATATGGCAGTTTCCACTTCCCCTACTGTTTAAGAACCCTAAGGATCTCCCTGGGGCCTAAGGTAAGGTGCTCAAAACTTGCCCCCTGGATTAGTTCATTTATGGTTACTGTAGCAAAATACCTGAGACAGGTTAGCTTTGTAGAGAAAGGAGGTTTATTTAGATCAGCTCTGGAGACTGAAAGTACAAGATAGGGCAGGCCCATTGATTCTACTTCTAGTGAGACATTAATAATGTCAGTCTCAATGGCAGAAGGGCATGTGGGAGAAAAAAAAATCATATCCCAAACTAGAAGCCAGAGGCCACACAAGGATTCAGTTCATTCTTACAATCATTTGTTCTTGTAAGAGCTCAAGGGTCTCACAAAAACCACTTAATCTCTTTAAGGGCAGCTCTTCCTAAAACCAAAGGAACTCCCACTAAACTCCGCCTCTTAAAGGTTCTACCACCCTGCTAGGGACAAAGCTTGTAATACATTAACCTCAAGAGGATAAACCACATCCAAACTGTACCACTCCTTTTACTTTATTTTGCCTTAAACCATTTTAGTTTGCTTCTGCAAACCTCCTTTCTCAATATTCCCTCTCCCAGACTTCCCAGATCAACCCAGGGACATTTACCCTATGATACATTTTACCTATTGTCTAAAAGTTACTGGATTCTCTCATATTATCTTCCATTACTCCCAGATTTTATAATTGCTCTTGTTTTCCGCCTAGAATGCCCCTCTCATCTTTCTGTCGGGGAAATTTGCCCTTTGTGAAGACTTCTATTACTATAATTTTTCCATTGCATTATAATTGTCTGTTGGTACATTTTTTTTTCGTCCACCAGCTCTAAAATGCTTCACAAGGGCAAAGAGGCTGTCTCTAATTCATCTCTCTATATCACAGGCATATAGCAGGTGCTCAAAACAAGTTTGGTGGTTATATAAATGAAAATGAATAATTGGATAATTGAATCATCATGGACAGAATGCTTATAAACAAGGTTTTATTAAGCTCCCAGATTTGAAAGGCACAGGCAAGGCACTCACAATCAGGGCTGCCTTCAGCAAGTGAGTGTTCATAGTGAGCCCCAAAGCCCTGGAACTGCCTGGAATGCACCTTTTATCCCTCCCACTCAACATGTGCACGGAACAGAGTAGACCCGAAGCAAAGGGTCCAAGTGAATTGAAATGTAGGGTGTGGGTGATATGGAGAAGCACCTTGTAAGGTTCCATAAGTTTGAGATGTCCTCTTTCAATTAAAAATTATTTCATTGGATAGAACTAGCTCTCTGTGAAATGTGATCATTTCTGGTAGGAATGCCAGAATTGTGGGTCTTTTTCTTTCCTGAAGTGCTATGTGATAAAGAATGTCAAATGGAAATATTATTGGTCTTAAACAATTATAACCACAGTGATCAGGATAGCATGATTACGAGTGTACTTGGGATAGCATGGCTAGGCTGCTGGCCCCGATCTACATTAGCAATGGTGTTGCTAAAGGCCCACTGTGGCAGGTACATTTGCAAGACACTGGCAATACAAGATGTAGAAAACAAGAGGCTTGTGGAAGAAGCAGATAAACACTGTGAATGCAGAATTACACTGCAATGAGATAACCACCATGATAGAAATATTCACAGGGTACTCTAATATCACAGAGAAATGGTACCTAAGTCTTATGTAAGGAGTGCAGAAATACTCCCTAAAGGAACTGATTCCTGATGTGTGCCCTATAGGGGATAATTCTCAGTTTTAAACCATCCAGATAACATAGGAAAAGACAGAATAATTTAGGCAGTAGGGGCACTGTATGTGATATTTTGAATGCAAAAACAAGATGAAGGAAATTTTCATGAAGAGAACTGCAAGTCAAGCTGAAGGGTAGGGTATTGAAAGAGACGAAGCTCTGAATAACGAATAATTGCTGGATCATAAAATGTCCTGTATGCACACAAAGGACTTACCCTGAAAGGTTTGAGAGGTTTGTAGATTTTTGAAAAGGGAAGTATCTAGTCAGATTTGTTTTTTAGAAAGAATTATTCTAAGTAATTAGAATACTGAGAGGGAGCCAAGACTGGCAGCAGGAAGATCAGTTTGGGGTCCCCTACTGTGGTATAAGCTAGAAAGTGGTTACCCAAAGCAATAGCAATAAAATTAGCAGATTCCTTTGGTCTTAAAGAAATAACATTTTCAGAACTTGATGGCCGGATAAAAATTGTGATAATGGGTAAGGAAGGAATCTAGCATGATCTTCAGGCTACAAAGATGGACTTTTGATGGAGAAGGGACAGAAAGGAACAGGGAGTAGAGATGATATGTTCAGCTCTTCTCACTTGCATTGTAGGGAATTTTGATTTATCTAGGAAGAGATATTGAGAAATAACCTATATCTTGGAAACAGTAATTGAGAACTCATCAGCAAATGGAATCAGGGAGGGGCAGATATAGATTCACTATAGATTCACTAAACACTAACATTAAAGGGGTGGGCAGAAGACAATAAGTCCAAGAAGGAGGCAGAAGGACCACTTGGTGGATCAGGAAGAGAAGGAGCAGTGTCACAGAAGGCCCAAAGTATTGAATGCACAGTGAGCCCTCAACTACCTGCTCCTTCTCTTCCCTGGTGATCAGCCACATCCACTGAAAGAGGCGCTGATACAGGTTAGATACTTTGACCACAGAGAATGGCATGACCAATTGAAACAGAAGTGGAACAGAAAATAATGCTCTAGGCTTGGAATTAGGAGAACTGACGAGGTCTCTGCTCTGTTCTTTATGGAATAAGAGTATTTATTCCCTGCTTCCACATTATTCCTACTTCTTGAACTTCAGTTTTTTCACCTTTAAGATGGAGACTAGGATTCTTTGAGATTGTCTATTTTAATCACACCAATACTAATGTATGATCATATTATTACATGATCCTCGTTGTCATTACATGGAGATCACCATTAGCATTTCTGCTCCAAAGCACACCAGGATACCTGCCCATCCTCTTGGTCTAGCTGAGCCTCACTGAAGCCAGAGACATGTCTCTTGAGCTGAACCTATTATCACTGTGTTAAAGCAAGTTGCACAGGATAGTCATAGCAAGAATCCCCAAGTCCCTCTCTCCCAGCCCCAAGAAAATTCCAAACAGGAAAATCATTTCTAATGAAAGAAAACTCATCTCATATTCAAGGATGACACAAGAGAAAAAATAAATGTCAAGTATCTGTAGTATTTATACCCTGAGATGAAGATTGGAGAGGCTTTTTGCCTTTGTGTTAGGCTGAATAAGACAGAGGGTAGACAGGGGAAAGTTGTTTTGTTTTTTTTTTTCCTCCAAAAGCATTCCCTCTTAGAGTCTCATAATATAAAAGAGCTAGTTTCACTAGATGGTCTCTAGGCTCCTTCCTATCTCTTTTATTGTCTTGATAAATCCTTTACTGGGATAGCTGTCTTACAAAACTGGCCCAGAACACAAATAAACCCCTCTGATCACAAGTTATAAACCTGCCCCTCCTCTCATGGTTCTGCCACCTGTAAGTAACTGAGACTGATCAGGAGATGAAGACCAGAAGTGCCACGGCTCGAGCATCACTCCACTTTTCTTCTCCCTGGGTATGGAAGAGATGGGTGGCCCACCAAGTGGTCTAGACAAGCAGGGCATATTCTCTAGTTCCACGCATGACTTCAGGGTCCAGATGCAGGATAAGCTGGGATCCTATTTGTGCTTGATTTTAGAATCCAGACTCCGCCCCTCACTTACTGTCTGTTCTAATAACTCATCCAATTCCACATGTTGAATTGACATATCATCAATCAGTAGTCCAATAGAGTGCTCCTTAACCTTAATGGTAAATGGATTTTATATGAATTCTCTAGTAGAGCATACCATGAACAAACAAATACGATAGGTCAAAAGTTAAACAGCAAACTATTAATATCGATTAGGTTAATTTAAGCTATCATGGGTAGACTAACAACAGGGTATGTGCTTTCTTTTTTCCTTTCTTCTGTTATTTCCTTCCTTCCTATCACAAACATTTATACTGCCACTCACATGTACCAGTAGATACTCAAGGAATTGTGTCCATACTGATGACCAGCACAATTTTTTTGGCAATGACTATGGATAGTAGATGCCAACAGACTTTGTTGAATAGACCTTTCTCTTCCTGTCTCTCTCCCTTCTCTTCAGTCTTTTGATGATAATATTACTTCTCCCTCACTCTATTTCCATCTGCCTAAGAGGTACTGAATTCATTATCTTTATGTCTTATTTCCAAAGCTCAGACACACTTTGACCCATCTCACAAAATTACATTAAACAGATAATCTATCTTTGGCAGTTAAGGGAAATGATTATTTATTATTTAGGATATTATTTTATCTTTTCTGTTTTTAGGTGATCTAGGCATTAACTTAAATCCCAACTAGTGGAGTCATCCACAAGATTAGCCCAAGTTAGGGCTCTGATGTAGTCTGTTGTATTTGGCATTTTCTTAGCTCTCTGTTTCAATGCTCCTCCCCCTCCTCATTGAAGTTTTTTTCTCTGGTGTTCCATTTCACCAAGAATTCTAAGCTAACAGTCATGATCCTCTTTTTTCTATGTGGAAACAAATACAGACTTAAGGAATTAACCTTTTCTTTTAGCAAGTGATAGAGGACTCTCCGCAAACAAAAATACAAGTGGGAAATCAAAAGAAAGACTCAATGATAAAATAATTTTAAGTAATGAAAGATAATTGGTGATAAGCTTCCCTCACCCCCACCATCCAAACCATGTGGTTAGATTCCGACACTGTCTCCTTATAAATATAATCTTGGTTTGTCAAAATTACTTTCTTTCATCTATGACAGGGTGGTTCTAATCAGCTGAGAGAAATGACTAAAGAACTAATCTAGCTATATAGATAATGGAGAGAGGAATATAGGATGTTCCAAGCAAAAGGAGAATTATAAGCAGAGGGCTAGAAAGCATTTAACTGATAAGTTGGAGTACTTGCAAATAGCATAACCTAAGAAGAAGGGTAGGACATGAGACTAGAGATGTGGCCTGAGGTCAATGCTTTTCATATGATGTGGCAAAACTTTGATTTTGGTGGAATATGGTTTTCTACCTGGGCAACTCAATATTTTGAAAAACTTTCTCTGGGAGCAATATGAAGTTTATTTGGATGGAATGGGGAGCAACAGTGATAAGAGGCTGAAGCATCTGACCAAGAAATATATAAAGGGACACTAAACGAAGAGAGTAGTATCATAGATACCAAAGGTTAGAGTGGTATCAGAGATGAACAAAGGAGGTATATATGAATTCAAAATTCTAGACTGATGACTAGATATAAATGTACCTCTGGGGAAAGATGAATATTGAAGAGTCCAGGTTCCTGGCTAGGTTACTGAGCAGATGGGAGATACTACAAATTAAGAAAGAGAATTTAGAGGAAAGCAGGATACGAGATAAAGATGATAGATTCAATATTGGCTATAAAGAGCCTGAAGCATATGGTACCTGGGAGGCATTCAGGTGACTCTGCTCAGCAGATTTAGGTATGGAAGTGTGGAGATTGTGGGCTGGAGATAAAGATTTGGACATTATGGGGATGCATAGGTATAAAACATAGGTATAAAGAAACTGCCAAGAAGAACATGTAGTGTGAGAGGTGAGCTAAGAGCAGAACCAAAGGAAACCAACCATTTAAAAGGACAATTGGAAAAGAAAGGAAGACACTTCAGAAAGTGAGGGTGCAGCATTTCCAGAGCTGTGAGATGAGAATATGTTCAGAAGATCAGAGAAATTCTCGAAAGTGCTTAGTAGATTTTGGCATATATGAAGTCATTATTTCTGACTTTCACAAGAGTAATTTCAATGAAGTAATGGGGCTAGAGGCCTGATAACAGCCAGTTGATTGAGAAGTAAAAATAATAAGGTCATAAGGTGAAGACAGTTGGGGGTATGGACTGCTTTTTAAGAATCTGGATGGGAAGGAAGAGAGAGAAAAGATCATTGTTAAAAGAGGTCACATTTCATGTTTTTTTTTGTGTGTGTGTGTGTGTGTGTTTTATTCCTAATGTTTAAGGAAAACTTGGTAGTTGAAACAAAAGGGGAATATCGTGCTAACGGAAATAAGCCAATCCAAAACAAACAAACAAACAAAAAAAAAAAAACAAAGGCTGAATGTTTTCTCTGATATGCAGATGCTAATTCACAATAAGGGGGATGGCCTAGGGAAAAATAGAGGTATTTGGATCAGGCAGAGAGGAGTGAAGGGAGGGGAGAGGTTATGAGGGTAGGAAGGATAGGAGAATAAATCAGACATTATTACTCTATGTACATATATGATTACACAACCGGTGTGACTCTACAATACGTACAACCACAAGAATGACAAGTTATAATCAGTTATGAATGATGTGTCAAAATGCATTCTATTGTCATGTATAACTAATTAGAACAAATTTTTAAAAAATAGTAGCCACTTCTATCAGAAAAAAAAAAACAGATTTAGAAAAGGTAGTCAAAAGGTAAGACGGGTTAAAGATACCAAAGAAAGAAGAAAGAAATGAATGAGCCACAGTTCTAGAGGAGACAGAATCGGTGGCCAAAGTAGCTGGGTAAGCACTTTAGCAGGGGGAAGGACACTTCATGCCCTGGAATGAGAGGCAAGGAGTATTTTGTAGTTGTTTGTGGTGGTCAGACAAGGAAATTCCTTCTGGAATCACCATGGAGGAAACAGGAGAGGGTGCCTGACACTCCACCACACGCCCTGATAGACAGGGCAGTCCCCGGATAACATTAGCTTCTGTTCTCTCTAACCCCACTCAATTATGAGCCTCAAAAACCTTGCAGGTAGGAAATTTCAAGCAATGTCTCATCTCTAGCTCTTCAGATATGATTCAAACCCTGCTGATCATAGTCTCTTTGCTGAGAGGATGAAGGACATATTTATCTGTGACTTTCCCAGGTGCTACAAGAAACCTGAGACTTTAATAGAGATTGGGGGAAAAAATCAGCATGTTTGTTGAAAACATCTCACCAACTGATTCACAAACCTCCTTCTATCATCCAGGATCAATATGTTCTGCTCATGGATTCGCTAAGGAAAACTTCTTGGGTAGTTGTCCAAGCATGAAGAAATTGTGGTTCCACAAGGAGCCACAGCTGAAGTACCCAAGTGCCTTGGCTGCCACAGTGGGTGTTACAGCCTGTTCTCCACTTGTGACTGCTATCAAACCCCCAGTAACCACGAGCAAAAGTTCACTGTTCAAGGACAAAGCAGTGCTGGCTTTGCAGGTTAGTCATTTAGATATAGGTACATCATTAAATGAGTCAATATTTTATAAATGCTCTGAACAAAACTTAGAAAATGGTAGTTATTATTGTTGTTATTAGTATTATTACTATTCCTCATATTCCCCATATTCCCTACAGGACCAAAAATCTTTCCCATGCATGCACTGGAAACTCAATTAATATTTTGCAGAGTAATTAATTGATGTTTTATGAAAGCAGCTTGAAAAAGGATTGAGGGGTAATTGAATCCCTGGGATGTAGCAGAATTAATTTGACGTTTGGAATCAGACAGATGTGAGTCTAAATTGAGTAACTATCACTTATTCACTGTTTCCTGAGTATCAGCTTTTTCATCTGTTAAATGGGTATATTAAATTATACTTCAGAGGGCTCTTGTGAGGAGTAGGATTATAAATACACACACACACACACACACACATATCCATTGCTGAACACTCATCATTAAAAAAAATTAAATCTCTCTGCCACCTTTGCCCCCTTCTTCTCTAAGGAAGAAAGTAGTGCCTTAAGTCAGGACAAGTATTTGATATATGGAATTGCTTCTCTTTTCCATGCACCTCTCCTTTATTTTTCAAATATCTGGCCATGTCCCTTTGTCCCTGGTCTTTCCTTAACACCTTTGCACTAGTTTCCTGGAACAGGAGTGATGCCCAAGAGCCCTTCCAGAGAGTGGGTGCTCACGTCAAAGTGGGGTAGCCAAGGTAATTAAACAAAGGAGGACCAGCTTCTCCTGTGTGTCACTCAATTAAATAGCCTGCTGATATGTCAGCTGAAAAAAAGACACTCAATTACAGCCTCTGACTAGTGGCAGAGGATGCAAAAATGCACTGCAAGTTTCTTGTCAAGTCTGAACTTATGATTTCTGGAGAGATTTATGATTTCTCTTCAGAAATGATAAGGTCCCTACTCAGGGAACATGGTGCAGCTTAGAAATAGTTGATATGGCATAGGTACTAAAGGCTGTGGAAGCTTGGAAATGCAAGTGTTAATAAGCATTCCTTCTCTACTTTTTGCTTAACCAAAGCTTCAAGAATATATACTGCTTTCCTTTTAAGTTCTTAGGTCCCTAGCCTCTTTCTTCCCCACAGGACCTTTGGTCACTGTGCTGCATGTAAATGCAGAACAGCATTCCTTTCATGGTCTGACCCTGACTCCTGCAGTCTTGCCTAGGAGCCCAGGGGAGTATGTGCAGATGCAGATCTGACTGCTGGATGACAGCCCCCAAGTAACTGGAGGAGTTTTTGGGGGCAACTTGTACTGGTTCCCATTGGTCAGACTTTGAACTTCAGCATCCTACTTGTTGCTTTGAGCTATTTCACTTTTCTCCTCTCCCAGCTTTCAAGACAGATGCAGTGTGCCAGGGTGAGGGTCTAGAGGAGACAAGATTAATTGCTCTATGGTCAGAAAAAAAAAAAGTGGCAAATTTGATGTTTTGAGAAAGATGAATAGTGAAACACAGCCAGGATGTTGTGCCTGGTCTTTTATTTTGGAGTGAAAAATGCCTAATACAATTAAACAAAAGCTCATTTTCTAGGGCACCTCCTTGCTTAGAGTTTAACTCAGAATCTCAAATCCCTTTGCCTTGCAGACAACTGAGAACTCTCTTGGAAGCAAAATGTGTGGATTGGAGTTGTACTTTCTCCCTAAATTTCTAACCTTGTACCAATCACTGAACAACTCCTTAGGATAGGCAGAGTAATCCCAGCACTACCCATAGGAAAGAATGTGAGGGTTATAGGGTCAGATGAAACGAGATGTAGATGTGGACAGGCTTGCCAATATTAAAGAGATCTAAAGTGCAAGCTATTCATACCGCTCACAGTCATTTCATTTTTCACCTCTAATTTTGTTATCCTTGGCATAAAGCCATAAAAGGCTATAGAGCTTTAAGGAAGTCATAAAATTTCCAAACCAATGGAGACCTTAAAGATCATTGCTTCTAATCCCCTCATACTGTAAATATGGAAACAGACAAAAGCTAAATAATGATAACTAACATGTGCTGGGTGTTTACTGGGCAAAGCTCAACTCTGTTCTACAAAATAATAACTCATGTAATCATCAAAACTATTCCCATGATCTACTCTGATTATCATCTCCATTTTACAGAGCAGAAACTAAGCTCAGCAACTTCTCTGAGTTTCCATTGTGGCCGCATCAGGGCTTAAGTCCAGGAAATCTACCCTTTCCCATCCTCAGAAGTCTGCCTAAATGCTGAGTCCCAGAGAGGTATAGGCAAACTTGCCCAAGATAACTCAGCAGTCAGGGATGGAACCCATGTCTTTTGATCCACAGAACAGATATCTCCGATCATTGTAGAGGGTTGTGGACAAGACCTTGAGCTCAAATCCTGGTTGGACACCTGATTATTATTGGAGATGACTTTAAACCAGTCATTAGTCTACCTGGCATTTGGGTTTTTTCATTATATAAGAGTGTCATAAAATAGCATCTTTCTCATAATTTGTAGTGAGAATTATAGGAAGCAGTAAATGTAAAGCCCACAGAGGAGCTCCTGGATGTGTTTGCTCAGCAGATGGTAGCCATTATGGTCACATCATGCTGCTTCCTTCAGAATGGTGCACAAAGAGAGGATGGCAGCAGGAGCGACTTCTCAGTGGCAGAGAGGCAAGACCCAGAGGAGCTGGCTGAGGTAGGACAGACACAGGGAATGGATATTCTAGAAGATTGAGTTTGCATCAGATAGCAGTAGCCAGGGTAAAGATAAAAATGAAGTAGAGAAGAAAGGAAAAGGAAAAAAAAAAAGAAAGCTAAAGTCACAAACTCCACAAGAAACACCTGCTGCTTCTTCACTCACGATCCTGGGACAGCCACATTTAGCTAGCCAATCTGCTGCCAAAACACAGGTTTCCAGCCAGGGAAGGAGCTCCCCGCTCCTCCCAAGGGAGTTCTGAAGATATGCAAACTTTTGCAATTGCTTCTGCCTCCTCAAATCTCTCTTCCTCTGTTAACAACTCGACAGACATCTTGTCTGTGTTTGATAAATAAGCTTCTCTATTTATTCAGGGGAGTGAATTTGTACCTATTATGATTCAAATGACATTGACATGATATTTTCTCTCTTTTTTCCCCTGTTGTTGAATCAGGAAAAGAAAATCCATAGAAAAAAAAAAATCACAAAAACCCAAAGCAATTACTCTGCATATTGGTCCATGAAATAAATAAATGCATAAGCTAACTCTCTTTTGGGGTGGAGGTAAAGGAACTGATAAATAATTTAGAAATTGTTGCCGCTTCCTGGTTCTCAGAGATGCAGCTGGCATGTGCTAATATGAGCACATGCTGCATTCATTAGGCGCTGAGCAGCGTTTTAATTCCTCAACCATTAACATTATCTGCAAGTGGGGCTGCACACGGAGTCAGATCCTAGGGATGTCAATCAACCCCTTATACAGCACTGGCTTCATCATATGGAGTGCTACCCCTCCTGGGGCTGCCTGAGTCAGTCAATCAGAAGTGACTGGATCAGATTGGCAGGAAGGGGAGGTGGGCAAGTGCGGGTGGGCTGGTGGTGCACCAGTCCAAAAAGTGGGTTCTGCATGGCTGGAAACAGCTGTGCTAACAGTTCTTCCTGTTAGATCAGGTTACACTGAGCCCATCTCTTCCCTTTCCCCAACAACCCTTTGGAATTGAGGTGACTCAAGAAGTTTCTGTAAAGTTTTGGATGTCCATGATGTGCTAGAATCTTATTCAGTACCAAATCCCTCAGGCAGAGGAATCATGGGAGAGCTTGTCATCAAAAGATTTCAGGCCCCTGTTTTCTAGATATAGATTATCTGGGAGAGCAACTGAGTCAACATTCACAGATTCTCTGGGGAGCCCCAGGTCGTGTGGTCCTGGAATTGTCAACCTGATTATGACGCACAGGAGGAAATTCATTTTGCATCACACACACAGGGATATACACAGTGAATACACACACACACCACTGAAATACAACATTCATAAAATATCTTTTACTGTATGTCATGCACTTTAATAATTCTATTTCATTTTCCAAACATTTCAAGTGGAGGTCACTAAATTATTTAATAACCCATAATGGTTGCAGCTTACAGTTTGAGTAACACTGAGTTAGTCCAATACTTAGGTCTCTCAGAGCTGTGAAAATAAGCAGAACTGTTGCCAAGGCAGGCATCTGTCTTGGAGAGACACTACCACGTATCTGGGGGAACTTTTTAACAGTCACTTCTAAACTCAGCCCAATAATACAGATTTGAAAAGCTGTTGAATTTTTTTGTTTGGTGTAAACCTAATGCCTAGAGGCAGGGTGACTGGGCTGATGTAGTCTGGAGCACTCCTGGTGGGGACTGAACTCCTGACTGTTTTGCAGTGAGAATAATAGGAATGTATACATCTCTCATGTAAAACGGGACTGTCAAGGGTGTGCTCCTCAAGATAGTGAGCTTCAGCAAGTAACAATCCACATCCTTCTGGGAACTCCATCTCTTTGACCTTAGTTCCTCTGACTTTCTTTACCTTCTCCTTATGTTTTCTTTACCAATAATACGTATATATGTTTTTTCTTAATCTTCATTATTCATCACTCACACACTGAAGAAGCAATTCTTCAAAGTTTCTGCAGGCCCAGAAATTAAGGATTGGGTTAAGAGCAATGCATGTTGTGTTCACATATGTATACACATGAGTGTGTGTGCATGTGTGTGCTTGTATCTCTGTGTATGTGGTGTGTGTGTGTGTGTGTGTGTGTGTGTGTGAGAGAGAGAGAGAGAGAGAGAGAGAGAGAGAGGAGAGAGAGAGAGAGCTGGAGAGCAGGCTGATGATTTCATTTCTCCTGTACTGGGGGCTGTGAGCATAGAGTGTTGAAGGAGGAATAAGCCTGCAAATCCCCAACACTAAGAAAATAAATTAAAAACAGAGAAGAAATCATTGCTTTGTTATTTTGATTTCAAAAGGGCTGTCTCCTCTCTAAGCAGACTAGGTGTACATTTGATTCAATTGCTCTAGAAACAACAGCAGCAATTTGTAGCCATGATCTACCCAACCACCTAATTTCAAAGGAAAGGAGGGAATTTGTGAAGATAATCACCAAGAGGTTAGCAATGCTGTGAATTTAATAAACTTAATTCACTGTGCTGCATAATATCCTAGGGAGAGAAAAGAATGGAATGCTTCTCATCTTGAAGAGAAACTGAGGAAGGGCTAGCACATAGCCTGCACTGCAGAGGCTAATTACCAAGAGCTAAGGTTAGGATTTACTTGTCACTTTTTCCAAACCTCTTAAGCCTTAGACACACTTATGTGAGTTAGGGCAGCTTACTTAAACATTTAGAGTCTAAGTGTATTCTGTTATAACATGGAGATAATAAAGGCACCCCATTGTAATAAGATTGTTATAAGGATTAAATGGCATATACTTTGTGCAGGCCTGGCCCTCAGAAAGTACTCCATGAGTCTTGTCTTCATATTCAATTTGGACTACCTCCACATATCTCTGTGTTCACATTTACTTCTTTTTTGTATTTTTTTTATTTGTTTTAATTACTTATACATGACAGTAGAATACAGAATACATTTATGCACTTTGATATATCATACATAGATGGGATATAATTTCTCACTTTTCTGAATGTACATGTTGTAGAATCACATTGGTCATGCAGTCACATATATACATATAATAATAATGTCTGTTTTATTCTACTGTCCTTCCTATACCCACATCCCAACCCTCCCCTCCCTTCATTTCCTTCTACCTCATCTAAGGTAACTCTATTCTTCTCTAATGCCCTGCTCCCCTTATTGCTTAATTAACATTTACTTCTTTTACTTCTTATCTTCTCTCTCTCTCTCTCTCTCTCTCTCTCTCTCTCTCTCTCACACACACACACACACACACACACACACACACACACACATTCTTGCTTTTCCCTGTAGGCTCCATCCATGGGTATAATACTTGACTGAGAGGATTCAGAACAGCTGTGAGCAGCATCTATTGGTGGTGATATTTGGAGGGCAGGGGAACAGATCCTACACCTGTTCCCATGTTGCTGTCTCTGTGCTTAAGAGTCTGATGGCTTGGGGCAAAATCCTCTAGGACCCTGATAGATAAACCTCCTGCTCTGCTTAAAGTCCCTGCTGAGTGACAGCTCCTACCCTGAAGGGTAGCTCAAAGGGCCATGCCCCCTAGTAGTCCCCAACCATCTGTTGGTTATTAGCCACAATCAGGGCATCCTGTTGTGGCTTTGGAGGACAGAGAAGGGCTCTGTGGCTCTAAGAATAAGCAGAGGACACTGAGGGTTCTTTTCTATTAAGCCGGGATATCATTCCTGCCACATAGCCCTTGCAACCATGCTCTAGGAATTACTCTAGTACATTCCGGGGAGTATCTGGTCCTGTCTGTCTGGGCTAATGATAACCTGGTTTGGAATTCTGAAAAAGAAAGAGACAGTGTTCACAGTAGAATTCAATACTTCATCGACTTTCAATCAGAATTTGTTCTCTGCTCTGCAAAAACACAGCACCCAAGAAACCTTAGATTAATATAGATGGTCCTGAGGGTTTAGGCCTCAGGTCCTGGAAAAGAAGGGTCCCACCCATGATGAGGACTTGAATTGTGTATAAGACAAGATGTACTAAGCTGGCAACTTGGGCAAAATCACAGAAAAGTCTCTCAGATGGGCTGTTGCTTCTATTATAGCCTCCTGCTTTGAAGGGTTTGTTACTCCTAGTTAAGAATAAAGTCCAATGGATTTTTCTCAGATTTTGTTCTGTCAGAGTTTATCATGCCTTCTTTCTGTCAGGACTTCAGAGAAAGAATGGGCCATGCTATGTTTGTGAAAATAGCAATACCAGAGAGATGATCATCCAGTAGGTCACCCATTTGTAGGGTTATCAGTTTATAGTTCACCCTTGAGCAGCTCACCACGCTGCCATTGTCATGTAATCAATAAATACAAACTCATTTGTCAGCTGTGAAAAGCCCAATTAGGAAGGCATACCAAGACACACACCAAAACCAAATATAAATCATTCTGGGTCATCCATTCTCGGGATTCGTCTACCATTGGGGAAAACTGAGGACCTTCTAGGTTCAGAGTGATATACACTGGCATATGTGCACGCATGTGTGTTTGTGTGGGTGTGTAAATCCCCATTGGCTTTAATGTATGCCCCCGCCCTTCCACTCCATGAATCAAGGTTCTGGGAACATTGAATAATAATAATAAAAAAAAATCGGAGACCTTGTCCAGGAGAAAGATCAACCCAGTCTGACATGTTCAGGGGCTTGGGATTTTAGGAAAAGCACTTGCATTATTTGACCAACTTTTAAAACATTATTTGCTGCTACCCTTGGCCCCTCACAGCACTGGTTGGACATTGATAGATGAAATTCTGCCAGAGTCTTCCACGAAATGTGGTTCCCAGCTGGCAGAAGGACATCCTGGGCCCTTGGAGGGCACTGCTAGTTCCCAGGACTCGGGCAAAAGACATCTCTGATTTGTGAGCTCGTTTGGGATGTCACAATGTCTGATTCTGTAGGACATTTGCCAAGTTGGGAGTGAGGTTGGGGACGGGATGGGAAAGGAGGGTGAGGAGGAAGAGGGGAGAGCCAAGAAGTGAGAAGGAAACTGAGAGGGAGTGGGAATTCTCAGAGACAAAATCTGTTGTAGGTCCTCTGTTAATTTATAACTTGTGAAATATGCCACTCGGGTTAGAGATGGCTGCCAGAGAATGTGGATTTAGTAATGAATTGATTATGTGGCTTTTTTCCCTTTCTCTGCTGCACTCCCTTCCTGTGGGTTGCTGCAGACTCTGGAAAGAGAATGACTGGCCCTCCTGACAGAGTTCACCAGTGTCCTAAAGTTTCACAGCCCTGCCATCTTTACAACTCCCCTCCACATTCTCAGAAAGTCTTCAAATGGCACAAGGTCTCCGAGGACTTTTTTTTTTTTTTCTTGAATTTTATTCTTGAATTAAGGACGAAGGGACCATCTTCCTGGAGCTTCCTCCACCCTTCATCCTCCAGGCTCCCTGGGCACCTTCCTCATGCTCAGCAGTCCCTCGGCCACAATCTCCAGAGAGAGAGGAAACAGTTTGTCCTAAAGTGGGAGACAGGGAAATTGCCTAGAAAGCCAAGCACCACGTAAACTGCATTTAAAAAACAAGAGCTGTTACTTTAATTATGGCTCCCACTGCTTTATCACCAGCCCTGTTTCTCACACATTCATCAGAAACCTGGTGATAAATCAATCTCTGGAAGGCAGAAGCAGCCAGGGCTGCTGTGCCTCTGGGCTCCAGCCTTTCTCCTTCCTGGGGCTCTGTCTCCTGGAGCCATCGCCTGATTTGTATGCAGCCTGGCACCTCCAGGATTCTGATTTCATGTCGGCTTTGGACTGAGTCTGGGAATCAGGCTGATGTCCCCAGTGTGGATCTCATTCGGACAAAGAAAGGGTCAGAAAGGAGGGCCAGATTCATAAAGATTGAATAATATTAAGGTAGCTAATGATAACAAGAATGCCAATAAATAAAACATATAATCATCCATTTATTTTTAATATATTTACTTAATAAGCATGTAATAAAATATTAAATACATAGATATTAAAACATAGTATTAGCAACTGCCATTGACTAAATACATATTACATGCTCACTAATATATTAATATTCAGTGTTCAGTGCCCATGAAAGCACTCATGATAACCGGCATCACTCAACTATGAACACTACCCTTAAGCCTTTGGCTCCAGGTCACACACAGAGCAAAGCCAGGGTAGAGCACTGGGCCTCTCTGCCATGTGGTGTTAGCTGGTGATGTGTGTACTCCTGGTTCAGGAATCCTGGCATGTACCTGGTGACAGCATTTAGAAGGACCAGGAACAGTGCAAAGCTTGTGCTCAGACTGAACCACTTGTGGTTGCTTTTCACAAAAGGACAGGGAGGACATGAGGAGGGAATATTGTGACATTAGACATCTTGTAATTATTTTTCAGAAAGAAGGTTGAGACTCAGAGAAGTGAAATCATTGACCTCAAGGGAAACCTGAGACAAGAATCTGGTTCTCTGAAGTCCTGGGCTGGCAATTTTTCTACTAGGTGTGAAGAGGATAAGAAAATGTTGCATTGGAACCTTCAAAATATTTTATGTCTTCTTATATGTGCCTTTTTTTCTTTCCTGTGTGTGTGTGTGTGTATGTGTGTGTGAGTAGGCAAGTGACCCTTGGTACTGCAGGGTTATCATCACGTTCAGCAGGAAAGTGGGAGCTACAAGCTCCCAGGCACACCTACTATAGGGAGAGAATGGTTTTGCTGGCAGTTTCTTTGTGGAAGATGACATCCAATGCTGAGAAAAGGGACAGGATCTGCATGGCATTTGCCCCTTGTTGCAGGATAAGAGGAAGCCTCTAAAATAGAATATAATTCTTCTACTCAAGCAGTAGCAACCCTAAGGAAGAAGAAACACTGAGATAAAGAAAAACAGTGCTTAGAGAACAATCTCCAAACCCTTTTCTTGACTAGCCCTGGTTCTCAGCTTTAAAAAACAATTCGGATCTTGCCTATTTATAAGACGATGCCAGCCCTCAATAGCCTCTCCACTTTGTCAATATTATGTGATTTTTCAAAAGTGAAGTATGACTTACATACAGTAAAATTCACCATTTTTCAAATATATAGTAGTATTTTAACAAACATTGTTATGTAACCTACTCCAGAATCAAGTTATACGACATTTCCATCATCTAAACGTTCCCTCATGCCCATTTGTAGTCAACTCCTCCTGCTAGCTCCAGCCCTTTATCTGCTTTCTGTCATTCTAGTTTGGTCTTTTCTAGAATGTTCTATGAATTAAATTATATAGTATTGAGCCATTTGAGTTTACTTTAGAGGTATTATATCAGATGTTTCTCCTTTTTTTAAAAAAATTGCAGAACACAATTCCATTGCCCTGCATATTGTGGTTCATTATCTTAGTCCACTCACCAGTTGAAGGGCATTTGAGTGTTTCCAGTTTTGGAAAATTATGAATAAAGCTACTACCAATATTTGTGCAAAGGTTTTTGTGTGAACCAATATTTTTCATTTTCTCAGGCTTGCTGGAATGCAAGATAAGGAATATAATTGTCAAAAAAAATCGTGTATCTTCTAGGTGTACAATGTGATATTTTGATATCCATATATATTGTGAGATTATTATCACAATCAAATTAGTTAATGTATTCATCACCTCGCATAGTCATTATGTGTGTGTGTGTGTGCGCACGCATGCGTGTGCTGCAAGGGAGCAGTCTTAAGATCTGCACTGTTAGAGGATTTCTAATATACAAAACAAAATTTTTCACTATAGTCACCCTGTTACATATTAGGTCTCTAAAACTTACTCATCTTAGAACCACAAGCTTGTACTATGACCAACATACCCCCACTTTCTCCAGCCCCTGAACCCTGAAAACTTTCATTCTATGAATTCTAAGAGTTCAACATTTTTAGATTTGGCCTATAAGTACATCTCTTTAGGTCAGTTTCACAGAGATTTTTCTTTAGTTGTTTCTAATTTTTTTTTTTTTTATCAACCAAATACTGTTGAATATAAGTAGGTGTCAGGAAGTATACAGACATGGAAGATAACAATGCTTTTCTAAAATGTGTTTGTCTCCATGGAACCCAACCTGCTGATGGAGAAGGAAATATTCCACTTTATCACAAATAGTGAGTTGAAGTCATAATACACTGGCCAACTCAAGTCATATTGGCATAAGATTGGTTATAAACAATCCATAGAGGCTGAAGATTTTTCTCAGTAGCAGAGGGCTTGCCTAGCCTGCTCAAGGCTCTGGGCTTGATCCCCAGAACTGCAATAATTAAATAAGTAACAAATAAATTTTTTACAAGCAAAAAAAATTAATAGTGATCATCTGTAATCACAACAAAAGATTCTGGTCCATAGTCAATCTCTCTCTCAGGTGCATAGCAAGGGCAGATTTTGTAACAATCCCCCGATCTTTGCAATTTCTCTCTTATACTTAAAAACATTCAGAGAACCATAACTATTTGAAGAATAAAAAAAATGTTGTACTAATAGTTCTTTTTGTGCACAAGCCTTATAAAGAGCAAAGTTACAGTACTTCCATAACATAAGGTCATCTTGTTCAACCTCCTAGCTGATACTTGAATCTCTCCTGCAACATGGTTGCTCAGACAATGGATGGATTTCCCTAGTTATGTCTGCCCACTATCCTGATAATTATAATGAATCAAGCGCAACATTTAGAGTGGGATGTACCCTGTAAAACTGTACGCATCCTTAGAGATTATACCAACTTCTCTTTATAACTTCCTCTTCTTCTCATCTTCATTCTCCTTAGCCTCATCCTCCTCCTCTTCACCATCATCAATATTTTTGTTATTTACTCTACAGACAATTCTGAACACTAAATTTTTTCTTTATATAAGCCAAAATTTGTAACCCTATTACTTCATCCATTGATTTTACTTTTGGCTTTTGGGGCTATTGCAACTAAGTGGAAATCACATGAGTGGTTTCAAAATATTTGAAATCATCAGTCTTTTCCTCTCCAGGCTAAAAACTACACTCCCTCAGTTCCTTCTGTTCGTCATCATAAGACACATTATCCAGTCTATTCATCATCTGGGCCACTCAGGACATGATTCTGTTTGTCTATGAATCCCCAACTGCTTATCATGCTGCAAATGCCGTTTGTTCTGGACACTGTTGGTCTATTAATATAGTCCCATATATCAACTTTGGGGAAAGCTACATTGCAACATTGAACTAATGACATATTATGCTTTCTAGCAACAAAAATTCCTAAACATTTTTGAGTTCTGCTATTGAGCCTTGTTTCATTTTATTGCTTTGAGACAACTGCATCATTAAAAAAAAAAAAAAAAATCTTGGCCTATTTCCTGAGCTTGTCAAGATCCCCTGAAGCCCAGTTCTGTCGTGTGACTATTAACTATCCATCCCAGCTTTGAGTTAGGTGAAAGTGTGACCAGTGAGCCATCAGTATCTCCTTCTTACACTGATAAAAATGTTGAGAAGGCCAGGGATGAAGTCTGAGGCCTTCCTCCGGATTGACACAGATCCATTATTCAGAGCACTATGGGGACTGTCATTCACCTGAATACAAATCCATCCATATTCCAGGGACTATGCTTAAATTTAAAAAGTGATGTTGACCAAATTCTTGCACAAGTAACTAGTAAAAAAAGGAAATGAGGTTGGATTAATAAGATTTAGACACAACGAATTGATGTTTGTTGCTAGTGGACACTGTTTTCCTTTTCAAGTGCTTGTAATCATCCTATTTCGATGTCCTCCCACCAATAGATTTTCTTTCTAAAAAGAAGCACTGTGAATCAGCTAAAATTCTAGATATTTAGAATAAATATTGATCATTCTCCTTCTCAATGTCTTTATAAATGGATGTAGGGAACAAGCCTTCAGTAATGTGCAATGAACTCACCTATGAGATACTTTAAATATCATTGGGAACCAACAAGCTCTTTCAGGACTTGGCTGATAAAATTGTGGAAAGGAAGTTGAGGAGAATCAGCACCTGTTTATTGGGCATTTTGCTGGTAAGTGCAAGGGGCCAGTGGCCCCGAGTCCCAGCAGGTCCAGAGCAGCAGCTGTCTAGCCTTCTCTCTGATGGCAGTGCAGATGTCTGCTCCATGACCCTGCTCCATGACCGAGGCTCATGCATGGTGCCATGCTGGCATTTTAATAGCACAGAGAGGTGGCATTTGCATTCTTCCATGCAGTCAGACCAGATGCCTTTATGCACAAAGAAACACGAGCCAGCTTCTCCAGGGGAGCCAAGTAACGGACATGCTTGAATAAAATCTCAAAGTGTGATTCCTGAACTAGAAGCCTCAGTGCCAGTTGGGAGCTTGTTAGAAATGCAAATTCCTGGGTCAGCCCAAGCCTACTGAATCAGAAACTATGGGTTGGGACCTAGAAACTGTTTTAACCTGAACTCTAGGTGATTTGATGCATGCTAGACTTGGGGAAGCATTGGTCCAGCATTTGACAAACCAGAGGGCCCCTAGACAACTCTGGGAAAGAGTGGCCCAAAGTTTGAGAAAAGTCTAAAGATTTGGTTCAGCAAACATTTCCTGGAGTGGGAGTGGTATTCTGCTGAAGACTTGTGCCAGACCCTAGAGGTGAGATACAGATATGAGTAACACATAGAGCAAAACCCCATCCTCAGGTTGATTACAATGTAGACATGTACAAATAATAGTAGACAGGAACAGATTAAGTGCCATAAAAATCCTACAGCAAGTTGAAAGGAGAAAGTCTAGTTGAGTTGGGAGAAGACAAAGTGAAGGCAGGTGAAGGCAGATCCATTGGGTGGATAGATTTCGTGGTGACTGTAATTTAGCAGACAGAATTTGTAGAAAGAGCTCTCAGATAGGACTGAACACTTTTCCTCTGTACCCTCTACTATGGGGTTTCGCTCCAAGTAAGCATATTTGTGTGTCTACCATCTGAAGGAAGGCTCTAGTTGGGTCATCAGTGACCTCAGTCAAATCCAACTGTCTCTTTTCAATACTTAGCTCACTCCACTTGCCAGAAGTCTTGTATAAATCACCTGCTCGGGCACCTGGTAACCAGGAATCAGCTTTCTCCTTTTCATCCTCCCACCTTGCCAGCTCTTTTTTCTCATCAGAATATTGGGACAACAGAGAGTCCAAGACTCAACCCTCTTCTCTTTTATGTCTACACTCATCACCTCAATGATCCAATCTCAAATAAACAAGTTCCACACTCAGAGGTCTCAGTCCCTTGAAGCTGCTATAGGGCACACCATGGACTAAGTAACTCATGAACAGCAGAAATCTACTTCTCAAAGTTCTAGACTCTGGAATTCAGAGATTGTGGTGTCAGCATGGTTGGGTTCTGGTGAGGACTCTCTTCCATGCTGCAGATGGTTACCTTTTCATCATATCCTCACAGGGCAAAAAGAAAGAAAGAGAGCTCTCTGGGGTCACCTTCATAAAAATACTAATCACATACACAAGGGCTCCTGAAGTCTCCAGCTCCTAAAACCCCACCAAGGCCCAAGCAATTATTACATCAACTGGGGTTTAGGACTTCAATGTATAAACCCTGGAGGGACACAAACATTCAGTCCATTGCAGCAAATGATTCCAACACTTCCAACTCAGACTTCTCCTTGAACTCAGAATCCACTTGCTATACCAACGTAATCTCCCCACTTTGCTATCTCATAGGTATTGGAGATATACCAGGCCTCAATATAATAGTTTCTCATTTCTGACACACCTTAAATGTCTTCATTTTAGGAAAAAAAAATACATATATAGTATATAATAGTATATATAGTATATAACTAAATATATTAGGTAATATATATGTTTATATATTTATACATTTGGGAATATATATTTTATTTATGGGAATACACACACACACACACACACACACACACACACGTGTATTTGGGAACATATATATTCTTCCTAAACCTCTGGTCAAAACTTGGAGTCATCTTTGTCTCCACTTTTTGAAACTCCACATCTAAGCCAACAAATTGTTTGTGCTTTAAAATTGCAGAATATGGATATGATATCCAATATCACCAAGAAAAAAAACAGTGCAGAAGTTCCACTTCTCAACTCCTTCACCTGTTTGTTATCCATCTCCTCCATTCGCAGTTCCTCAGCAGCATTCCATCTCATTCAGAATGAAAGGCAAATGCTTTGACACAGCCTAAGTGGTGCCGTCTGGCCCTTTCATCTCTTACAGTCCTCTTTCTTTTTCCTCTGTAGTGCCTCAGACCCCACAGCTTACACCCACCTCAGGGTCTTTACACATGTGAGTTCCTACTGCAGGAAAAGTATTTCTTTCATAACTACCTGCATGCCTTTCTGATGTTTCTCGACAAATTTCATCTTCTCTAAGAAGCTACCCTTGGCTACCATATGGTAAAGTTATACCTGCTATAGTTTGGATCTGAATCCCCCAAAGTTCCATGTGTTAAAATCTTGGTCCCCAGATCATTGTGTTATTTGAAAGTGGTGGAGCTTTTAAGATGTGGGCCCTAGTGGGAAAAAGTTAGGTCACTAGGGACAATTCCTTCAAATGAGAGTGTGGGATCCTGCCTCCTCCTCTGTCCTTCACTTCCTGCCTGCTATAAGGTGAGGGGCTTCCTCTACCACATGCTTCTTCCATGATGTGCCAATTTACCACAGGTCCAAAATCAACAGAGCCAACCAACCATGGCCTGAAGCCTCCAAAACTGGAAGCTAAATATTTATTCATTATAAATTGATTGTATCAGGTGTTTTATTTTAGTTATGGATACACACTTCACACTCTGACTTAGCATTCTTTATTTTTCTTCATCATGGTTACAGTTTTGTTTTGTCTTTTGCCCTCCATGTGCCTCCTGAAAGAGAGTGACTCTGTCACTGTTCACCACTATATCCCCCACACCTGGAACAGTTTCTGGCACAGAAAGGAAGCTCAATAAATGTTCATTGAATCATTGATTTGTAATATGTTACATGTCTATTTCTCTATAATGAATGCTTTCCTCCTTGTTTAGGACTGAAGCATCTTATACAATCCTAGACCTCCATCATCCAGCATGACACAAGGCACATTGTATGGAATGAATTGAGAAGATATTTCAGATATTAGAAAAACCTGAAAATAAACACAGAGATAGAAAAGCACAGGGATACAAGGCCCAGTAAATAATCTAGTTTAGCTGGCTCAGAGGTCCACATAAGAAAAGGAAAAAAAGGAAAGGAAGAAGGAAGGAAAGAAAGAAAGAAAATAAATTATAAACAAGGCTCAAAAGAATAGGCAGTCTGAAATGTCAACTATAGCCCCAACTCAAAACATAATCACCCACAAGCTCTTAAAAACAGACAGGATCCTCCCTATAAGTAAAGATGTTCTTTGGTTCCAAGTTAACATTATGCATGAAATTAAGGTTGACTTTTGGGCTCCCCTTTCCCTTCCCAGTCCCATTTCCCTTGGGGCTGAGCTGAACTTCAACTTTTCAAACTATCTGCCGGAAGCACTGCTATCTGGTGCTGGGGTTCTAGACCTGTCCACCTGGGGAGCTTGTCAAATAAGGATTGATGGGGAGGGGTAGTCCCAGCTCAGCTACCAAAGCAAAGAATACCATGTGATAAATTGAGGTGGCCATGATGTCTTGCTGAGAGAGCCACTCCTTGCCAATGTCTCCCCCATCTCAGGAACAACCACTGGCACTGGGCTTCTTTGCTTCAGATCCACGCTCCTCACATCCAAACCTCTGTCTGGCCCTGGGCTCAGTCCTTCACATGAGACTAAATTTAGGCAAAGCTCTATTTGCCTCTGAGTATCATTGCTACAGCTCTCTTCCCCAGTATTTGAGACCCTCCCTCCATTTTTCTGAGCCTTCTCCCTTATAGGGGGATAATGTTCTCCCCTGGAATAATTTCTTCAGTAAAATTATAGACTCTAATCTGATACATAGTTCTATTCCTTTGTGGTGGGGTTTTGGAGGTTTCAACATTTGAAAGCAGAGGTTTAGCTCAGTGGTCTGACTCTGGCAGTGGAAATTCTAATAGCAGCCTGATGACTGGGATGTTCCAGGGGCTGGCTGCACAGCATCTGGAACCAGACTCTTCTTATACTGCCTGTCTGCAGCAACTCCCTGCCTCCCAATCTGTGGCCAAGCCTTGCGTACCCAAGGGGCTGGCTGCAGCTGCTGCTTTACATTTGCAGATTTCAGGTCGATTACTGAGCCACCCATTGACAGCACCTGATGCTTTTACTGGCCCAGCAGCTGCCAAGCAGAGATTTTTAAGTCTTGCTGAGCCTCTGAAATGGAACTATCATGCTTGCTTTGAACAGCACACACACAAAATCAGAAAAATTTATAGTCTGCAAGGGTATCTGCAACAATGTTTCCTGTTTGAGGAAGACAGAGACAGACTGATTAAAAATATTAAAGATTGTGATGTCTTCTCCTCTCCCTTCACAACCCCCCTTCTTCTCTCTGTGTTTATCTTTTGCTGGAGGCACATTTCAGAGCTTAAGTCTGACAGTTTCATTTAAAATTATTTAAACTACACCAAATACAGGATCAGTATACAGGTGATTTTTCTTCTCTCTGTGGCCCCAACTTCATAACAAATCAGGACGTGGAGGCTCACTGCAGATGTCATTAATTTCTGAGTCTCTGACCCCTGTTCATTCCTGCTTCCCACCCCTTGCCCCCACAACTCCATGCATACACACTGCCCATGGAGACAACTTCCTCAAATTTATGGCATCTGCAAATTGTATGCTTCCTTGGATGGATTTAAACTCTTCGCCCCTCTATCTCCTCCACCCTCAGCCAACATAATCCCTAGCCGTGGCTCTAACTCTAAAAAATAGAAAGCAGCAATGTATCTGTCTAGATTCAAAAAGAGGAATGGTGCATTAGAGGACACTTATCATTGCCACATGTGGCCTTGCGGGGACAGGGATGAGAGAAGAAAGGTAAGGTTTTGTTTTTCAGATACAAAAGAAGAATAATCCTCTTAAGGTGAGCTGAGGGGTGTCTGGTCATAAGAAGTTGAAAAACATAAAATGTGGCTAGACACAGGGAGCAGTGAGTGACGAGGAGGTGCCAGATGGAGAGAAGAGGTGCCATCGGTGGAATCTCCGGAATGGGAAGAAGGAGAGGAAACAGGTTTATCAGCATAGCCCAAACTGCGAGTCTAGTCAGCAACGGTAACCCCATACTGAGTCTTCCAGTGCTTCTCTCAGGGTGGGTGGCACACATGCACACACAATAGTGAGCTAGGAACACATGGATGCCACAGTCATCCTGCTGTCCTCTTCAGAGCAGATATTTAGAGCAGATGCTGAGAAATATTAGAGCTTGAAAATGGCTATTTCACAAAAGGGACACAGAAGTTGGGCTTATGAAACTTCAGACAATTCATGTCACTTTAGAGAACACCTTGTATATATTGTGGTTTGAACATCGGTGTCCCCCCAAATTTCATATGTTGGAACCTAATGCCCACTGGAAAAGCATTAAGAGGTGGGGCCTTTGGAGATGGTGGAGTTACAAGGGTTCCACCCTCATAGAGAGAATTCTTGCCTTCCTTCGTGAAACAGGTTGAAAATGAATGCTGCCTCGCACCTATAATCCTACCCACTTGGGACATTGAGATAGGAGGATTGCAAATTCAAGGCCAGGCTGGACAACTTAGCAAGACCCCATCACAAATAACAACAACAACAGTAATAATAAATATAAAAGAGGCTGAAAGGAGCTGCCTGACTTCTTTCATGCGAGTATGCACCACAAACACAATACCCACGAAGCGGAGGGAGCCCCCCACTGTACACCAAATTAGCTGGCACCTTGATCTTGAACTTCCCAGCTGCCAGAACTGTGAGGAATTAATTTCTGTTGTTTCTAAGTTAGCTGGTCTAAGTCATCTTATCACAGTATACAGAGAAAGACCCTATACTAACTAATACAAAAAAAAAATGGATATTCTTTAAGGCCCTCATGGGTTGCTAATTTCCAGAGAAGCTATTTTCCTTGGCTTTGTTGATTTTATCTTGTTTTGAATAAAGCCTCTTTTCCCTTGTACTTGTCTGTCTCTCTTCTTTCACCTCTAGAGGAAGAGTCTTTACTCTTCATGCAGGAAATGGTATTTGCATCCTAGTTCATAGAGGAATTATTGGAACCAATTAATTACTGTCCCCCAAACCTCCTAAATCTAAAAAGCATTACAGATTTCTCAACATTGTTCATTATCATCAAAAGGGGTTTTCTATCTTGAGAGTCACATGTTTGAAAGATGCATGAGTTCTGTTTTTATACAATATTAATCTTTTACCCTCTCCTTTCAGTTGCCCAAACACTCTGAATTTTGTGTGCCCTCTAAGAGGGGTTCCTCTTCAGCAAGAGAACCCCCTCATCAAGGCAGCTGAGGGCTGATGACCTGGATTCCACCAATGGTCCTTGGTGGTCAGGAAGGGAGGCTCAGAGATTTGGATGCATCTATTGCCTCAAAATATGTCTGCCTCTTTGCAGAGCATCCCTGGGATTGGTCAGTGGAAATATGGTCTTGGGAGAACTAGTCCCAGAGCTAAAAGAAATCTGAGTCCTATATACTTTAATTTCCACGGACTTGGACAGTTACACAGACCCAAAAGGTCACTAAGCCACAGAAGTGGTTACCTTCCCTAAGCTGAGACTTATTAAGCAAAATAACAGTCTCAATCATCCCAATGACGAAAGTCCCACCAGAAAGCATCCCAGAAATCTGACTGTCACTGTCAGTGCTGCAGGGACTTTCAGGTATGTCAAAGGAGCTGGGCTCACAGAAGATTCATAACTATCCATTGGACTGTGGGGCTTTGGGAAAGTCCTGAAGCCCATCAGGCCTCAGTGTCTTCCTAGGGAAGAAAATGATTATCTATATTAATAGAGATTTTCTTTTTCTTTATAGAGCACCTATTATGCAGCAGGTATCATTAATATAATCACTTGTCTTGGCAAGATTGTAGGGGGAAAAAAAAGGATAACATTAGCCCCTTTCTGTAAAAGAGAAGGTATCACTTGGGTCAGAAAACTTCCTACTGACTCGCTTTAGTTCAGTACAAATCAGAAACAAGTAGCCTTGTGTTGAGGTTCCAGGCTCTGGAAAGAGAAAAAGTCTCTGTCCAAGTCCTAAAATGAGAACTCCTTTCAAGATGGGACATCTCACCTGAGACCACTGATGGACCAAGACTGAGCAAAGAATGCATTCAGTGCTGCCACACGAAAGCTCCCAGAGCGAGCGGGCCCGCCTGCAGCTGTGATGCTGCTCCAGCGTTTGGGCAGTAAAGCAGTAGGCTAGGAGGCCAGCTACTGCCAACTGACTGCACTTCCATTTCTCAGCCCATTAAGCTCACAAAACTCCAAACATTCACAAGACTTTGATGGTGATAAAATGGCATTGAGCCCACAGTGACCCACCCCCCCTCCATTCTAAATGAGCCACTACCTCAGGTGCAAATCCAAGGGCTCAAATCCCCTCCAGCTAGGTAAGGGAAGAATGACAAGGGCCCAGAGAAGTAGGCGGCAACCCCACAGCCCCTGTGAGCAGAGGGTTGGAGTGGTGGGTGTCTTAGGCTTCTCTGGTTGTCATCCTGGACATGCTGAGGTTATCACAACAGCCACATCCCTCCTTCTACTCCCACTGTGGGTCAGAGTCTGATGACTGCTCAGATTATCCTTGTGGCCCATACACACCTCTGTGGCTGCTTCTCAGCACGCCAATCTTTCATGCACACTGTAGTTAAAATCAGTTCTCTAAAACCTGCAATTGCCATAGGATCCTGGGATCCCACACCAACAGCAACTCTACATCTCCAGCTTCTATCTGAACTCTTCTACCAGTTCTTCAAAACCATTTGCAAGATGTCATGTCCTCCCCAAACACATGAACATTGTATGCCTCCCTCCAGATATTTCTGTCCAAGCCAGGCTTATCTCTTTAAAAATGTCCTGCTGCACAGGCTGATTCCCAAGTTTGCAGATATGCAACTACTGGCCATGAGAAACTTCCCTCCACCCAAGTGGTATCCTGCGTAGGCCCATGCCTTCACCCTGAGCCCACAGTCTTGCTCCTCTGTGAACACCAGCCCACAGTGATGTCTCCCTCCTCTTACTCCTTTTACATTATTTTTCTGCACTGCATAATTAGCACCTGATGCTATGTTCTCTTCTTCTCTAATTGTCTGTACCAAGTAATGTTCTCCTTAAAAATACTCAGAGAAAATACTCATCTATAAATTCCTACCTTGTACATCTGCTTGGTTTCCCTGTCTAGTGTGAAAATCTGAGACTTTATACTTCATATGCCACCCACAGGCTCACTTGAGGGTTCAGGCATGTATAGTTGGCACTCAATAAATGCTTATTATAAGACATTCAAAGATTATTATTTTTCTTTCTCTGCATGGACACTTTAACTCATTTTTCTTCTAATTGTGCAAATAGAAGACAGAGGTTTTGTTCTGTTCAACTGACAATATCAGAAGTTTGAATTATTTTTTCAATTGAAAAATACAGATCACAATATTATTATTATTATTATTATTATTACTACTATTATTATATAGAGACTACATGAAATGGGCCTACCTATGCAAGGGAGTTTCAGAACACAGTCAAGTCCCATTGCTCTACCCTGTCTCCTTTGTATTCCAAATGCTGGAAGTGAAGGTGTGCTCATTCAATGAACATTTCTGAGGCATCTACTACAATGGTTCTCAAACCTGAGTGAATATTTGAGCTTCAAAAAAAAGAAAAAACAAACAAATAAACAACAACAACAAAAAACCTCTGACTTCCTGCTAAGAAATTTTGATTTAATTATTTGGAGGTAGGTATTGGGCAGATATTTTAGAAGTTCTCAAAGTGATTCTGAATTATAATCTCTGTTAAAAATAATTGATATCTCATATAAAATGCTCTGTTAAAAACTGAAAATACCAAAAATACAAATAAAAAAGGTGCAAGCCAGACCTTGACAAGTTTATGGTCTATTGAGAAAGGTGCAGGGCAGTATGTAGAAGGCACTAAGGGCAGGTAGGGGTTATAGGGTAAGGGAGCAGCAACTGGCCTGTCATAAGGATTCAGAGAGGCTTTCCATGGATAAAACAAAAGCTCATGGAGCAGGAAATAGCAATTTGAAAAGGGGGAGGGTTGCAGAATGGGTGCAGGGTAAGGTGAGAGGAAGCAAGTAACTGTCATATGCAGTGGGCCTACTTTGATGAGCGCTCACCAAAAGCATATGGGTAGAATTCATGAAGCACTTCCAGGTTGGCCCATGAGCCCTCATGTGTGAATCCCTCAAACCCCAACCCTGAAGACACATGGACCTAGTTTTTATTCCCCATGTACAGGATGAATGGAAAGGAAGCTGAGGACAGAGAGGAGAGTTAGTAAATACAGGGAAGAAAGAGTGGCCCATGTAGGAGCTTAGTATTTGAGAAGTTATTTGGAGGGACCAAGTGATGGCAACTTAAAAGATAAAATAAAGCACTTTTCCCAGGGCTTGCAGAAAGGAAAGAAGTTATAATCTCCAGATGTGGTTCCACAACAGCAGTTCTTTCAAAAGCTGGCCATTACCTTATCTAACATTCAGCATTCCTGGACATATCAGATTCCTGGTCTCCAAATCCAGTGTCCCCTGGGGACAGTGTCTGGAGTAAAGGTCAATAGACAGGAGCTTCTTTCTTTGACTCAGTTTCTGTCTGGCAACCAGAGCAGGTTGACAGTAGAACCCACTTGTCAGGAGTGGCTTTCCCATATTCAGAGCACACGCATGACATGAGATGGGCTTCCAAGGACACTGCAGTCCCTCATAAGGAGTGCATGATCAGCTGGCACACCTGCAACTCCCATGTTTCTGTGAGCATTCTCTCTCTCTCTCTCTCTCTCTCTCTCTCTCTCTCTCTCTCTCTCTCCTCTGAAGGGCCAGCTGGTGGAAATTACACAAGGACATAGAGAGAGAGTGAGAGAGTTAATTAGGAGAAGAGACAGAGTTTGATGGGGAAAGATGAAGGAGGCACAGATCTGGGTGATGCTGGAATTGCCATCTGGCTATGCAGCCACCATGCATGCCCACTTCCCTGCCCTGATAATCCTTCTGTAGGACAGACACAGGCTAATTCTAGTTCAGGTTCTGCCACTAGTTTGCTGTGCACCACCAGGCAACTCCCTTCATCACTCTGGTCCTTTGCCCCCCATTTGTTCAATAGGGAATCTAGACTATAATTCTCCCCAAGGTCTTTTCCTTGTCTATAAATTCAGAATGTAATCCCCTAATTCTCACCCCTGCTCAAGCCTGCATGAGTGAGCAGACACACCTGGCCACCCTCAGGTCCCTCTGACCCTTACTTGCCAGCAACCGGCAGCTCCCTGGCTGTCCTTCCTCTGTAGCTAATCTCATGCATGAGTTACTGCACAGCAGCTCCATTACCAGCAACAGCGACTGTGCTGATGAGAAAAAAATAAATGTAAGCACCTAATCTGACTGTGCCAATTTATAGCTCAGAATCCCCAGAGACCCGCCCTCCTACCCCTTCCCTGGAAATGCACAGTCCTTTGTTTTCCAGAAGCTTCAGTTCACTACAATGTTCTGACTGGTCTCTTGCACCTGTGCATTGTGGGCTCCTGCTGCTGTCCACTGAGGGATGAACAAAAGCCTCCTCCCAAGCAGAAGTAGGGGTTTCAGAGATTCTGTTGCATGACTCCCCTAAATAACTTTGGACAATTTGCCTCCAACTCTGTTATGGCCCCAGCCAGCTGAGGTCATTAGCACACGGTGGCATTGTCATGGGTCACCAACATCACTGGTCTGTTAGCTGGTGGCCACAGAAGAAAACTACAACCTCGGATAAAGAGACTAAACTCTGAGGCCTGCTCTTGCCACCTCACCCTCTACCTAGAGGAACTGTACAGGAAGGAAGACGTGGGAATAGTGACGGCTCTAATGGCTTTCTTGTGAATGAGGATTCCAGTCAGCCCCTATAAGGACTTACTGGCCTCCAAAGAAGGCAGAGTGTGACTTCCCATTAATCTTTCAGATTCTACCAGCTTTTCCTGGAACTATCACACTGGGGGGCACTGGGAAGCCCACATGGCAGGGATGTAACTGGTGGGAAGGATGGATTTGGGGAGAGAGACATTGGAGTCCAGCCAGCTGAAAGAGTGAGGTGTCAGTGATCCCTGTCCTACCACCTCACTTGGGGACAGGACAGAGCAAAGGCAATCTGAGCCTGGGAAGGCCTCAGTGCAGAGGGGTTTCTGTGAACTGATTTTCTATGACAGACCAGCCTCTTCAGCTCTGAGACCTGGAACTCAGCAGGGGCCACAATGCCCCTATGTGTAAATTCGAATCACTGAGGTACCACAGGCAAGAGTGACCTGATTTCAACACAAGCTGTCCTGTAGTCTGGCTATGGACATTCAGCCAGGCAGGGAGTCCACGGATGGGCAGCGTCAGGATGCATCCATCTGAAGAATCAGGACGACAGTGCTTTCTAGGTTCTGTCTTGTTTGCTTTCTAGCACTCCCCAGAAATAGGTATGAAACCAACTGCCCAAGACACAAAAGTACAAGGAGAATAAGTGGAACAAAGACACAGAAGTAGGACAGGCCTGCAGAGCCTCCGAATGGGATCCCTCCCCATCCAAGTCACACAAACGCTGCTTCCTTCGTTTGAGGCCTCTGCTCTGGAGGCCCGAATGGAGATGCAAAATCTCATAATGAAACATCTGTCTCTGCTCTCCTTTCCCTTCCCCCAACTCATCCAATTACCACATCTAACATTATCCATCATCTCGTCTTTGTGGCAGCCAGAATCGAAGAGCAGACGGGGGAAATTAATAATAATTGTAGTGTCACGGTGCGGGATGCAATCAGAATTCAGCATGGAAGCAAACACAAATACAAACAAACCATATTTATTCTTCTGAAAGATTGCTCAGTTCTTACTCCCTCCCTCCCTCAAGAGCAACCGATGATAGAACTCAGGAAAGAGATGAATCAGCGCTAATGTGGGGATTAGGAATTGATTCTTCAGCCCCAGCCTGCTCCTGCTCACCGCAGAAAGTGCTCTAATTGAAATTAGAGCAGGGATTTGGGAGACTCCGAAGAGACAACCAAAATCCATCAGGGCCCAAGTGAGAAGTGAAGGGACGTCTCTTTATTTCGGTGGTTAGCACAAGAACTCTGATAAGGTAAAATGATAAACTGAAGCATCAGCCCAAGAAGAAGCCAATGAAAGAAGTAACTCCCCTATCTTTTGTCTTTGGGGGTCTAAGAAGCTCATCAGGGGATCTCCAGCCTGTCTTCTGGGTCACCCCCAAACTATATTATTCACATATGCAAGTCCTTAAAGCCTAGCAGGGTCTCTACATGAGAATATGCATCCACCTACAATTGCTAACAATTCTAAGCCCATGTAAATGCGTGTGGGGGGGAAGCCTACATAGGTCATATACAATGACAGAATATTTAAAGCAAAAAGAATTACTTCTGGCTTTGATGTGCATTATACACCCATATTCATGTCCTAACACAGCCTTTTTTTCCTAACATTGTTTTCAGTTAGGCTAATAGTTAAAGGCATTTGCTTTCTGTCATCCTCTCTGCTCCCAGCCACATTTAGACAGGGCTGCTGCTGCTTGTCAGGGTCAGTTTCTGCAGAGCCTGTGGATGTGAAGGTCTGCAGTGAGGCTGACCTGGGCTGGACACCTTACTCTACCTCTTATTGTCTGTGTGCTTTTGGACAATTGACTTAACCTCTCTGAGTCTATGACGTTGTCAGCAGTGCCCACTTCAGAGGTCTTTACTGAATACATGAGAAACTGTAAGTAAGTATGTAGAACAGTGCTTGGCACATGGTAGGGGCTCAAGAGACATAACTTATGCAAAACTGGATCCCTTCATAGCCAGGTAGCTTGTGCTGCTTCCTTCAAAGGCCATAGAATTTCAAAGAAAAAGCATACAGATATATGAAAAGAGAAAGGAGGATATTCTTGTATCTTATAGTGACACTTCTTTAAAAATCCAAGTTAGATATTGAGTCTCTCAAAAGTTTCACACTCATGGCACCTGCTCAACCTTATGTAGCTTCTTCACTGTGAAATGTTTTCCTACCACTTCTTCTACCAAGCTACTTGAGTTTTTTGATTTTTTTTTTTTGTACCAGGGATGAAATCCATGGCCACTTAGCCACAGAGCCATATCCCCAGTCCTTTTTATTATTTTGTTTTGTTTTGTTGTGGGACAGTGCTAAGGCTGGCCTTCAATTCATAATCCTTCTGCCTTAGCCTCCCAAGTCACTGGGATTACAGATGTGCACAACCACACACTGGTTATTTGATGCTTTTGCCTGTGCAAAATCATCTCTGGGAAGAATGCTGGGGTTCCCGGTACACTGCTTTTCTTGTCAGGAGCTTTTATAGCCACATATCTGGTAAATAATATCCCCCCTCTTGTCACACAGCTAATGGAAGCAAAAAACCTGGTGGAATATCTGCCACATACTGGATGTTCAACAGATGGCACACACCCATGCTATGCATGAGTCCAGGACAGGTTCTGCCATGTGTGTATGCCCAATATGTGCTGGAACTTTCTTCCCTCAAGTTGCTGTATTACCTGTATTCAGTCCAAGACAGGAACTGCTTTTGGAGTGGGTGGGGATTAAAATGATTTGCTCTGTAGTACAATTATTAGAATGTGCCTAAAAAGACCCTTGTAATCCCACTTTACCCAGCAAGCCATGCATTCTCTTCACTCCCCCGATAAATACCTAGTTTACAGGATTAGATTTAGCATCCCTCCATCTTGGAAGGTGATGGAGATATACCATAACCCAGTCTGATTGGCTCATCCAGATGTTGAGTGACACTGTCTAGGGCTCTGCTATAAATAAACCAATTTTCTAAAACTGGAGTGCTACTATCTGTACCCCTCTTGTTGACTCTCTGCATTGGATTGAACCTCAATGATTTTTAAAGTCAACCATAATTAAGTCTGGATTTGCCACATGCCTTTGAATATAATTAGACTATTGACTATGAAGTGACTTTTAGCTTGGGTTTCTGCAGCCACTGAGACCTATTCAAATTATAACAGGTTTCTTGGGAATACTCTGGATAATAGTAAGAATGGAAGCCCCCAAATGCAATGAGCATTTCAAGTTAAGTCATTTGGATCTTACAAACTACATTAACCACCATGAATCATACATAGTTGGCCTTGGCCATATGAGCACCTAGAGTTGATTTGATCCTAAACCCTGAATCAGAGGCATGTGTAATTAGAGGAAGGCTCTGGGGTAGGCATGTGGGATGCAAGCACCATGGGAGAAGCAGTAAGCATTTTCTTCCATCAGGTCCAGGAGTTCTAGATTTCAAAGGTGAAAGGAGAGAAAAGTGAATGCATGCTTAGGCATGATGGATGGAATAAATCCTTTTACATGAAGAATTAATGTTTATTTTAAGCCTACTGACTAGTTCTGTTGACCATCTGCATTTAGAATCCAAGAAGGAAGAGTAGATTTTGGGTCCAGAACTCTGTGTGTGCTGCTTAGATGTTGTAGAAGGGAAGAAAAGTGAATTTTGGAAGAAAGAGAACATCTGGCAAGGGTGAACAGAGACAATGCAAAGGCTCTTTCCAAAATAAAACTCTGCAAATTGGAGAATTTGTGAAATGACTATAAGACTGAGCTGGACTGTTGCAAGCCATTCATGGGCTCTGTGTGTGAGCTATACGCATTTGAACGGACTGGTCTGGCATTACATGCTGATTGGGCTATGCAATGCAAGTGTGCCTTTCCTCTCACTCTGCCTATGATCCCCCACAGCACCAGAGATGAGTGTGACTTGCCAAGATGTCAATCAATCTGCTGACCGCAAGACATCACCAAGCAAGATTCCACTTTTCAAAATCCTATCCCTTGCCTTATTTGGGTGGAATATTCTATCATCTTTTCCCCATAGAGCAGGGTTTCGGATGTTCTCTTGCTCTTTCCAGCACTGCCCAGTGTGGAGCTGACCCTTAGGGTCACTGAACAATCCTGCCCTCAATCTTAGAAACTCATGCTCCTCATGTGCTGCATGGTTTCTTCACTGTTTTCTCCGTTATTGATACAGCCAGCCTCTTTGAACCCAGCTCATCTCACCAGAATGGCCAGCTGGCAAAGGCGTACCTAGGAAATCCTGTTTGAATGCAGACTGTATTTAAGCACGGATAATTCTAATAGACTCACACCAACTGTGCCCATAATGAATTATGTAGTATTCCCAAAGAGCAAATGTAGTGAAGGGGTGAAGGTGGGAAGTCTTTTATTTGTAAGTTAGCCATTCATCCATGGGGCTTGAGGGACTGGGCTGAGAAGTCTGATGTCTTAAGTTGAATATTTGAAGACTCAGAATTGTTATTGAAAATTTGCAGGAGTGAAATGCAGGAATTGTTTGGAAGTATTTATAATCTCATCTTGAAAGAATTATTTATCTTCCAGGTCCACCATTTGGAAACATGAGCAAATCAAATCTTTCCTTGTCATTTACATTATCATACCTCTCAACACATCTCTGTCTCCTCCTCCCACACTTGGGTACTGATTACCAAATGTCAGCCAGGCCTGAATATGAGAATCAGAGCCTCCATCATGCTTTCAAGAACATAACCCTACCTCCAGGACACCAAAGATGCCTGTCCAATTCAGGCAATGATGTCCCAGACTGGAGATCCTTCTCTTTCTGCTTTATCTCCTCAACTAAATTTTATTTTTATTTTTCATGCACTCAGATCATGCTTAGTACTTCCCAAAGTGACCATGAAGAAATAAAGGAATCTAAACCTGAATGTGCAAATGTGTCAGTGGGTGTTAATGATTTGAGGCTGGTATTCTCAGAGTGCTCTATACTTACCCTTAGGGTTACAGGGCAATATGCCAAGATAAACATGCCACAGGATAAATACAATGCAGCTCTCAAGAGAACAAATTTTATTTGAATAATTTTGGAGGGAAGTTAAATATTATAACTAATTCAAAACATCTTCTATTAAAACAATGATAATGAGAATGAGAACACAAATGATATATATTAATAATTGATTTAAATTTCTGAGCTTGCCATTGACCATATTGTGTTATGACTTCAGATTGCCAGGGACATGCATTTATACTTTTCGCTCATGAGAGGTATTTTGTGATCAATTTGAGAAGTACTGTGTTGATATGTATCCCTTTCCAGCTTTGATGAGTAAAGCAAGGTCAGGTGCAAGCTCACTATTTCTCATCCTCTTTCCAAGAAACTCATGTATAACCATAAGTAGTTTTCTCTAACTCATTGTTCCAGGTTTTTTAATTTTAATTTTTTAAAATTTATTTATTTGTTCCATTCGGTTACACATGAGAGCAAATGCTCTTCAATTCATTGTACACAAATGGAGAACAATTTTTTACTTTTCTGGTACAACTCATTATTCCAGTTTTAGCCAGTAGAAATGCCTGTTTAGGTCAACACCCTCCACCTTGGTCCTACACCCCTACTTTTCCCACTCTCTCTGTAGCCATCTTCTATTGTCATCCTTAATCTATTCTGAATTTTCCACTCTTCCTCTTCTTCTGGCTCTATCGTAGTTATAAGCACACTCAAGAACTTTCCATGAAAGACTCTCATTTTATGCTGTGTTCTCTTTGCCATTCTTTCTTTCTCCTCCCTTTCTCAACCCATTCTTCTCAAAACATAGTGTATGATTTCTTTTCCCTTCTGCTTTTCAGCCTACTGTCATTTGGTTTACATCCTCCTCATTCTACAGAAGCTGTCCTTAGAAAGATTATTCAAAGCATACTAATTGCTTAAACTTATAGGTCAGTTCAAATATTATGTTCTTGGAGCTGCTTGCATCATTCGAAGTAGTTGATCTCTCCCTTTCTCTTTTCAAAAAAAAAAATGTATTCCCTGGACTTGGATTTTGTGATGTCTACTTTCCCTAGTTTTTCTTATTTCACCCTTTTCATTGTTTTCTTCTTTCTTTCCTCCATACTGAATTTTTTATTTATTTATGTGATCTATTTTTGGTCTCTCTTATAGACACTGGTAAGCATCACAGCCCTACCTCCTTTTATCTACACATCTTCCTAGATGATTTCAACTGTCCTAGTAATTTTAACTACCTATATTACTTATCTATTGCTGCAAAACAAATTATCCTAAAATTTAACAACGTAATACCATAAATAGTTAATATCTTAGAGTATCTCTGGATCAGGAGCCAGAAAGAAGCTTAGTTAAGTGTCTCTATCTCCAGATCTCATGAGATTATAGCCAAGCTGTCACATAAAACGATAGTTTCATCTAAAGGCTCACATGAGGATAACAGGGTTCTGCTTTCAAGGTCATTCATGTGGATTTTTCAGGCTTTGTTCCTGGCCAGGTAGGTATCTCTGCAAGGATGCCTCACACCACAAAAACTGACTTTCTTCAAGGTGACTGATCCCAGAGAGATAGAGCCCAAGACGGAAATCATAGTCCTTCAATAACATAATCTTGGAAGTTAGTTCCCTTCATTTCTCCCATATTCTTCTAATTTAGAGGCACACTCAGGAGAGGAATTACACAGCTCAAGAAGAGCAGCAGATGGGAATCACTGGGGGGGCTCTATTAGAGGACTTCATCCATACCACATGTGAGCTGGTGGCTCCTAAGTGCATATCTCCATCCCTAGACATCATCTTTGGAACTCTAGACTCACATATTCACTGCCTGCAGGAAATCCCTACTTGCATCACTCATAGACATCTTAATCTTACAGATATCTTAATCTCAGCATATTCCAAGGCAAAGATAATATTGCCTTCTATAACATGACCTATTTCTCCTATTCTCCAAATATGGTATAAACACAGACCCAGGCATCCTGGCTGAAAATCAGGAAGATAAATTTCACCTTTTACTCTCTTTTTTTTTCTCATAATGTTATCAGTCTTTTTCCCTGAATTTTCCTTCTGAATATCATCAGCTCATTTCTCTTCTTTCTTTTCAGTGCTGTACAAACTTGAGTTACTTATCATGTCTCACCTGAACCACAGCAGCAAGTCTAGCTCACAAACACTACAGCCTAAGGCACTCTGTCCAGCACATAGTGGGAACTATGTATGAGATGCTCTCAAACTCTGAGGACAGAGAGAGACACAGAAAGCTGCAATGCATCCTCTGTTGCAGTGTTATTGATGCTGCTATTGCTCTTCTTGATGTGGACTATGATGATGACAGTGATGCCAAGATAGATGAAGTACACATTCTCTATAATAAAATGCAAGGTTCAGTGTTGACCGTGGATGCAAACAAGTTTTATCCATCTCCTGAGACTTTCTTTCAGTCCTTGTCAGAAATGCCAAAATCATGGGCTCCAATCCCACGTGTCATCCTCTCTGCTTCTGCACCTGGATGCTCAGTTAAGACTCAGTCCTCAAAATAAACCCTGTTTGTGAATGAGGAAATCATCACGGTATAATTGGGGCTGCTGAAGAGCGTGGGATGTCATTCCAATTGAATGTTATTCTGAAGTCCTCCCCCCACCCCACTGCTATGATCTAAGAAGTGACACATCTAATCAACTTAATCAATGATTCAATCCATTGTTAATGTGCCATACACAAGCCCTCTCTGTACACTTTCTCCAGGCCTCCATTTTTTTTTCCCCTCTCAGGACATCCTCATTTCCTCGGGAGTGAGTCAACTAAGTCATCTCCTCAAGCACTCGCACAGCAGAGAGAACCCTGCTGGCTGGAAAGGCTGTGAGACAGATACCATCACCGGGCAGCAGCAGCCAGCCCTATCCCTGCCTTGTGAATTCAATGGACTTCCAAATGCGAAAAGACAGTTGGTGCCTTAGGACAAATTTAACTGTGGCTGGGCTACATCATGGATGGTTACTAGCATGAAAATTCATTCATATGAGTTTGGAATATAATACCTGACACAAGATATATCGTGGCTGCCACGCTCCAATCCCAGATAAGGACACAGCAGTAACAGATGGAGGAACAAGGCACTTATCTTGTTAGTTGATGGATTTATCTTTTTTTCCCCTTCCCTACATATTCCATAGTGTTTAGTGAGTGGTGGTTTTTTACCGTGCAGCATATGGAGAGTGAATTGATTTCTTTTCTCCTTCCTTAATTCAATAAGAATCAGAGAGGAGGATAAACAGCATGTTGTGCTAGAAAAATATCCAAACAGTCAAGAAAATATCAAAATGCCTTTTCTTTCTTTCTTTTTTTTTTTTTTTTTTTTTTTTTTTTTGTGTGTGTGTGTGTGGTTAGGATTTTAGTTCTGGGAAGGATTCTTCCTCAGTAGAAATAGAAATGACAGAGTGCTCTGCATGATTAAGATAATGACACATTCATGGTCTCTGGTCTCTGGCTAGGGACAGCATCAGCTCCTCCTAAGTACATGACCAAAGAGCTGTGCTTACTCTGGAAAAGGGAGGCAAAGCCCTGTGATCAAAATCCAGACATGACTCATTATAGTGGACTGAAGAACATGCTCATTTCCTCCCACTACCCCTCTAAAATAACAGTAAAGAAAAAGGGTCTGTATGGACAAAATGAGACTAAACATCATCAGACGAAATATGTTGGCAAAACTGTATAGGTTGGAAAGCAGATGAATGAATGGAAACCGTCAGCAGGGCAGGGAAAGCTAACGCTGAAATGCCTGCATAAGAGAAGCAAACAGATTTCGCCTTCACACCTCCAGAAAGACTCAAGAGTTTGAGACGTCATGTTTTTATGGAGGCAGTGATAAGAGGTAGAGCAAAATAAAAGAAGATTGTTGAAGTATCTTCTGTCACCAAATTCTCTCTCAGTCTGGGAAACCAGATTATTATCCTGGGAAGTCACAGAAAACTTCTTTTCCAGTGCAGCATTTTTTTTTTTTTTCAAATGTGGTTCCCAAACCAAAATCATATGTAAACTGGGTAGAAATGCAAATTCAGTGGCTACCTCCAAAACTAGGGAATGAGAAACTCTGAGGTGGGGGTAGGCAATGAGTTGGGTTTTTAAACACTCCAGTGGACAGTGATATGCACTCAAGTGTGAAGACCACTGGGGAACAAGGCATAAGATTCAATCTCTTACACAGATTGAAAGAGACTTCTCTGTAAAAGACACCCACAAGAATAGGCCTAGTGATACTGAGGGTTCTCCAAAAAAAATGTCTGGCTTCTCACCTAATTAGCCTGTGGAAGCCCTCCACTCACCATGCCCACATGTAGTTTCCACCGGGCTTCTTAGCACCTATAGCACCTATAGCTCAAACCAGAAAAAAACAATAAACAGAGGATGATGCAGCAAAAAGAAATGCAAAAAGCTATAGCTGAAGAAAATGTAAAGGATATTAATTTTAAACACAGGAGGATAAAATTAAAGAACTCTATCAGAAAGTACAGAGAGATAGAAAATAGAAATGAGAGAAAATATGATATTCATATAATGGTAGAGAGAGAGAGAGAAAATAGAGAATAGAGAAAAGAGAGAATTGATAAATAGCAAATGTCAAGTTTTCAAAACTGAAGGGAAAGAACTTCATCAAGTATGCAGGACAGTAGGTCAAAAAGAAAAGACTCACACAAGATATATATACATATACATATTACATATAGAGAGGTATACTATATAGAGAGAGAATAGAGAATATATATATTCACATATGAATTCCAAAATACCAGAAATAAGAAGAATTGCCTAAATTTTCCCCAGGAAAAAATTCATATACAAAAGAACAGGAATCAAAGTGGCATAACACATCTAAAGACTCACCATAAAAGTTAAAGAATGATAAGGAAAATTCAAACAAAAAATATTTTGAGGCAAGAACTCTATGCCTAACATACAACTTATCTACACTTTCCTTAGGAAGTAAATGAGAAATGTTTTCTTGGAAAACATGAAGAAAATAAGAAAAAGGAAGTTATAAGTTTCTGGAAGCAAAGATTACAAAATGGAAAAGGCTGGGGTAATCTTGAAATCAGATAACAGCTAAGAATCTGGCCTGGAAAGAAACCAGTTCACATACTGCAAATGGGCCAGGTTCTAGAGAAGAGAATCCTGGTCCACATCGCATAGCAACAATGAAAACTGCTCTCTGACCTGGACCAAGAAACTCGTTTATGGTATAATGGGAAAACTTTTGAGGAAATTAACTATGCATACACAGAAAAATAAGTAATTCCAGGAATAAAATAAGTTGGACAGGAGCGTAAGCCTCATAACAATTTAGTTTAACGCACACTATGTTGATAATTTGAATAACAAGTACTGATTCAACTAACAATCATGAAATGTATTTTTTGGAAAATGGGAGAAGTAAATGTGGGGGAGATTAAAAGATGCTAAATCTTCATCTTCTGTAGTAAATAAGTGTGTGGAATTGATAAAGTAGCTTTATGAGCATGTTATTTGAATAGGAAAGATAGTAGAATGAATTGGACATAATTTTCTTATGTTCATACATGAACACATGGCCAATGAAACTCCATATCATGTACCATCACAAGAATACATTCTACTGTCATGTATAGGAATAACATTTAAAAAGTGAAAAATGAACAATTAAAAAAGAAATTTGGAGGTAATATCCAAATAAACGGATGAATGTTAAAAATAATTCCCTTTGAAGAATGAGTTCTTGAGTGAGGAGAGTCAAACCAAATGTCTTATAAAAATTACCCCTGGTAGTATTATTGATATTTATTTTCACACACACACACAAATACCATTCTTCACTAAGTCACAGATTTGAGGTTCTCTGACATCTGGTATTGATTCTACAGGATTATAGTTGTCTTATATATATGGTCTTGAACAACTCATCAACTGCTATTAATCAGGCAAAGTTTGTCTCTGTCATCTCAATGTTAACCATTGTTTCCTCAAAAATGTTTTCTCCAAAACCTTCCAAAATAAAGAAGAATTTTGGAGGTTCCTATCACAGAAGATTATTCTTCTTCCAAGAACTCACCACAATTTGTAAATGAGATGATTATTTAATATCTGTCCCCCACCCTAGGCAATAGAGTTCATATAGGTATGGAAGTTGGTTTATTGGCCTTTACTTCTCCAGTGTCTAGCAGAGAGCATGAACAAGCATATTCACCTCCACATTCATCCTCAGAACTATATTCCAATAACATCAAAAATGGTAGTTCTCTCTTGAAGGAATTTAGAGCACCTTCTGGAGCCAGTATCTTGTTAATTGTGGTAAGAATTCAGACTAGATAAAAATAGGGGGTCTTGGAAGTCAGCAGGCTGAATCCTTCCTCTATTCAAGGTAGGTCCCACATCTCCAGCACTTATTAATATTTTTAAGTCCTCAAATGAGGATCTTTCAGTATAGCCGTGTCTCTTCCTTTAAATTTTATTTTTCAGATACCTTTGTCTTCCTCCCTCTACCGTTCAGAGCAGGGAAGTTTGGGTATGCTGGAGGACTGCAGAGGTAGGGGTAATGGGGAGATGCAGGAGATAAGACAAGGTAGGGTGGGCAGGAGAGGATGTGGGGACACAAGTAGAGAATGGAGTGGGTGAGATTGGCGTGCGGAAATTCCCTGGGTGATGCAGCAGTGGGGACAAACAAACCCTTTCCCAGTGACTATTACAGCAGGAGATTCACACTAGGCCCCAAGCTCTGAATACCTCAATAGGGTCACATCTTCACCTGTGAGATGGGCATTGTAACTAAAACTTCTTTATTCCAATTTCAGGGTAATTGTAAGTCTCCAATGAGACAATGAATATTTGCAGAACTAGTGAGTGGAGATCATAGGCCAGCTAAGTAATGTGGGGGTAGAGATGGCTCACGAGCTCAGAGTCTCTGCCACCCCCAGCTCTTTGTCTGTCGGTAAAGAAAGAGGAGCAAATCATTGACCTAGGACTCCTGTTTTATTTTAACTTGTGAAGGTGGAGGTGGAGGTTGGACAAGGGGGCAACTTGGGACTCTGCCTAGCAATGTTGGTGTTTGGGGTATGTGGTTAGTGTTTTCCTTTTATCTAACCTCTCTGTCTTCTCATCCATCCACCTAACTAAGTGTAAGAATGTGATGGATTTAAGGAGGGTGATGTTTGGGCCAGGAAGGAAATATTAATGGCTGTGCCTTAGCCAGGATAGCACCCTCACAGTGTTGAGCATGTGATGCTCAGTCATCCTTTTTGCTTTTCTTTCCCCTTTCACTGTCCACAAGATGCCCCAATCAGAGGCCCGCATTGCTAGGGAGTGATTCACAACAGGAAAGCAGCAATTCTGAGCTTGGCTGAGGGGTGGCTATAAAAACAGACAGGTACCACTGATAAACAGCAAAAGGCAAACATAATCAAGACTGTGGGGATTTTTGCAGGTCTCTGCGACACTCTGCACTGAGCGCCTGCAAATCAAGCTAATATGAATCACCACAGCATATATCCCTGCAGCTTGCAGAAGACTGCAATGCCTCTGGGGACAGCACAGTGGGTGGAGAAGATACTGACTAGGATCCAGCAACAGGTGTGGGGGCCTGTGGGGAAACAGGTTATTAGTGTGGGTGCCTGCAGGATGCTGCTGGGAGATAGCATTCTCAGGAAGCAGATTATTCAGGATGTGTGGTCCAGAGAGCCTGCTGGAGCCTGCAGGGAGATTTTCTAATAGAAGAAAATGGGTATGGTCCACTGTGGGGGGCAGGGGACTTGTCAGCTTCATTTGAATGCTGTGATAAGGTACAGGACAGACAAGCAGCTTAGGATGAACCATTCAGTCTGATGAACATGATGTGACTTTCAGGTTAAACTTGCCTTCTCTTTTTTGTGTAATCAGTCCATATCTCTTCCCATTGTGGCTCTCACATCACTAAAGGCTTTCTCTCATTTTTCTGACCACAGCCATATATTTTACAGTCTGACCTGGGATCAAAACCTGGGAATTCTACTCCTTTTTCTGCTATCTGTGCCTTTGGCAGCCCAGAGAAGGGGAGTCTTCCTATCTACCTGGACCTCAGGTGTATTGTAATTTCAGTGGTCCGTGCACTTGATTGTCCCAGGCTTATTGCTCTTTACTCAGTATGGACTATTTTTTATGCACCTGTCATCTTTTCCATCCCTTACACTCTTTGTGTGGATAAATATTTATCATATTTTAAGTATTAAAAGCATTTCCTCAAGTAAGCCTATCCTATATACTCACACATGTCTGGAGACACTCATACATTTGCCTAGCATATTGTATTTCTGCTTTATTGAAATTATAGCAATTTTAATTAAATAATTCCTTATGATGAACCCTGATAGTCTCTATGAGTAAATTTCACTGGTACTGTTGCATCCCCTGTGCCTGGCACAGTGATAGACACTCCACAGTATGTATTTAATGAATGAATAAAGACCAGCAAATCTCTCTTTTGATCTAGGGGTTCATGATTTACTAGGAACCAGGAACATATTGAATTAGATACAATCCCACTCCTTAAATAGCTCAAATAATATATGGACAGACTGAGATGTAAACTAACAATCCCATTGTCAGTGCCATAAAAAACAGTATACCTTGGGACCTTGGGATCAGAGAATTAAAGGGAAATGCAAGCTATTCCAGAGACCAGGAAATGTTCATGGCATGAATGAACAATTGCATTAAAATCCTACTGAATACAGACATTAGTGCAATAGTTCACACATAGAAAACCCTGGTGATATGAAGACTGTAGAAAAATTAACTCTGAATTATTGATTTACATGAGAAACCCTAGTTCGATGTGTTCAAAGAGCATGTTAAGGAAACACCAGAGTTGTTGATCTAAGTGGCTTTAGCAGTCTCCAATATTTTCATTTGTTTCTATACTCTCATTTGTTACACAGTTATTTATTTTTGTGTTACTTTGTTTCTCTAGTATTTGTATTTTTTCATAGCCACCATTATCATCAGAATCACCAATAATTACTCTAAAAAGTAATGACATCCAAATCTAGGTTCATGAGTGACTATGAAAACACTTAGGATATTCAATTAATTGTTACAATTTTGTAGATCAAGTAACTCAGAGATTTGATGGTCTTTATGATGTTACTTCTTTAAAAGCTCTTGAGTCTAATTTATTAATTTTTTATGTGTTGCTAAGCATTGAACCCAGTGCCTCACATGTGCAAGGCAAGTGCTCTACCACTGAGCCCCAGCCCTAGCCTCAATTCAGCCTTATTTACAATTAGAACCTTACCTGGGTGCAAACCCAGGACCTTCCCACTCTCTCCTGTGCTCTCTATGCACTGTTTCCTAAGGTGAAAACCTCTTCTTTGGCCATCTTTTCATTGCACGGGTTAAGAAATCAGCACCTTCATTTTCAGTGGTCCCTATAATCATGTCTCAGTCTCTTAAAAATCAAATGATAATATTAACAGCTTTCAGTCCTCAGATGAGGGCTTCTTGACAGAACTACATAGTATAATCCCCCCTTAGCAACATTTTCACTTTTCAAGGTTTCAGTTATCCTGATCAACCAGGATCTAAGAATATTAAATGAAAAATTCCAGAAATAAACAATTAATAAGGTTTAAATTGCCCAGTCTTCTGAGCAACGTGAAGATATCTTGAAATGTTTCACTCCAGAATATGAATCATTTTTTTGTCCAGTGTTTCCATGATGTATAGACTACCCACCCATTAATCACTTAGTAGCTATCTTAGTTATACGAGAGTGACTGTAGTGGTATCACAGTTCTTGTGTTTAAGTAATACTTATGTAGAAGTCTTAACATTATATCACAATGTCTAAGTTATTCACTTCACTTCATTTCATCATGTAGGATCATCTCACATCATTACAAGAAAAGGCTGAATACAGCATAATACTATTTTGAGAGAAAACGAGAGAGAGAGAGAGAGAGAGAGAGAGAGAGATCAAATAACTTTTGTTACAACATATCATTATTACTTCTATTTTATAATCTCCTGCTGTGCCTAATCTACAGATTAAATTTTATAATAGGTATGCATGGATAGGGAAAAAGAAAAGACAATGTAGGCTTTAGTATTGTCCATAGTTTCAGGCATCCAACAGAGGCCTAGCAATATATAGTCCCTGTAGATAATGGGTACTACTGAATACCTTTATGACTAAATTACAAAAGGAATTATTCCCAGCCCCAACATTTATTCAGTCATTAGACTAAGATTTATTGAGCCTCTACTGTATGCTAGAAATTGTGCTAGATGGTACAGGAATCAAAGAATAAATTTCTGCCCATTTTTTTCTGCATGTCTGGGGTCTGAAGACAGATATGTCACTGCACACTATGACCCATGCAGAGGAATTTGTATTATGGGAGCATCCCAGGAATAAAAGGCCAGTTACATTTTGGAGAATAGAGATGACTTCACACACACACACACACACACACACACACACACACAGCCATCATTCAAAACAGATCACAGAGGCACTGAAGAGAAGAGATGCCTGCCATAGTAGATATTTGTAGATGAATCAAGGAATAGTGAATAATATTGCAAAGGCAGATAATATCAAAAGTGCAGGTGTAGATATAGAAGTATAGATGTAATCAACTTATGAAGAACCTCATGTGCTAGTTAATCTAAGAGATTTGGACTTGAATGAAATGAGGAGATGAGCAAGGAGAAGAGTGAAGGGCATATCAAAAGTTCCAGCATGGGCCACCTGGTGATGAGATGTCACTGGTTCTAATAGTGACATGAGAAAGGGGAGGAGGTTTTAGAATGGTTAATTATGTACTGAGTTTGAGAGACCTGTAGGATATTTGGGTATGCATGTTTAACTGGAAGCCAGAAGATGGAACATGGATTATTAGGAAGAGGTCTGGCTTAAAAAAAAAAAAAAATCAAGAGTCATCTGGTAAGGGAGAGATCATCCAGACAGTGTGGGGAAAGAGAGTCAATCTGAGAAAACACCAACATTAACGCCCTCAGAGAAGCAAAGAACAAATGGAGGTGCCATCTGGGAGGCAGAAGGAGGAGCTCAAGAATGTGATGCCCTGGATGTCCAGATTGGGAAGTACCTCAAAGAACAAGAGACCCAGCATTTCAACCTTCTAAGAATCAAGTTAAAGGAAAATGAGAAGATCAGTCCATGGTAAGGTCATAATAAACCCTGCCCAGGGGTTATGGTGGAAATTGATTTGCAATGGAATAAGAAATGGACTCTAAGTGACAACTAAAATTTTGGAAACCTATTTTTCAAGAAGTTTGGTTGAAAGGCAAAAGAGAAATGGGGGGTATGACAGAGCATCAAGGAATAGGTAGCACAGAGATGAGGGCCAACTCTACTGACCATGCAATGATTTTGAGTTAGTCTCAGCTAGAAGATTTGCAGATTCACCTTGCCTTGTGAGATCAATTTCTGCCTGGTTTCCTGGGACCCACACAGTCCAAGGGGGTCTTGTTAACAAACAAGTATCAGTTATTACCTTATCCTTGTTCCTGGATTTGAGAAAGTAAACTGAGAAACTGTAACTTTTTAGCAACTGGACTTGTCTCTAGATTTTCTTCAATGTCAATGCCAAAAGATCTACATCTTAAAAAAAGAATCTGTTATCTTCATTTGGTTTGATTCAAGGTGTGTTATGTCTTTCTTACAACTGTGCAGAAAACAAACACAACCTCCATCCCCCCCAAATTAGAGACCTTGACCTTGGTGCTAGTCTTTTACTTTTTCAGCCCCTGGTAAAAGTCCAGCCACTTCCCAGTTCATCCCAGATACAACCAGTACTCAGAGATAGTGATATATCTAGTTTATTCAAGGTCAGTATCTTTCTCCCCTCTGGAAAGTCCCCAACCACCAGTCCAGCTACCCTCCTCACCTCTACCTCTGAAGGTCAAAGGGGTAAAGACTAACTCGGGGGAAGATAATAGTGTGACAGCACCTCATAAAAGAAAAATATAAGAATCGAGGTAAAGCGCTCCTGGCCAGATTAGGTGCTTCTGTTGATATGGTGAAGAGGAATGTTGACCCTGTGAACTCAATTTGCTCTACTGCTTTACACTTAAGAAAATATTCTAGTTCTTCCTCTGCCTTTTGTGCCCCAAGAAAGCCCAATGGCCACAACTCTCTGAATCCTGCCACCTGCCTACTAATTCAGTTGTTGAACAAGGAGTCTGAGTTCTGACAGGTGGGCCTTCAGACAGGAAGAGAATGGATATCAGGGTCTCTGGCCTTTGGGCCCCAGCCTGGGCTGATTTCATTTCAGATTAAGAACCACTGAAATGCAGCAATCGATAACTCAGCTCTTTTGTTTGCTTGTTTTTTCCAAGTCCCCAAAGAGATTAGATCTGATTTTGCAGACCTTTAGCAAATTTAATTGTTTTTTATTCACAGTTGCTCGATACAACTCCTTAGAAACTAGGAACAGACAAAATCTCCCCTTGCATACTGGGTTACTTTGACCTGGAAAACCAAAGTTCTTCAGTGTGCTGAGGAGCTCAGAGTCACGTCATCACAGGAACACAGTAAGACTTCACTACTCCATCACCCTCCTTCCTAGAACATGCTGAAATTAGACAATTGGCCTGCTTACACACAGAACCAGAAAAGAAACAAGTGCCTTTGAAATCAAGGACTTGCATACTCAGTCTCCAGCCTTCATCCTTACATCCAGATTATGCCACTTAGAGTCTTCAGGAAGGTTGTTAAGAATCCTAAAAAACATGGCCTAGTGGTAGAGTGCTTGCTTAGCTTAGCAGGCACAAGATCCTGAGTTCAATTCCTAGTACCACACACACACACACACACACACACACACACCAAAAAAACAAAAACAAACAAACAAACGAACCCTGGCAAGGTGGCACACACCTGTAATTCCAGCTAAGGCAAGAGGATCACAAGTTCAAAGGCAAGCTCAGCAACTTAGTGAGGCACTCAGGAACTTGGTAAGACCCTGTCTCAAACTTTAAAAAAATAAAAATGGCTGGGGATGTAGTTCAGTGGTAAAGCGTCCCTGGGTTCAATTCCCAGTACCAGAAAAAAATCTGAAAGGACAGATGACCTAATGGTCAAATAAGGAGAAGAGCATGCCCCAGTGATATCTTCCCAGAGGTTATACTACCAGCACTGTGGTCATTAGCACCTTCACAGAAAGTCCCCATGGTTCTCAGGCCTGAATCTCCTTTGGTGAGAATTCAAACTTCCTGCCACCTTGCTATTTGTACTAACAAGTCTTTACTATTTCACTGTTTTCCTCAACATAACCTTACTATTGCTCAGGAAGATAACCATCACAAGTAACTTTATTGTTTCCTCCAAGGCCTCTTTGAAAGACCCATTAAACCATCCATAGAAAATATCTAAGGAGAGTTTATATCCCAAGACTCTATCAGCTATCCTACCTGATTGCATCATTATCCTGAGGGCTACTAATCTGCCAGTCCCTTGTTTCTGCCTGGAAAGGCACACCTCAAACCAGGCTCAGAATCTCAGTAAGGAGTCCAGCTTTGCCCTTCTCCTTCAGAGGACACACTACCGGGACTGTGTAGGGGGGGGGGGTCTGCTCTCCATTAGAACTGGACATGGAAATGGTCGTAATG
>NW_026000243.1:8220920-8236075 GCF_001458135.2 Marmota marmota marmota | reverse complement strand
GGGGGGGGGGGGTGCTCTCCTTACTGCAGGAAAGTGAATGTGGCTGTGTTTGATCAACAAGTTGTTAAAGTGATTTTGGAGGCTAGCCAGTATTCGACCCTGGCTCCTGGGCAGCATTTAGACTGTTTTGCCACCCACATTTCTAAATCCTTTATAGTGTTGCAAGTTTGTTAATGTGTGCATTATTTACTTTAGTATCTTTGGGCCTTAACATTAGAGAACTGCTATTGATTGAGGCACCTGCCTCAGAAGTTTAGGCATGATGGGAAGGAACTCTGAGCAATAATTTATGGGAAGGTTTATGAAAACCTCTGGCCTTGGAATGTGAAAAGATTCCATATTGGTTATTTCATTTAAATTATTTTTCAAACTATGTCCTCCCCCAACCAACAAAAAGAAAATCCCCAAGAGAGAATTATCAAATATTCCCACTTCAAACATGAGAAACTGAGTCTCAGAAAGGTTAAGTGACTTAGCCAAGGTACAAACTGGGGAGAAAATAAAAACTTTAGATATTCCAGTCTTTTCCCTGTTAGTCCAATTATTTTAACAGCAAAGTACACTAAAATTTGAGAAAGTCAACATGAAGAATAAGGGGTTAATAAAACTGAGCAATTGCAAACTAGACAGTGAATTATCAGCATGTTTCTGCCAAGGAAAACATTCTGGTTCACAGGCTAATTAGATACCCCCAGGGTTTTCTCTGTAACAGTTTGAGAAAGGTGCATAACTCAGCTTGCCTGCCTATCAAATGGGTCTAAGTGGCTCATTCATCCATGAGAAACAGAAAATGCAAACTGGCTAAAGCCTCTGTAGTGTAGAAGAGGCAGAGGAAAGACACAGATTCTGTCCCCAGTGCAGTGTGAGTGGCACTGTGCTCCTGGCAGTCTCCATGCAGGCCTGTATGCAAATGCCTTAGTAGGACACCAGGATCCAATGGCTTTCCCATCTGCTATTTTCTCTTTTCCCTTTCTTTCCTTAAATAAAAAAGAAAGAAAGAACGAAAGAAAGAAAGAAAGAAAGAAAGAAAGAAAGAAAGAAAGAAAGAAAGAAAGAAAGAAAGAAAGAAATTCCCTACTCTGCATTAGTGCTTGATGTAATGGTGCAAAGCATTTTTCATTTATCATCATAACACCAGTCAAAGGAGCTCCTAATAATGTAATGCAGGAAGAAAGCCATTAGTTTATTTGCATAGCAGCTTTAAGCTCATTCTCTACTCAGGGTGTGAAATGGAAGTCAAATGGGCAGGACTACTTTCCCAAGCAGATGGTCAGGTGGGTACTACATATAGCCGCCTCCTGGGGGCGCCCCTGAGGAATGGGAATACCTCACTTCAGAAAGATGTCAGCTGCCCTACAGAGTCCGACTGCTGTTTTCACTAAAGGAATTAGGAACTCTGGCTACAACTTACTTCCGAGATAAGAGGCATCCTGATGGCAGTGTAGACAGAATCAGATACTTCATTACCTGGAAGTAAGTTTGGATTAGCTGACCTCCAGACAACCTCTCATTTTTGAAGACTCTGAGTTAATACTGAAAGCACCATGGTCTCTGGGCTGCTAACCTTTTCCTGAGAACTCAGCCATGAACACTTCTCACAGCAGGCACCAGATCCCTTAGTCTCTATACCCTTGGAAATACCTATCATGCTGCTGGGTCCCAAGAGAACCTCAACAACAACAGTATGTTCACTATAGAACTGCACTTAAAGGAGATTCTACAGCCAGCATATTCACAGTAAGAGCTTTATCTCAGCAAATTTTAAAACTTACGGAACCCAGGTATCTTTGGGGGCTGAGTCTTTACTATAAATGGTAGTCTTTTCTCTGAATCATCATAACAGAACAGGAAAAGCACAGAATATACAGACAGAGAAAATTGAATTTTAAATTCCTGCTCTGACATTTTTTTAGTAAAAATGTCTTTGAGCAACTTTAATTTTCCTGAACCTTGGTTTCTTATCTGTAAAATGGGAGCAATATTTCTCACCTCCTAGAGTTACCATAAGAAACATACAGAAAGATGCTGAGCAATACTTCAAGCTGTAATGTGCATCTGTATCCCCTGAGGATCTTGTTCAAATGTTGACTCTTGCTCGACCCTCAGGTTGGGCTTGAGAGGCAGTATTCCCTATAATGAGAACATAGATACTCCCGGCAGCACATTTTGCGAAGCAAAGATGTAGTGCACCAAATGCAATGCCTGTCACATAATAAATGCTCAGCAAATGTAGATCTTGTTATTGATTATTTGGCACTTGCAGACTGCTTCATTCACTGTTATAAAGTGGAAACAAGAATAATAAGATATAGTCCCTGATTTTAAGCTGGCGATTCCTTCAATATTCAACAACTGTTTAAAATTTAGAAGAAATAAGTCTCAAATGTAAAATGTATCAAATAAGCAAGTGGATTTAAAGTGTAGGAGGAAGGAGCAAAATTAGCCATCTGCAATGACTTCCTGCATGCTGACGTCTTGATTCATACTGGGATAAATTCTTAGGAAGGCGGAGGAGGGGCAAGCGGCCTGATGAAATTTTCTACCCAGATATTTCTGCAGAAGTGATCAGGCAGTATGTGACTGGACAAGAGAAGATGGGTCAATTCACTTTGGAAGATACTTGCTAATTGGGGATTTTGAAATTTGCCCAAGAAATTTATCACAAAGTAGATTTCAAAAGGACCTCCCAGCTTTTGATTTTTTCCTTAATTTGTAACTCATCAAATACTAATGGTTTTCTTATAGACTCCAGTATTTGACAGACATTTCTTGATCTGAAACTGATTTCCAAGCACCTAGTTTCAGTGGTGATGTTCTGTAACTTTAAAAGCCAAGAGAAACTGACAACGTAATGATATTCGATAAACTCTTCTTTCTCCAGCATTTTCAAATAAAATATTTCCATCCATTTCCCCCCCCCCGCCATTTTGTTCAATTTCATTCAAATTCCCCTATGAAGAAATCAAGTTATATAACATTAAGGCATGTGGCACTGTGTGGTGGTTAAGAACTTTGTAGAATCAGGTGATGTGGCATTCAGATCCTGACTCTGATATTCACTAGCCCTGTAACCTTGGAGCAAATTCATTTATTTGGCTAACCTTCTATTTACTACTTCCTAGGGGAGGGTTGTTATGGTAGGGATTAAATGAGATGATGTTCACGAAGCCCCTAAGATCATTCCTAGTACATAGTGATTCTCAGTAAATGTGATCATTGGTAGAATCAGTGGAGCAGAGAGGTTAAGAGTGCAAATTCAGAGCAAGACCTCCACAGTTCAAGTCCTCTATCTACTTTTGTACCTGCTGAACATCCTCTATAAGTCACTAAAACTTGTGCTTAGATAATAATGAGTATTTATAATACCTACCTTGGAAGGCCATGGTAAAGATTGAGCAAAATGGAAACATTCTTTTTAGGGTTTGGCATAATTATGGGTTATAGAAAGCACTCACTGTATTTTAGAAGCTATTATTGTCACTATTATGTTATAGGTAGCAGGTTATAGTGAAGAACTTGAGGGGTGGGTGTTATGGGCTGACGGGCTAAATCCCCCCAAATTTATATGCTGAAGGCCTAACCACCTAGTTCCTCAGAATATGACTAGATCAATCTGTATATGGGGTAAAAATGGGAGTTCATAACCCACTTGAATCAAAGTGTGAAATATGATATATCAAGAAATTTGTAATGTTTTGAACAACCAACAATAAAAAATTTTAAAAAAAAAGAATATGACTAGATTTGGAAATAGTGCTTTAAAAGGTAGTGATTAATTTAAAATGAGGTCATTGGAGTGGATCCTAATCCAATCTGACTGTTGTCCTTACAAGAAGAACTTAATTAGGACAAAAAGCCATCCAGACCAAGGTGCAGTCATGTGAGGACACAGCAAGGTGGTGCCATGTGCAAGTCAAGGAGACATCTGAGCAAAAAACAACCAAACTTGCAGACACCTTGAATTTGAACTTCCAGCCTTGCGAGCTATGAGGAATAAATTGCAGTGTTTAAGCCACCAGTTTTGGTACCTTATTGTGGCAGCCAGAGCTCACTAACTGCAGGTGGATTATATTTTTGTCATTTCTCTTTCAGCCAGTAAGCCACACGAATGAAAAGCTGCAACTTCTAGATGTCGACGATAGAGGATCAGAACAGGCAAAATCCTTCAAGCCTATGGTCAGAAGCCTGAATTGAGTCCAAAGGGACAGGTGGTGCCATGGGAGTACTCCTCAGAAGCAAAGGAAGCAGTGAACATGCCAGTAAGCATGGTCATTTTGGGTATCTTCTTCATCCAGAGTGGACAGGGCTAGGGGCTAAAAAAAAAAAAAAAAACCCTGTGGACAGGAGGTAACAGGTATCTCAGTAGAGAATCCAGCAGAAGGGGGAAAAGGGAGGCAGCATTGAAGCCAGACACACATCAAATTAGCCAGGCACGGTAGCACTCTCCTGTAATCCCAGCAGCTTGGGAGTCTGAGGCAGGAGGATCACAAGTTCAAAGCCAGCCTCAGCAACTTAGTGAGGCCCTAAGCAACTTAGATAGACCCTGTCTCAAAAAGATTTAAAAAAAAAAATTTAAAGGGTTTGGGACGTGGCTCAGTGGTTAAGCACCCCTAGGTTCAATCCTTAGTATCATAAAAAATAAAAAGGGCTGGGGATGTGGCTCACTTTAAAGTACCTCTAGGTTCAATTCTCCGTACCAGAAACAAAAAAAAAAATCCTGAAATATTTGGTAAGAAACATTCAGATGCGGCTGCCATTAAATGCCACAGCTATTTCTCAAAACAGCCTGTGAAAATCCTAAGGTCACTGCTCAGTCAAGATGGATCACACCTGTTCCCTTGCTCCATTAGAACAGATAAGGATACCCACAAGTTAACTGCAGTTTGGCCAAAATGTTGGGCTGAGAACTGAACATGAGATCTCTACAGCTTATTCAATCCGTTGATTCTTTATCAGCTTGTGGTCCTGACCATTGCCTTCACAGGACATCTGAACAGCTAATATCTCCAGAGAGCACTTAAATCTCAGTAATTATGGAAGTAAAATGCATTTATAGGCACAACCCTTATTAGCGAGGCAGTCACCATAACAAAGTTAGGAGGAAAAGGAAAATCCTCATGTGTATTCATAAGAAGAAGAAAATAGCTAACCCTCAATAATCACAATGTTAAATATGCATCACTCTGAGGCCAAGATGGATAGTTCTTAACAAAGATATGTAGGTTGGTCAGCTGTTGCTCTGCTTAATTTTGAGGTGGAGCAGGGGAAGCCTGAACCAGGCAGGATGTGGGTGACAGTTCTGAGAAAGAGAGAGTCTAAATCTTGACCCATGTCACCTCCCTGTCATCTTCTCCTTGAGCCCTTAGGGAAGCCAACTGGAACTGCATATGAAGTAACTTCCTATAAATGAGTCCTAATTAAGCCCCTGTTCCGGGATGCCTGTCTGGAGGGTTACCAGATCATTAGTCTTGGTTTCAAAGAAAGAGTCTATGTGGGGAAAAGGTCAAAGGATCCAGAAGACCCTTCGGCTCTTGTCCAATGTCTTCTTTTTCCTCAGGCGGGTTGTATGTTGGTCTGCCTGAGCAAGGGAAAGGCCATCAAGCCAGCATGAATTTATGTCCTTCATAGGCGCCTTTGGCCTCTCCTCCACTGGCAAACCCTGCTGCCTTCATAGAGAAAAATATTAGTCAAGGGTTTTGGGCAAGCCAGGGCAGGAAGCATATGAACCATCCTGGCCTTGAGTGGCAGCTGCAGACTTGCATAGTAGGCACTAGGGAGGAAGTGAGGCTGCTGACAGAGAGATGCATGGGTTTATCTCAGGGCAAGTGCTTGATTTCTTGAATCAAAATAGCAGTGAAGTTGTCACACTCCTTCTTCCTGACTGAGTCTTTCAAGCCCATCTCACATCCCACAAGGATCTGAGTGCTCTTCTCTGGAGTCTACAGGGCAGGTACTTCATTGGCTCAGATGGAGAGAGATGGGAGATAGGTGGGGACAGCACACAAGAGAGAAAGGTCAGGGCTGGGGTTGTGGCTCAGCAGTAGAGCACTTGCCTACCATGTGAGAGGCACTGGGTTTGATTCTCAGCACCATAAATAAATAAATAAAGTCCATTGACAACTAAGAAAATATTTAAAAAAAAAACAAAAAAAAAACGAGAGAGAGAGAAAGGCCAGAAATACAGAATACAGAGGATGCTCAAGAGTGTGAGCTGGTGTAAAGTAAAGAAAGTTTTAAATTATTGAGAACAATCAGATCAGGCATTTGCCCACAAATATTCACTAGTGCTCAAAAAATGTAATTCTCACCATCGTCCCCTACTTTTACTAAAATTGACTTTTATAAAACAAAAAAAGTAAAGTAAATATCTTCCTTGTTTGCTTTTCTGGGTTATGTCTCCTGAGCCTAGCCAATTCCAGAAGCACGAGGGCTTGAATTTCCTCAGTTGGCTGCTCTGCTAAGGGGAACGGACTCAAAGGAATCACAATGGGAGGCCAGTCTCAGCCCAGTGGGTCTCAAACAGGAGGAGTGGGGATGCTGAGAAAGAGCCAGACACATTAAGAGGGCCTTGAGCCTCTACAAATTTATCATTGTTACTGGCTGTGTGATTTCCTTATTTCTGCTGTAACAAATTACCGTGACCTTAGCGGCTTAAAACAACATATGTGTACTATCTTATAGTTCTGAGATTAGAAGTCCAAAACCAGTCTCTCAGGGATAACATTGAAGTGTCAGCACGACTTGGCTCCTTCTTGGAGGCTCTAGGGAAAATCACTTTCATTGTTTCTTTGGCTTCCAGAGTCTGTCCACACACACTGGCTCATGGCCCTCCCTGCACCTCTCCAACCTCTTATTTACATTGTCACTTCTCTTGCTTCTGCCATTGACTTTCTTGCCTTCCTCTCTAAGGACATTTGTTATTACACTGGACCCTCATAAATGATCCAGGAGATTTTCCCCATTTCAAGATCCTTAACCCTATCTTACCAGTAGGGTCCCTTTTGCCATGTAATCTGGCACGTCCACAGGTTCCAGAAACTAGGGCATGGACCTCTGTAGGAGATGTTGTTCAGCCTACCATGCTGTGATTTGTAAAATTCCATTTCTCATACTCACTGAGAGTGGGACACTGTGTCTGATGCCAAAGGGAGTTGAGGATTGATAAGGCTTTCTCCAGCAATATTCCTGGGCACTGATGGCTCAAGTTCAAATCTGCAGAAATGATACACCTCCAGCTCTGATCTATATTCATTGTACTTCAAACCCCTGGTAACTCCTGCCCTGTACTGTGAGGGCCTTCCTCCACCTGCTCTTGCCCTCCTCCAATTTCATCCACACACAGTAGCTAAGTGAATTCTTTTCATACCTCTAACCCTCCCTGCAATGTCTTGCCACATTGCACTTCAAATAAAACCCAACTTATTATGGCCTCAGACCTCCACATGTTCTGGCTCCCATCCTCTGCCTTTTCATTTTGCGCCACTCTGTCCCTCACCTACCAGCCCAGCCATAATGGCCTCTTTCAGCCCCTTGAAACGTGCTGAGCTATTTCCCACCTCCCAGGCTTCTCTCATTCTCCTCCCTCTGCCTGAAATGCTCCTCTGCCTGCTCTTTCCTCCACAAGTCTCTTGTCATCCTTCAGGTTTCAGCTTCAATGTCACCTCCAGGAGACCTTCTCTGGATCATTCTACCTGCCTCCTTTTCTCTCTCATTTCACCTATTGTATTTTATAATTCTTCCCACAAGTGGCAATTTTGTATTTAGTTAGTTAAATTTAATAACAGATTTTCATATATGAGTACAGTAAGAAAACCAGACAAATAATTCATCAGCCACTTAACTGTCCTCTCCAGGGCTAGTGACTCTCAAACTAAGCTAATGACAAGGACCCAGCCAAGATTTGTTTCTTCACCAATATATACTAAGCTCTTAGCTCAGTTCCTGGTATATGGTAGCTAAGCCATCTGTTGGATGGATAAATGAATGAATAGATAGTTTCAATGTATGGATGGAAAAATGGGTGGGTGGATGACAAATCCAAAGGTGACACCAAACTCAACACTTGTGGAGTGTCTCTGAGCTGGTATAATAAGCACATACCTTGGTGATTGACTCTGACTATTTGGCCATGAGAGTACAAAACTTGGTGTGTTTCTGAAACACACCTGGTTTTAATGCAAGGGAGATTCCGTGTAGGGCACAGACCTTCTTTGTTCTGAGACTTTGTCCATGTGTCTATATACACATGCTACATAAATATCAGCAGACAGTCAAACCTTGGAGATCTTGTTTGCTTTCTTGCAATTTAATAGAGAATCAATAGACTAACCAGGGAAATCTCTATTTTTGGTTTCATAGCTCCTAACCTCCACAGTGACTCCTGCCAGGGTACAGGCAATTGACTGCACAGAGACAGAGACATGATCACATCTGGTCTGTGAGTGGACAGGCAGACTTTGGAGGCTGACTTAATCACAGTCTGCTTAATCCCTTTGCCATTCTCCATCTCCTTGCTGTGTATTAGCATACTGGGGGCAGAGAGCTGAGACAGACCTCCTTTTCTACCTGCTCTAAGACGCTCAAAGTTCTGAAAGAACTGAACTGATGAATGGAAGATGGGAAACAAAGGAGATCTTGATGTCTAGGTAGGATCCTTCACTGATACTGTGATAGAGATCTGTACCGTAGCTTCCATCCTGCACTACTTCCAGTACAGGCATGTCAGTGCAGCTGTGGACGGCAGTCCTGCAAAATGCCCACCCAATCCACTGGGATGCACCAAAGCACTGCATTCCTAAGATTCCTCTAACATCACAGCTCTGATGCTAGTTTCTTAGTCAGCTCTGAATTCCATTCAAAATTGCGTTGTTGACATTTAAAGGTCTCCATCAGTCTAGTCATGTGGCAAAAAGGATTGGATAAGATCAGCCCTGCCTTGCTACCTCCTAGCGGAACCTCAGACAAAATGATTGCTGTCTGGATGGCAAGCCCAAGAGTTCTTTCCAGCTCTAAAATTCTATGATTCTATGATACCTCCTGTTCAGCCAGTTGTCTGAACCTCTCTGACTGCCAATAACTCACAGAAAATCCCATTAAAAGAGCAAATGAAACCTGTAACCAAACCTGTCAGGAGTCTGCCAAAAGCCTAGGGCATTTTCCACCACGGACAGTTTGTTTTCCAAAAGACTTGCTCTGCCAAAGGGGAATGTTAGGGAGACATAAAATAAAACTTTCTATCTCTACATGTTATGGATCAAAAGAAGGAAGCCACTGACCTCCTTCTTGAGGATTAGCCCCCATCTTCCTATAGAAACAGAGATGGTACAGATAGATTTTGAATGAAGAGTCATGTTGCTTTATCTTCCTTGACTCCTTCCATTTTCTTAATAATTTCCAACCCTCATTCCAATCTCTAAACTGAACAACTGAAATAAGCTAATGAACATGCCATTTTCTCTCAAAATCAAACATTTCAGTGTGGAACAGCAGCCCTAATGCCCTTTAATATAAAATCCCTGGAGACTTATACAGGATTCAGAATGACCTAACCTCTGGGTCAGAACTAACTGATGGATCCTTCCCCTATAGAAAGAGAGTCCCAGGATGATTAGAGAAACGATGTGTTCATTTGATCTTGCATGAACTGGAACTTTGGGGTTTTGAGGTTACATTGGTTTTGAAATACATCACCCATACATTGCTACCTGCAGGAATCCAGCTAGCCGGTCCATAGCAAGATGCAGTGCTTTGCAGATCTGCTACAGAGAAATCATGCACAAGACAAGAGGCATAGCCCGTGGCAACTGGCAGGGACTCTACACGTCAGATTTAAGCCCATCAGGTCACACCAATGAACATAAATACAACTGCTTCAGTTCCCTGCAGAGTTCACTACATTAGAACATGATGCCTGGTGGAAAAAGAGGAAGTTTTGCTTAATTTGTTTTGTTTCTTTCAATGATTCGATTTTCCACCCACCCATAGAGGGTTGCACACTGCCTTCAAATTTTCTCTAGACCAATGAGCCTCTCTCTTTAGTTTCTATTAATACCAATTAAAAAGACTCTTAATGTTTAATAAAATACAGCTATTTCTGGAGCCAGGAAAAACTTCCCCATCAAGGATAGGTCACACTGATCAGATCAGAGGGCCACACAGTCTACAATTGCCATCTGCTCTGAGCCCACAGTTGAAGAGGCTTTCACTATAGATGGTTAGGGGAAAAGTTACTGGATATCTTTTCTCCTTCCTTGTGTTCCATGTATAAACCTATTGCTTGTCATGAGTTTTCTAGGAAAGCAATGAATTTAAGTTGCTATTCAGCTAAATGGATGTCTAGGAAAAAGTTTAGCAGATCCCAAGGAAAATGATACAATTATTAGCCACTGAACTACTAGAGTTTATTTAACTTTACAAATACCTTAATTTTACAAATACCTTAATTTTACAAATGAGAAGACTGAGAATATAAAAGGTTTTGTGACTAATCCAAGGTCACATGACAATATTGAAATAGAATTGAGACTAGAAAACAGACTTCTTGACTGCCACTCCTAACTCTTTCTACTACCAAAGGAAATGAAATGAGAGACATAAAGAGAAAATGCTATTGTTTTTGGAGGAGGGAATTTCTATTTTTACTTCTCTGCTAGCATTCTTCCCAATCTCCCAACCCAATTCCTAATTCAAATTTTGTTTAAAGGGGCAGTATAGCGAAAACAAGACTGTGGACCTGTTTCCTCTGATTTTCAAATCACATCCTATTGGAAGTTCAGGTTCACTTAGAAGATCTTATGGTAAGACTAATCAATGGTCCTTTCTTTGTCCTTCAAAACTTTCCTCCCTCTCCACCCTCCCACACCCTCTCCCCCGCCACACACACACACACACACACACACACACACACACACACACACTCAGTAGAAGCTGAAGACTGAGTCTCTCAGTTGAGTCTGACTGTGCCTTACAAACATGGGCTTGGTGTTTCTGGTAAAGGCTACTTGGGCCACCAGCAGTCATTGATCAGCAAGATGAGGAGAAAATTAGTTGTCATTGGCCAGAGTCAGAGGTGGCAGAGAGGCTCTGGTGTTTGCTGGGTACGGGAAGGGCAAGGAGAGACAGCCATGTGATTTTGCAAAGGTTTTCTTGGCCTCTTACTCAGCAGTTCCTTTAATGAAGTGAATGTGCAAGTGAAATAAAAATGGTAAAAAATGATGAGCTTGAAGGTTAAGTTCCTTTAGTGTTTCAAACATTTCAGTTCTTTTCTCTCCCTGCTTTTTTCACCAACATAGAAAGGGGTTTAGAAAATAAAATCATTAAGATATATGCTTGAGTATGGAGAAAGGAAAAGAACAAGATTAAAGGAGAAACTACCTAATTTATATTCTTTTCTAAATACAGTTACCAGATAAAATATGATTGCCAGTTAAATTTGAACTACAGATTTAAAACCATGATTTTTTAGTATTAGAATATCTGTCTCAAATACTACCTGGGACATACTTACATTAAAACATTTTTCCTTATTTGTATAAATAACAAATTTAACTGGATATCCTATATAGTTATTTGCTGAATATGACAGTCATGGTCCCAAAGTAAGTAATGTGGGACATCTGTGTATATGTTTAACTTACCTCTTTCCTCTTGCCCCTACTACCAAAATAAACATAAAAGCACCAGAGGGGTAAAACTCCCAAACCTCACCCCTATACCACCAAGGAAATTCAAAATTAATTGGAAAATTAAAGAGTCAACTTAGGCCATGGTAGTTGTTCTTAGTTGTTGAGCATGCATTGAATTGTCTGGAGCTTTTCTTAAAGTACATAGATCTGGGTGTTTCAGACCCAGTAGGTCTGAGAATTTGTATTTCAAATAAACTTGGAGGATACTGATGCTGGTGGTCTGGACTTCAGGTTTAGAGGCCTGAGTACTGGCCTGAAAGTCAAATGTTCACATTTCTAGTTTCCCTTCTACTCCTTATTAGATGTGCAACTCTGGCTGCATCGTTTAAGAGTTATTTCATTTATGCTTGGTAATGCAGCACATGCTTATATTCTTGGGCAATATAGCAATAAAGAAGTTACACAGGCAGTGTCTGTAGTGACCTCATGTGAAGAAGAGTTTACCAGCTTGGACAGATAGCATTCAGAATGGGCTCACTAAGGCCAGGGCTGCAGGGGCTGTGAAGAGCTTCTGTGAGAACCAAAAAGCCCCAGTCCAAGTGTGCTTCTGTGAGTATTAATCTGCTTTATCTGCATTATATACTGGTGGTTACAGGAGATCCTGTGCATAGAAAGGTGCCACCAGTTAAACAACAATGAAAACATTTGAAGCCCATCAACAGAAAATCACCTAGAATACTTCCTAAGTATCTATGGGTACAGCTCAACCCCATTCCAATACCATCCCTTAGAATTCTGCAAGAGGGGATGTTACAAACATGCCTGTTGGTTTGCTATATAACAAATGGTTATATTAGTGTCAAGTGAAAAATCTGTCCTTGGTTTATTCCTGATGCTCACCAAGGTCAAGAGCAGGTCAGGAATCTGGTGGGTTTAGGAAAGCAGTTTGCTTTCTACAGGCCTGGGCAGCTTCATTGTGCTGACAATTCTATTTGACAATGGGATTAATAACTTGCAAGCCTCTGAACAGTTAAAGAAGCCCTGCAAGAAATTAAGAAAATCCAAGTTCATTGATGGGAAAAAAAAATCATTTAATTGGTTTAAAAAAAAGGCATGCAGATTTGGACAAAGTTAAAGAAAGAATGTGGAACAAATTATGAAACTCCACACCTCAATAATAGCAAGAAAATGCAGATTCCTACAAAGACCATGAAATCTGGCCAAGGTGGCACATGGGAGCACATGAGGCATGTGTTCAAATAACCTCACAGAGTGTTGGTATTGTTCTTTGCTCTTCTGAATGGCTCCATCTACTTCTGAATGCACATGAATTTCAGTAAGAATATATGTGAGTGAAATGGCAGGCTCACTGGTCTGGTCTGCAGCATCTTTTATCCTGGGATTGACTTGATTCTTCCCTTTACTGTCAGCCACTTTAGGTGCACTATGACTGGGGCTCAGCAGAGGGCAAGCTCAGCGATGCACAGGCCAGATGCACAGGCAGCAGGTGGACTACCTATTTAGTACTGAGCAAGGCAGATTGAGAGCTCAGCTTTTCAGCTCCTAATCCAGGTGGGTGATGCACTTCCAGGACACTTTCCTTTCCTTCCTTTTCCAGGATTTGGGAAAGGAGCTACATCTGTTTCATGTTTCCCCACCTTTGACCAGAATAATCCTGCTCCTCCTATCTCTGCCTCTGGATCCTTTCTCTAGAATTAAAAAAAAAAAAAAGCAGGAAGAAACCTTAAACATTTATCTGTTCATATATAAGGAAAGGAAATTAAGATTCAGAGACTTTGGGGCTTGTCTAAATTCTTATAGCTGGTTAGGGTTCAACTGGCACAAGGGAGCAGGTCCCTGTTACTTCATGAGGGGTTATCCTTGATACTTCCCTTCACTCTACTGTCACTGGAGACCCCCTCCTCCTTGTCTCTCTTGTCTTTCCCAGGTACTGAATGCTGCAGTAACCATGATGCCTCATTTTTCCTGTTATTCATTCCTGTAATTTTTCTGCCCTATCCCCTCAGGGCTGGGCCACCAGGAGCCTACTGCCTATGCTGCAGGAATGTGTGTCTCACTTGCACCTTCAAAAGACAATGCTGCTGTAAACACTATTATTTTTAATAAATTCCGTGGGTTTGGCAATTCAGTTGTTGTTTATATGTTTGTTGACCTTAATTTAATCAGACCACTGGTTCTTTCAGGCTGAGGTATGGAAGAAGCAGTACTGAACTGACAGATTTCTGGTTGAGGGAGACAACTCCAACTATCCCTGCAGGATGGTAGCTCTTCTAAGAGCATTTGACAACATGGCTCTGGTCTGAAGACAGAGCTGTGCAGGGACTCTTTGGGGGGTATAGTGTTTGGCCGTATGGCAGAAGGTGCTTTTGTCAACCTGAGCTCAACAATGAAGCCACTAGGGAGTCATTACCACTGTGGGTGGGCTGGAACTCCAGAAAGAAAACGGGAGCATGCTCCTAACTGTTTATTACTGAAACAGAATAAAATGCTATTTAAAGGCAATCAGTTGGAATTGCTTTCAATACATAAATATTTTGGGAAATGATTAGTTCATTTTAATTACTCTGCTCACATGGATAACAATATTTTTTTTGCAAGCACTGGTTTCTCTGAGGAACTTTAAGGTGGCACCAATTTTCTTCTGGCACCCTCACTCTTCCCTTTGAAAAATCAGATATTATCTATGCAATGGGCACAAGGGAGAGTGAGGGCAGGGTGAAGATCAAAGGGTTGAGTGGACCTCATTGGACTAACATAGGTTAGTCTCATTTCCAATAAAATTTGGCATAAAGTCTAATTTGAACTTAAATGTTTAATGTTGTTCTTTAGCCTAAGACCTCTATAACTGGGACAGACCTCAGCTCCACTTGCATCTAAAGCCATTGGTGAATGACTGTGCCTGCTGCCGTTTAAAACATCAGTGGAAAGCAGACGTTTCCCTTCCTTATAATGAGTGATGATTAAGAAACACACATACACACTCCCCACAAAGAGGGAGTTGCTTTTGCTGAGAATTGCATTAGAGTACATATTCTTTTGTCGAAACCACTTTTTAGATTTTATTAACTCAATGAGCTAAGCACAAATACTGTACTTATTAAAAGCACAGAGAGCAGATCACACACAAGTGCCGTCAATAAACCACATCACTCAGCAAACAAATTCATTACTATCAATTACTTGAGGAATTAACAAACTCTTTTACTTCTGCCAAGTATCTAAATGTCTAATTTGATAAAGTGGAGTGAGAAGAGGAGGAGACTTTGTCCTAATATTCCAGATTATTACTTGGAAGTCAAAGTGATGGAGATTGTAGAGGTATTAGGATTATAAATGTGCCCTTGCATTGAAAAAGCACTCAGCTCACCTACTGCTTTCCTTCCCCATCCCATCCCTAACCCCTCCCTCCCTCCCTCCCTTTCTCTCTCCCTCTATTGTCTATCCTTCCTCCTTCTCTTCTTCCTTCTTTCTTTCCCTTCTTCCTTACCATTTCCTTCTTCCCTCCCTCCC
>NW_026000243.1:8163363-8220901 GCF_001458135.2 Marmota marmota marmota | reverse complement strand
CTCTCTCTCTCTCTCTCTCCTTTTTACAAAGAATCATTTCCATGCAATTGAAATACCTAAAAAATGTGATACATGTTGAGCCTCAGACTTGGAATTTCCTGAGAAGTTTCATCTGTGTTCCATAACAAGAACTGACAGGTCTACAGGCTCAAAAAATACACAAATAAATAAAAATAAGTCCTTTCTCACTTCCTTTTTTCCTCCTGGCAGGAGTTTGCAGACCAACACAAGACAGGAATGGGTGTGGTAAATGTACAACTCTTAGCATTCAGTACAGTGAAGGGAAATTTGCTATTCAAACTGCATTGGCATTAGTGGACATGGTCCTTGGCTGGGACCCAGCCTTCGTTCCCCATGAGGAAGGACAAGATACTTAACAGATCTAGGTCCAGGAATCCCAGGTAGGAAGATGCAGGGGACCAGCTGCATGTTCAGATCTAGCCATGCAAGGGATTCTGCAGCAGTTCTTTTCACATAAGTAAGACAAATGCTGCTTATAGTCTTGTTCCCTTTGCTGTATAAAACTGTCCTCAGGGCTCTGTTCCAAGCACATAATTGGGAAAGGAAAATAAAAAAATGACAGCCATGTGCTCTGATTTGCCCAAAATGCTCTTTGTGCACTGCAAATCTGGCATTGTGCGTATAAAGGTATCCCCACCTGGAACTGAGACTTGGGCACACCGGGGGCCTCCTTGAATTCTGGGAGAACAATATCACCTCCTCTTGGTTTCAGAATCCTCAGTAGTTGCTGACTGCAGTCTCCTCACTGCCATTGGCTTCCTCATCTCCCAGATATGCACACATGCAAACACACACAGCCCCCAGCCCCACCTCAACAATACAGCTACCCATTTCTCTCCATCTTTTGTCTTGCCTGATAAAATAAAAATCACTACAATCCAGATACTTTTTTTCTCCAATTTTCCTTCCTACTTTTGAGTGTTAGGGTACATTATTGTTTTATGTTATTACATCCTTTGGAGTTTTTGCTTAGACATGTGTTCAGTGTCAATGAGGTACCAGTCATTGTGCTAGAAAGAAAGATAAGGCACACTCCATGCTTTTGGAAATCTTGTGGAGGTAAACATCGTACACATAAACAAATCATTAAAAGACAATTTCAAAAGCACATTATTAGCAGCGCACATGGACTGCCATGCAAGCATCTGGGAGGAAATGATTAAAACCTCTATGGGCTGCCCATAAAGCCTTCACAGAGAAAGTGATATTTGAGAGCACAGTTTTAAAGGATGAGAGGGGATTTCCAGGTTGGAGATAAAATGAAGGCTACTGTGGTTAGAGGAACTCCCAGGGACAAAGTCATCAGCACATGGGCAGGTCAAGAAAATGACAGCGCATGGCACGGGGAAGGAGTCCAGCAGCAAACGAGGGTGAAAAGGTTTATAGAACTCAGTACATAAGAACCATAAACCACACTATAGTACTGTAGTGTCTGGAGCTTTATCCTAGGAGAAATAGGGAGCCATTGAAGGTTTTAAAGTAGGGTAGAAATACATACACATGTAATTCAAAAGCAGTCCATAACCAGACACAGAAAACTATGAGTCTATTTAAAACACAAGTGAAGATTGTAACCTTCTATTACAGGCAAAATTATTAACAAAAAATAGGTTGATATAATGGATCACAGAAAGATGAAAATGTCAGAAGGTTATGACCATCTCACACTCTCTCTTTTGACCCTCCTTGAATGAACTGGTTTGAATTCCCTGGTCATGATTACAGAGTTGTATCCAAAATCTGAACCCCATATGAGCCTTTCTGTGACGCCCCTGTCCTGCTGGTAAAGCACCTTGCAGGAGCAATCCATTCCTCCCTGCCCCTTTGCGGACCACCCAGCTCCCGCTCTCCCCAATTTTCGTTATTCCTCTCTGACTCCCAGTCCTTCTTCTGTTGAGCAGGATCCCCTCCTCTACTTATGTCTCCCTCACCCTCCCATACTAATTGTTGAGACTCCATGCCCTGGGAAGCTGCTGTTAACAAAAGATTAGCCCTTTTTACAGAAGGAGGGATTAAAAAAGGAGGGATTTTTTGGTTTTGTTTTTAAGGCAGATGAAAGAAAGCCCAAGGAGATGTGTATTTGACCCTCCAACATGCTTCTTCAAGCTTCCCTCAGCAGTTCTTAAAGGCGCCTCCAAAGGAAGGCTTTATGAATGCAAAATGAAGTCAGTGCCTGTGTCTGCTCCAGAAGAAAGGAAAACCGGGCTTTCATATACAATCTTCCCTTTATGGCTCACGCTGCTCCCCCTGCCCCAGTGCGGCTGCTCCACTCCAGAAGCCTGTGTGACCTTCTCAAGGTCACTCCACTCAGCAGGCCCCCTGTGCCTCTCCCAGGGACCAGCAGAGAAGCTGAAAGGCTCTGGTTTTGTTTTCTGTTTCTCCTCAGTCACAGTACAGTCCTTGCCCAGGGCAGAAACACCTGAAGTTCTCAGCAGGGCAGTCCCAGTTGGCTACTGTAGAACTTAGGCACCACTCAGTGGAAGGAAGCCGGAAGGCTGCGCCCAACCAGCTCAAGTCCACTCAAACACCCCTTTGTACCATGGATGAGGGCACTGGGGGAGCTCAAATGAGGACTCAAAGTGCAATCAGGTAAGTGGCCATTCTCTTCAACTTCTGTTATTCACTCTCCTGCTTTTCTCTCCTTCTCAAACAGCATTCGATGCTGGTGGTTTTTAGTCTTCTCTGCTTCACTTTGCAGTTAGTCATTGTCTGCACACCTGCCTCTAAGCTGCTGCCAACATCTGTGATTTCTGTCATGACTTGCTTGTCTCCAGTTGGTAGGGACGATGCTCCCTCCCTGGATGTCCTGACAGCTTTGGAGGGTACAGATAATGCCTCAGTCTGTGTCTGCCACAGTACCTGCCTGGCCCTGTTTTGCACATCATTAATGCTCACCACATGTGGATTTATTTCATTTTTTCCAAACCTAATTTCTGATGCCCAATGGACAAATCTGCTTTGGGATATGATATGATCCCACCAGAGCAATTTTTTTTTTAAATAAAGGAATTCCTTCACTCATCATTAAAAATAAAGATTCTTGTGTAGTAAGCAAGAATGAGTTCCCTAAACTTCTACAAATATATCTGGCTGCTGGTGTGGGGCAGATTCAGCTGAGGCAATGAAAACACAAGGCTACTAATGAACTTGGGCTTGAGTTAAAATCTCTGTGTGCTCAAAGCCTTCGTGGCTTGGAGCAAGGTATTTTCCACCTTGGAGCCCCAGTTTTCTCATCTGTAAAATGGAGACAATACTGGTCATAAATTAGTGCAAAGCACTTAAACAAATCTTCCAGTAAGTGCCCCCAAAGTAGCAATTCTTTTGACCATAATATCACCAATATTGTTATGGGCCAGGCTATATGGGCAATAACCAAACAAACTCCATTCTACCATGAGACTCCATATCACGGAAGAAATGCTTCTCCCATGGGAAAGCCCCGCCTCTGTACCCATTTATAGTTACCTGGCATAGCATACTTGGCAACACAAAATAGAAACTGCCGTGGAAAAACTACCTGATCACTTGTAACAGTTCCCTCCTTGCTGGAGTAGCAAGAATGGAGTCAGGATGGCTGTACAAGCAAGCAGGTATGGCCATAGGGACTCCCTCTCAACTTTTCTAGATTCCACCATAGTTTTTCTGTTAAGGCTCCCGTGAAAAGAGAGCTGCAGGACCCATTTCTGAGAAAACAAAATGAAGGCTGTTTTCTGCTAAATTCCAAAAAATATATTGTCAGGGCTGTGGCTATAGTTCAGTGGTAGAGCGCTTGCCTAGCATTTGTGAGGAACTGAGTTTGATCTTCAGCACCACATAAAAAATTAAATAAACAAACCAAAAATTGTCTTCTGTATTTTGTACCTCACAAAATGTACTCAATGCAGGATACGGTGGTCTTGGTGACCTATATGACTTTGAAGTAGATTCTCTCCCCCGCTGACCACCTGCTTGAGGATTGTCCAGCACCTGCTTGGACCCAAGATGCTGAGTTGTTCTGCTAACAGCTTTTTTAGCTTCTGTACCTGCTTGCTTGCAGCTATGTCAACCTGAACGTGTTTTTTGCAGTTTTTGCCTTTAAATATCCTAAAAATGCTCAGGCTTGGGGCTGTTCCTTACAGAGACAGTTATGGACCCTGCAGGGAGCAGTCAGCGGCTGGCCAGCTAAATAAAGACTCTTCCATTTGGACAAAACTGTTACTTGGTGTGTTCTCTGAGCGACCTGCCCCACAACATTATCTGATAGAAAGGCAAAAGATTAAAATTCTACCTGGGTCGATCTTCACATCTTGAGGAATATAATGTATTTTCAAGGCTCTGCCCTAATACCTTCTACCTTCTAGAAGCTTTGCTCCAGCTGTGCCTCTTCTTTCCACAAAGTTAACTTTTCTTCCTCCAAAGATGTTCAGGAATTTCATAACTATTTTACCACTCTCTCTTGTATATGAGCTTCTTATTGGCAAAACAGGGACTTGTCCATCTCAGTAAATATATTGCAAAAATGAACAAAAGGAAGACAGACATTTTGTCTCCCTCTTTGGTCAGGGGAGGGTGTTTCCCTGAGCCTGTTGGCCACTCCATGTGTGAGCCATCTCTTTCAAAGTCTGTAGAACACTGAGTGACCCAATGATTAATAACTGGCTTTTAGTTTAGGGTAGGCCTGGAAATGCCCATTAAGGGGGGCGTTGAGGCATTGCACATTAATCCTAAACATTTCCCCTTAAACCCAAATGAAATAACTAACTGTTGCATAATTCAATAAGAAGCCCAGGCTGGGGGTTGCACTCCTTTTGGAGTAACCAGTGAATAAGTACCATCCACGAAACTATTAAGTTAATTTAAAATCCTGACAATTTAGCACCACTCTGGCGAGATAAGAACCATTTATTAAAAGGCACAGTTCATTAACCCAAATGCTGCTGGCATGTTTGCTCAGAAAAAGGGGCGGGCCTGAACTTCATCGGGAGTCATCTTCTCTCTCTGCCCAGGAGCCAGGAATGGTCCAGGCTGTGGAGCCAGCAAATTCCTACACTGAGGATCATCCAGGGAAATGACTCCTTTTCCTCTGTGTCCAGTCCACTAGGGATGACTGCATAGTATTGAAGTTGACTTAAAGTGTGACCAAGGGAGCAGCAAATCTTGTTCTCAAATCTTTCCTTTCCCTTCTAATCCCACTGCCCTTCTTCTTTTCCCTAGTCCTCTCTTCCCCTGGCTGCCCTGTCACCCTCCCTGGGCCTGAAAAATGTTTCCCATATACATTTTGTATGTCGTTTTCTGTCCTTGGATTTTGGATTCTTTAGACTGGGTGCTGCTATGAAATATTTCACAACTCCATCATGGCACAGCTTTCCAGAGCATTGTATGCAACCCTTGTATAAAAATTGACAAGCAGAGGACAGCACGAGAGCTCAGGGCTGTCTTTGTGACACTCTGTTTTTTTCTGCCAACATAACAGATCTACTTAGGATGAAAATGCTCTGAATCCCACATCAGACATACTGAGTCACTGAGGTCCTCTCCTGAGAGCCTTGGCTTTTTTCTCCTTTTTTCAAATCTAGTCTTGTAACTATCCTTTAGAGACAGGCCACTGATGCAAACAGAAAGTGGAAGGGCCTGGCTCTGAGTGAGTCAGTGCCAGCGATGAACAGCAGATTTGGGTCTTTAATATTTAAAACATAAAATGCTAGACTATCTCATTAACTATGGAAAGTGACTTTCTAAGTTGTTTTAATCAACTTAAAAACAGATTCAGTGTGAGCCAAGCAACAATCGATGTTGGTCTGGGAAAGATGTCTTTTACCTGTGGTCTTTGGGATTGTCCAGTGCAGCATTAGTTATGCATATACATCTGTGAATTTTCCTAGAGTGCCTGTGTGCACCCTGGGAGTGAAGAAAGAGCTTTTTATATGATTCTCAAAGAGTAATATAATAGGTTTCTCACTTGGCAAGATATTTATTTGCATAAATTATTTCAGCTAATTCCTGAAACAGTACAGGGAGATAAAAATTTCTATATAGCCACTCTACAAATAAGCAACAAGAGAATAAACGAAGTCAAACAAATCGTTACAATTTCCAGATTAAAAAAAAAGTACATTTCATATTTTCGAGGGATGATATCACTCTCGCATTCAGAGACATCACTTCTCAGCAAAAAAAAAAAGATTTTATTTCTTTCATTAATTCTGATAGTATTGAGCAGTCTAATACTATTTACCAAGCACTACCTTAAGTCTTGAAGATACAATGAGGAAAGAGACAAGCCCATGCCTTCCTGGATAGATACTTTCATTCAAGGAAATAGACAAGGCTCACACAAACAAATCAATGAGATATCTTGGGGAAGTTATAGGAGGTTACAAAAGGTGATGCAATGCAGAAGGATGGATGGACAAGAAAGTAGGTGAGAAGGGCTGTTTGAGAGCTGAATTATGGAAAGGATGAAGCACAGAAGATCTGTAGTGGGGGTGGGGAGTTCCAGACAGAAGACCTCAGAAATGGAATGTCTCTGAAATAAGACCAAACTTGGAAAAGTTTGAGAAGCAGAAGGTGGGACAGGGATCCCAGGGGAAAATCACTGAAGAAGATGATGACCTATAAGAATCTCTGTGAGGCAGGCAATAGTCAAAACACTTAACAGCTTTGAGGGCCATGAGGAAGAGTGGGGATTTCATTCTAAGTGTAAAATAGAATGAAAAGGATGATTAACTTGGGAAGTATTCAGAGGGCTATTTGAAGAGTGGATTATAGGAGGCCCTAAGTAAAGGGTGGGTAGAAAGTGTGGGAGGAACAAATCAAAATTGCAATCATCAAGGCAAGACACCATGCTGCCTGGGATGAGGTTTTAGAATAAAAGGGAATAAATATGGATCAGAGATATTTCATAGGTGAAAATAACAAGAATTGTTGATATATTTGAATTAAGGGTGAGAAAAGGTGAGGAACAAGGATAATCCTTAGATTTGGGGGTTCAGTAATATGTTTAGAAGGTTGTTATTAATAGAGTCCTTTGAGTGGAGTATAAGATGGTCAAACAAGCCTCATTCCAGACACTTGCTTTATCAAATACCATATGTAGTACAGTATAAGAAATATAATTAGCTTAATTAATACTAAGAAAAAGGAGGTAGGCACTTTAAGTTGGTAATACCACTCTATTGATCCAAAGTCTGTTTCTGTTCTAAGGAATCTGGGATTTTTCCCCTGTCTTAAGTTGAAATATATCAAGCAACTTTTCCATGTTATCTCACCAACACCACCAACAAAATTGTCAGTTATGTGTACCTTTTCTGTCCTAGGCCCCATAAAACATTTAACTATTATTTTGCAAAAGATTATAGAATTGTGGCCATTCTTCCAGAGACAAATGTGTACTTATCTATTATCAAATTTACACCCTGCTGTTTTGTTTCCATGCATTTCAGTGTATATAATAACTTCTATTTCAATGGTGAGTCACTGTGTGATTCAAAGAACTATGTTTTGAAGAAATCTTAAATGGCAATTAACCCCAAGACATGTAGTACCAACAATGCATATCACTCAATGAAACGCAGAAAATGTGACCAGGTCTGTTCATGTACAGGCAATGGCAGCTGAATCTTTCCATGTGGCAGAGATTAGAAAATGCTATTGATTATAAGTTGCCTCCCAGTCTCAGACATATAAAAATGTGAGAAAATCTGGGTGATAAAGAAATAAACTGTCTTTAGGATTGAAACATCTTTATAAACCTGGAGTCTATGGATAAGAACTGATCTGGAGACACAAAGTGTATATACATGGATATATATATATATATATATATATATATATATATATATATATATATATATATATTTTATTGGAAATTGTAGTGTTGAATGTGATCTCCCAGAAAAGTGAATTGACATAGGAGATGCCCGAGGATCAACCTTTTGCCCCCCTCTCCCAGCATATAGAGATCAGATAGAGGGGGAAAGGCAGCAAAAGAAACAGACAATGAGTAGAATGTAGGAATAAAATGAGAAGAGTGTGATGACATTGAAGCCAAGAGACAATTTTTCAAAAAAGGAAGAAAGGGTCAACTATGTCAAGTGAAGTTGAGAGGTGGTTTGGAAATGGACCACTGTATTTAGCAATAAAAATGTTCCTGATGGCCATAATGAAATCAGGTTTGGTAAAGTGGTATGGACCAATGTCATCCTGAAGAGTTGAAAAAGTGAAGACAGTTAATAAAGATCATTCTTTGGAAGAGCTTTACTGGGAAGGGAAGATGACAAATGCGTGTGTAGCTGAAGGACGATGAGAGGTCAAGAGAGGTTGTTGATGTTGTAGTTGTTGTTTTAAAGCTAGGAGATACTACAGCAAGTCTGTGTGCTGATGGAAATGACCCAGTGGAGAGGGAGAAAGTAACGATGTAGAAGAAAGAGGAAGATAATTGAAGGATTGAACTCCTTGAGGGGAGAGAGGAGAGGCTCTGGAGCATAAATTGAGGAGTTGAGCTCTAAAATGAGAAGGGATATTTTTTCCATTATAACAGGAGTGAAGTATAGGTCTCCAAATGAGAGGCGGGTATGTTGGGAGATTTTGTATCTGGAAGATGAGTTAGCTCCTGATTGCTTCATTTTTTCAATGAAATAAGAGTCATTCATGAAATGGGAGGAAGGAAGTTTGGGGAAGGTTATAAAATTTTGAGAACAGGGGAGAAGATACAAATTAAATTCCTTGAAGGAAAGAAAAGCATACTCCCGCCCCAGAAATAGGGGTCTTTGGCAGCAGGAAATACAATTTTCAATGTGCTACTCTGAAATTTAAAATGATGCCAGGGCACAAGCTTTTTATGTGTTTTTTTTTTTTTTCTTCTTCCAGGATTGTCTAGCTCTGCAGGTTCAAGATCAGACAAAGAGTGTAGATGGTTTCAACCAAATTCAAAGTATTTCCAGGAAAATAAAACAGAAGGAAAGGGAACCAGGGAGTTAAGGATGTTTGCAAGAGTCTTTACAGGACCAAACATCTCTAATAAGTGAAGAGTGCAGTGAGACAGGAGAAGAGTGAAAACTGGTGGAGTTGTGGTATAGGTAAAGTGCTATATAAACTTTGTGTCCTTAACCAACCTTTTTTTACTCCACTGAGGGTCTTATTATTTTACATGGCAGAGACAAAGGCACCTCTGGTGAGAAGGTGAGTGCATCTGAGATTGAATTACAAGCAAACAGTGTCTCTTCATGGAGAATATGACAATCCGGGTGATCTGAAGTTCTCAGACTCTGAAAGAAGGTATAAAGGACTGGGTTGGTTTTTGCTTTTATGCAGCCTAAGCTTTTCCTCCTGCAATTAAATTAGGTTTTCACCTTCTTTAGTCCCCAAAGCCTAATGAAGAGCAGCTGCTTGTCATCCACGTGGAGTGCCTTTATTTTAATTGTGAACTTACATTAAGTCACCCCTTACATTTCTTTCTTCTGCTGAACCGCCCTATTTCTTTGTGACAGTCCTCACAGGTCCTATGCTACAACCCTTTGATCATTTCCTCTGAGCACCTCTGGGGTACTATAGCAAATGCTATAAAATTTTAATAGGGAATCTTATAAAGGTTCAATAGTACTAATATAGCCAGAGGATATCCCATTCTGCCTATATATTTTTACTCCAGACTATACACTTTGTTTTAATAATTACTTTTTAGATACCAGCCTTGTCTTGCCAATTCATGTATAATTCTTGGTTGTTTCTAACTATCTTTATGTCCTATCTTAAATAATGGGCATGCACTGGCATCTAGATCAACTCTATCTATTAGTTTGTGAACTTTTGCCATAGCTTCCATTAATGTGATCTATATTCTATGGGTAGTCATGCAGTTTCTTGTTTGAGTTCTCGCTTCTCTAAACTTTTTCAGGGGAGCTCACTGCTAAACTCCATTTGGCCACTGGGCAGACAGGATCTTCCAACATCCAGTTGTTTTCTCTGTGACCTAGTTACCACTCTTTGGGGATAGAAGAAATAATTTCCATTGACCATTGTCTTCTGAGTACCTTTAGTACAAGTTTCTAAAAACTGTGAAGACTAGAGACACTTTATATATGGAATTGAGTATAATAGCATAGTTCACAATGATTGCTAACTGTAGGTCCAATATTTTATCATTGTAGTTGTGATACAACATACAATATTCATGCTGTTTCATCTGTAACATTATACCATGTGAAACCATTTGCTTCCACTCACATAAATTGATGATGACCCTTTACTGAATTCCTACAGCTATCTTTCAAAATTGGCATTACATCCAGAAATTATCCTACAATTTCTGACTCCCAGCTCACAGGATACTCCAGTCCACAGCAAAGTGCCTTCCCCTAAGACTTTGATGATTGAGCAATACATAGCTAACAGTCTCCCCTGCATCTGCAACTAAGAGACCAAGCAAAAATTACCATTGTCACAGTTTAGTGATACTCGTAGTGTAAAGAAAATCCAATGGCCCAACTCAAGTAATGATGAGCATAATTGTGGGGTAATGAAAATTTTGATGATAAAATATATCCAAGGGAAATTCTTTCAGTTTATCATTTCTAGTTGTCTCAATTAGAACATCATGTCCAATGTCCTTAGGGAGGAGAGAGACACTGGTAGACATTAAGAATAACTAATGGAAGGTGGAAAAGACAGAGCCACTGATGACACATCTGAGGAGCAGCAATTTTAATACAATGTCTCTACTTATTGGGTGCCTGCTACATACCATGTACTATCACATATTACTTATTAATTCTTATAAAAGTATTGAGAAAGCTCCACTTAATAAGGTTAAATAACTTACAGCAAGCAGAGGCCCCAACAGGGACTGAATTTCCTGTCTACCTGTTTTCAAAGCTCATGTTTTAACCAAGGAAAACAAGAAGAAACATCCCAATAATTTAGCTTGAGCAAAAGAGGGAGCAGACATACTTTCTCAAATGCTTCAGATATCTGGATGAGATTTGGACATTTGGTGGGAAAGGTAAAGATAGATGATCTAGGAATTTATCTTTTGTGTGGCATAGGATGCTTTATAAAACCAATAGTATTCTTCTTTTAAATAAAAGGGTTGTCTGGTTACTAAATATTTTTAGCTGTTGGTCTTAATCTCTCTACCTCCCTGTCTCTCTCCACACCACTTATTTCTTTTTCTCTATGTCTAAGTTTCGTATGTCTCTCTGTATGGCTCATCCCATTTATTTGATAAAGAAGGAGGCTAATTGTCAGGGAGTTTCAGTATCAGATTGCAGAAACTTAGATCACCCAAAGTTAGGCCAAGAGGTACAGGGAAAAAAAAAAAACAACAAAAAACTAGTTTTTCTCAAAGCTCCAGGGAGAGACTAAATAATAAAGAACTCATGACCCATATTTTCTAAAACATTCCTAATTTCAGATTCTGTGAATTATCCACATAAGCACACTATACTTGTTGTAACATAGGCATCAACATACATTTTAGTACAGAGGGTTTCTCTGTGAAAACAGAAACTTCTGGTTTCCTTATCTAGTATCCATCCCAATTACCAGAGTCAGAAAAGAAAGGAAGGAAGAAATTCTAGAATATACATAGATGCGTTGGTGTTCACAATGCACCTACACATCTATGTATATTCTAGAATTTAACCATCAGAGTCGTCATATTATTGACAAAGACAAAACTGAAAGAGAACAAGTAACCTGATCAAGGTCACATAGTAAGTGGTGGAATCAGGATTAATTAGGTCTTTCTAGTTTTAAGGGCAATGTTTTTGACTGATACTATTGGAATTGAGAACAGAGACACATTCCTGAAATAAAGGTGCCTATTTGGAGAGAACCCCTCTGGTGCTTCATATTTTAGAAAATGAGCATGGTCTTTAACATAAGCAGATAAGAGGTTCAACATTGGCTCCTCACAAAAGCTAGTGGGACCAGAAACTGAAATTTGTGATATTCAGTTTTTTTTATCACCATGCCCAAAATATATGACAAGAACAACTTAGCAAAGGAAAAATTTATGTCAGGTTTACAGTTCCAGAGATTTAGCCCATGGTCAGACAATTCCACTGCTCTGGGCCCAAGGTGAGGCAGAACATCATGGTAGAAGGACATGGAGGAAGAAAGCTACTTAGCTCATGGTAGTCAGGAAGTAGAGAGCAATCAGGAGCCAGGGAAATAATATAATATAATCCCTAAGGGCATACCCCTAGTGATCTGTTTCCTCCACCCATGCCCCACATGCCTACAATTATTTCGCAGTAGTTCTTTCAAATTATTAATCCATAAAGTGGATTAATCCATCAATCTGGTTACAGCTCTTATAATCTAATCATTTCACCTTTAAACATTCTTGGATTATCTACTACATGAGTTTTTTGCTGGGACAACTCACTTTCAAACCATAACAAAATTTCTTCAACATAGCTGGTAAACAGAGGAAGACAGATCAGAGAGAAGGGAAAGGTAATATTCTGACTTTCTATTCATCTATTCATTTACAACTTTCTTATCCTATAATATTCTTAAGTTTTATTGAACCTCTTGTAGCTTTGTACGCAGTGCAGTTAAATTTCCACATTCCTTCCGATATTACAATATGCAACTAATCAATTATGAGCTGTTTTAAAGCAATCAGACTCCATGTATAGCATATGTTATGATTACATCATGAAAATTATGTATTTGTGCTTCAAAATGGTTGGATACTAGCAATTTCATGTGGTTCAGTCTAACACCATTATTGTGATCTATGCATAGTTTTTTACTCAGTCATGTCAAAGCAGGGTCCATGGTTCAGAGTGACTGCTATCTGAATAAATACCCCTCAATTTTTATGCAGAAGACAGAGACATTTCAGTGGTTTTGGATAGACAGGTGGTAAAGAGTAAGGTCCCAAGAATTCTACATTGTCCTGCTCCACTTCACTGCCTTCTGAATGGGGAGTAAGGATTAGAACAAAAGCTGACCTCAAGGGTAATGACCTGCCCCATAAGTGCCTTTCTTAAATGTCCAGAGACACTGGTAAAGAAAGCTCTGTGGGCCAAACCTCAGGACTGGCAGCCATGCTTCTAGGGCTCAAGTCCCCACCCTGTCTCATTTCATTTCTGTGTGAACTGAACTTCCACCCTCTTTATTCTGTTCATCTGCAAACACATAAACATATCATTCATTTCCTAGAAATTCTGTTGAAATAAACAGAAACAATACATACACAGCAATTAGGATTGCACCTAGCACCCAGTGGGCAGTTAGAAAATCAAAATTCTTATCATGGTCAGAGAATAGATTATAAAGCCCTGAAATCTGTACATGAAACTCACTGCAAGATTGTTCCAGCTCTTAATGTTAGGAAAAGTCACCCCATCTGTACTCTCCTACTCTAGTTAAAATACTGAGGAAGGAAGAAACAATTTAAAGGGAGATCATTGTGATCCCCATAGGTTCTGGCTTGGGATAATAATCCTGCCAAAAACTGAGGAGGTTTTTTTTTTAAAGAATAGTGGACCTTCAGGTTAGAGGTGAACAGGTGGTCTGAGGCAGGATTTAGGATCCATATGTGCATCAAGCCACATCAGCAGCTGGTGTGCATTTTTCTCAATAAATACTGCTTGTTTTGCTTCTAAATACACATGCATGCTACTGTATTTAATTTAATACACATTATTTAGAATTGCTACAGAATTTATATTAGTTTTTATTGTAAGTTTTTCCTCAATCATTGGGTACTAAAAATAAAATTACTTTTATGTAGAAGCTCGAGGCATTTTTAAGCCCTTTATTTAGAAATTTTGAGAATCACCATGTAATAGAAAAATGTGAAACCAAGAAATGGAAGACCGGACTTTTGGTCTGAGTCCTGCTTTTCCATCTGACCACGGGGCCTGAAGTCACTTTGTTTCTCTGTTCCTCAGTTTCCCCTGAGAAAAATAAGTCAATTGGTAGTTATAGAAATTCTGGTTATCTGCTATAAGGAAACAATCCTCAAACTAGAATAAGATCATAATCATGGAGATGCTCAAAGGAACATTATTTATAACAGCAAAAAATTAGAACAACATAAATGTCCAAACATAGGGTAATAGTATTGAACATCCACTTGAGGTAATATAATGAACCCAATTAAAATGATGTTCACTAATACTATGTAATGGTATGGAAAATTGGTTCTGATCTATTCTGAAAAGAAAAAAAAATGAGATATAAATGATATGATTATAACTATTATAATAAAAATCATGGCAGAGAATAAGAAAAAATTGGAAAGAAATACATTAAATGTAATAATGCTTGAGTGATTTTGAATCTTTTTAAAGCTGCTTGTGTATGGTTTCCAAATTGTATTTAATAAAGATATATTACTTAAACTAAACAAAATACATCAATAATAATCAGCTTAGAGTGTTGGGTTAAATGCTTTCCAAAGCCCTTCAGTTCTAAAGTCCAACTAGAGTCATGAAGATTAAAGATATAATAGAGATGTGAAAACCCATTCGAATGTATACAGTACTGCACGATTATAAGGTCTTATTGTTATTACTTGGTACCAAGCAAGAACACAAATACATTACTAAAGCAAAGGAGCCAGATGAGAAAGAGGCTGAGGACACAATGCTCACTTACTGTTAGAGCTCTTTTTGGCCAGAATATTCTTGATGCAACCTTTGGAAAAATGAATTTTACACAGCTTTTTGACATGCAGTCCTCTCTGCCCTTTGTACTGACATAATTGTCAACCAGATTTTATTGCATTCTCAAGTGAAGGGCAGAACAGATGGCCAAAGCCCAGCCTGGGGACTTGTGTCTACTTAGAGATCAGAGATGCTTTGCATGGAAGGGAGAAGGTGGGTGTGACTATTCCTGCAAAAAATGGGAACAGTAAGGAAGACTGAAAAAAGAAAAGAAATGGCCTATAGAAAGTCCCAAAGGAAACCATTCTGATATCATAAGATGAAGTGACATTGAATATAATAATGAATAAACTCAGGAAAATGGATTCTTAACAAAAATCATGGTTCACTTTTTAAATTTGTATAAAAATAGGTGCACAGCTAGGGTGCTGTGGTTTAGATAATTGTCCCCCAAAGGTTTATGTGTTAAAGGCTTGGTTGCCAGCCTGTGGTGCTATTTTAATAAGTAATGCTAATGGGAATAAGTCAAGTCACTGGGGGAGTACCCTGGAAGGGGACAGAGGATTGCTGGCCTCTCCTTTCCGTTTTCACTTCTTGGTTTCCATAAGATAAAAGGCTTCTTCGCCGTGCACTACCAGCACAATGTATTGCCTCACTTAAGGCCCAAAGAGAATGGGACAAACTGACCATGGAACAGAACCTTCAAAACTGTGAGTCAAAATAAACCTTTCCTCTGTTCAAGTTGATTATTTCAGGTATTTTTTTATAGTAACTAGAAGCTCACTAACAAATAGAACAAAACTTTATATCATCCAAGATATATAACCTCATTCTCACTCAAAAAAATGCTGAAGAAATATTCCAAACAAGATGCCAGTAATATAAAACCAGAAGTTAAACTTAAATTCAAGAGCCATAGGTTTGACCTGTGCCCATGCAATGCAGAATACTTTATAAACATTGGACTGGACACATTACCTCTTCAAGTTTTCATTTACTCATGCATAAAATGGAATAGTATTTTAAAGTGTTAAATGATATAATAGATGAGGTACCTGGTACCTAGTAGGTCCTGAGGGGTTATCTCAGCTTAACATGGAGGCAGTCTTAAAAATAAATTCAGGTACATGGTTCCACACATCTACCATGAAATTGGTTGAAAACAGGAAGGAAAAAATCAGTGAGTCAAAAATGCATTAAAAATAAATTCTATTTGTACCATCTATTGGTGTTTGCCTTTGTTAAAGTCCTAAACTCAAATGCATATCACTTGACACAACAGAATTTTAAGAGGTCATATAGTCAAAGGCACCAGGTTTCTCCAGGTAGGCCTGAGTCATTGCTTGGGAAACTTATAGGCAAGCAACGAAATCACATGGTTTGCTGGGTCAAGAAGCATTAAAACTATGGGGCCAAAACAATAAGAGAAATGAGGCTCAGGAAGGTAAAGTGAGTTATTCAGATTTGTACAAAGTTGGCATTCAAATTCATGCTCTTCATCCTGAATTTAACATTTTTTTTACCACATATATTTTGATGATTCATAATACACTTTTCTAGCTTGGGAAATAAGATACAAATGCAACAGACCTGGAGACTGAAGACATACACATATAGGACATGAAGGTTAAGGGTATATTGGTATGGTGGCATATGTATAGGAAAGTGGCAGAGAGGCAGAAAATGGGGCTAACACTGATTGCACTCATAGATCAGGTTGAAAAGTCTAGATACTTGCAACTCTGTTTCATCTTTATAGATCCAACCTTTTTATTTAGTCCAGACAAACATAGGCCCCCTTTTGCAGATAAGGAGAGAAGTTAAATATTCTGCCTAAAGTCTCACAGTTTATCACTGGCAAAAATGAAGCAAATGGCCAGCAAACCCAGCAGGACAAAATAGTTCTTTATGTGGTCTTTTGTGGCCTATTCGTGGGTCATGTTCTTTTTTTTTTAATTCTAATTTCTTATATATGACAGCAGAATGCATTGCAATTCATATTACACACATAGAGGACAATTTTTTCACATCTCTGGTTGCACACAAAGTAGAGTCACACCATTTGTGTCTTCATACATGTACTTAGGTTATTGATGTCCATCTCATTCCACCGTCTTTCCTACCCCCATGTCCCCCTCCCATCCCCTCCTCCCCCTTTGCACTATCTAAAGTTCGTTTATTCTTCCCATGCTCCCCTGCCAACCCTATTAGGTGTTAGAGTCTGTAAACAAGTCAGGATGGCGCAATTAGGAATCAGCCTCCTTATATCAGAGAAAATATTCAGCATTTGTTTGTTCGTTTGTTTGTTTTTTGGATTGGTTAACTTCACTTAGCATTATATTGTCCAACTCCATCCATTTACTGAAAATGCCCTGGGCATATCTTGAGTGTTAGAAATTCACTTGTTCGGATCTACTTCTTGCTTACCTCTGGAGCCATTTAGATATACTCCATCACTTTTAGGAGCTACAAAGCCATTTCATGTCCCTGGGTCAGGAACCTTTCTTGTTTCTCGAGCTCTAAGATTCCAATGAAACAGGACTGCAAAATTTATTGGCCTAGAACTTCACATCACTGGGTATTTTTTTTTTTAAGATAAATATAGTCAACCAAAGAACGAACTGTGTTGACAACTGGTAGTGGAGACAAGAGACACTACAAAAGAACAGGGAAAATCTACCAGACTTTATCAACTCCACCAGCCCTTCCCCTGTGGATAGCAGGAGACACTAGCCACTTCCCCCTTTACAGTTTTAACTAAAAGGAGCATTAGAGAGGTGAATTAACATTTAAAAAGAATGTAAAAACTCAGAGCTGTTCTAATGATGATTAATGGAGAGCTATAAGGGGGCCATGACCTGCTAGTGTCATTAAATGGATTGGCAGGTTTCTGAGCATTAATTATAAATAGCCACAGGAGTTCTCTGCTTAACAGAATCATGATAAATCCAAGTCTCTAAGAGAGAAGAAGAGCAAAATGGGGAAAAAGTTTATGTGTGAACATCTGCCCATGTGTTGTTGGGGAGCAAGACAGTGTGAGAGCAGAGGAAATGAGATAAATGATAAATTAGACCCTGCCAGTCAATCACATTTTCTAAATGTTTTATGTCCCAAAAGCTATAAAAGCAATATTCCTCTCTGCCCTTATTGGAACCATTTCTGTACAGCAATCACATCAGTTTCCTCAGGGATTTCAACTGAAATGTGCTCTGCCTTTTCTTTTTTATATTTACTCTCCAGCCTGTGACCAAGGAAGGGGCAGAGTCCGAATACAAATGGGCAGGAGAGAGACCCAGTGACCAGGCAAGGCACCGGGCAAGAATGAGAGGCGCTGACTGGCAGGGGCACGTGAGAACATGTGAAGGGAGCCCTGACTCCTGCCACCACCTCAGCAAAGCAAAAAAAAAAAAAACCCAGCAGAGGTGCTCTTGGTTTCCATCCTGGAGAATGTCCCGGAGCCATGGAGAAAGGTCTAGTAGCTGTGAGCACTCACCAAAAACTTTGCTGACTCCAGAGACTATGCACCATGAGGGCAAGGCCTGGTTTTTGTTGTCATTTTATTCATAGCTGCATCTTCAGAGACTAGGACAGTCATGGGCACCCTGAAAGTACTTGTCGAATGAGGAGTGGGTAGATGGAGTCTTCCATTACTGAGAGGGCATGCAGGCCTCATGTCAAGTTCTGAAGAACCTCTGGGCCGATGAGCGTTCAGGTAATGAACACACAGCTTGACCAAGGCTCTCTTCTTAGAAGGCCTTTGTTGGCCCTGAAGTGATAGGATGCCAGCTTTTCTCTTAACCTGTACTCAGATTCTCTACCTTTCAAAACTCGAAGCCCACTTTCCCATGAGAATCCAGAGAGAGGGATGGCCTGGTCCAAACTCACTCAACTCACTCATTAAACGGTCAACAAGGAGTCCCTTCCAGGCTTCCCTCCATTTCACACCTGACCTTTCCCCCTGACTTCCCAGCAGCTGGTGGGCCAAGTAAGCTCAGCCTGTGACTGGGGCCTGGCGTCAAGGAAAAGCCTGCGATTGATCCACGGACAAGTGGTTCTCCATGAATCTCCCTCCACAGGTGACAAGATTCCTTTGGGTCTTAGCTGTTGCCTATGATGGAGAAGAGATGAAGGAAGATGGGTCAGGAGAGAAAGGGAGCTCAGGGAAAAAGGAATGACAGCAGGGAACTCCAAGCTAGGATTTGGAATAATGGATCCTCTTGGACCATGTTGTATTTTTGCATGTGGTTCTTTTCAAGGTTTTCCTCTGCAAGTCATTATTTCAGCTGATTGGAAAATGGTGTTGAAAGACCTGCTTCTCCGGTACAATTTTCTTCATATCCTATTAGTTGCAATACAATTACAGAGAATACATCAATTCCTGGCCTGCCTGCTGCTGCTGCCAAAGCCGCCTATTAAAAAGCGGCCTTATTAATGGAATTGTACATCTAGGATTAATCGGCTTGCATTGGCCATTTACATTTCTCATTCCACAAGCACTTTTGTTTGCTTAATAGGCTGAAGGAGGTAGGAAATGACACAACAAAAGCCTCTCCCAATTGCCACGCGTATCACTGGTGGATTTAATATCCCCTTCCTTCTTTCATCCTGAAGTGCTGCATAGGGATAAGATCTGGCACATGCCACTAGGGAAAAGTGAAGCAGCAGCTAAATAGCAATTGGTGGGAAAGAGGGAAGGAAGGAGGAGGCAGAAAGACAGGCAGGAGCCAAAAGAAATACTGCACTTTTGAGAAGGAGCACAGGCCCCTAATCTCTGCTGTTTCTGAGAGTTGTAGCTCATGGGAACAAAGGCCCAGAAAAGCAGGACACCTGTGCACGGGCAGGGGCATGGATGGAAGGGGTTGCTCTGCACGAACAGAACAGACCTAATCTCCCTTTAGCCATGAGTGGCTTTTGTGACTCAATCTCTGCCTAGGCTGAGCTGGTGACTCTGGTTGAACTCCCTGACCTGTACTCATTCCTCCATCACTTCCCACTTACACCTTTGGGTTAGCACATTTCAAGTTTCTCTACTTGTGGGATGTGAGTGTAATCACGGAAGTCCATTCAGCTTTGTTTCCCTTTTGTCATGGATGCCTGAGAACGGATAGTTTCAGGAAGGAAAATTGAGGGAGATCAGGTCCATTCTGTTCACAGCTCACTGTGTCCCAGAATATCAGCTGAGGGTGGCTGCCTCAGCAGAAGCACTCTACCTAGGAAAAGGTGTTCAGGACAAAGGGAGGTCTAAGTCCATCCCAACGGGCCCAGCACAAAATCATTAATGCTTTTTACAGGGGAGTAGTGTTCAAAGTAGGGCGGAAGGGAGCTGAGGGTACTCCTGGCCCTTCCTCCTCTGCATGGACCCTCTGAAAAGCATGGCTAGAATACATTAGCCACATATATGCATTTATTTACTGCCCCTTCATTAAAGAACAGGAAGCCTGTACTGGCCTGCAGGGAGTGCCCTAGGGTATTAAAGAGCCCAGGAAAAAGTTACTCAAAAATAATAGACATTGGGATTTTTCCTCGCATCCTGATCTCAGGATAACTCAGCTTTTCAGACTTTTAGACGGGCAGGGGCATGGATGGAAGGGGTTGCTGAGCAGAGTGCTGGAGTTTGGAAGAAGATGTATAAGTTCTACTGGGTGGAACTTCCCCCAATAAACAGTAGGTGTCCTGACTGGTGGTCAAGCACCCACCTGGTCATCAGCATCCTCTACCTTCTTTTCAACTGGCTCCAAGAGGCAAGGTGCACTGATTAAAGTACACCCTTCAGAAAATGATGCTTTATTGAATTTGCTTCTCCTTTTTCCCTACCCCCACTTATGAGCCAAGGAGGTTTGCATAGGTCAGAAATGACAGACAGCTGAGGCCTATGAAGCAGAAATCCCTTCCCAGTCAGAGACCCTGTGGTTATGCAGAGGGCTCCAGTCCCTAGGTTGGTGTTGCCTCGGCAGCAGAGGCAATGTATGTTGAAGCTCTGTAATACAGTATGACTTTTTACTTTAATGGAATTTTCCTAGACCACTAGGAAAAAAAAAAAGACTCCATTAACCACACTACAAAGGCCTCTACTTATTAGTATTTTAGAACAGTGGCAAAACATTTCTTGAATCTAATTATTGCTGACAAATATGAAAATTGAAATCAAAGTTAAATTTTCAGCTACCGTGCCTCATATGCTAGCCTTCTCTGACTTCGACTATTGCATCAACACATTTATGCTTCCAATAGTTTCAGCAGAAGATTGGTTATTTTCCCTCTCCTCTAATACCGCCCTCTTTCCTTCCCCAGGGCTCCCACTCCCTCCCCAGCATGGACCCTATATATTTTGAAGCATTAAATCTGACATATTCATCTTGGTGGCTGGCACTAGGTAACTAACTTTATGTTTACCTGTCACAGATGCAGAAATGAGCTGAGCAGAGTGCTGGAGAAGCTACTTCTGTGTCCCTACCCTCTCCTCCTGCCCCCAGTCTTAGCCCTTCTGTTTTTCAGATAAAAGTCATTTGACTGATTTCAAATTCCTCGTGATATCAGGACAGAAAAAAAAAAGGACTTGTCAACACCTTTCTTTCTTTTCCCCTATTAAGCATACTGTAAAAATCAATCCCTTTTGTCACTTCCCTCTGCTTGCGAGAATGTTTAATGGATGTCAAGGGAGCTAATGATCGCTGGTAGAAAATTCATTTTAGATTTGCTATTTATAAAGTACTCAGTACTCAGGTGGGAAATTAACATGAGGAAAGAAGTCGGGTGGGGTGGGGTGGGGAGGCTGGTAGTGCAGAGCAGGGGCCCTGTCAGGCTGGCAGTTGCTTTGCAGAGGTGGGACCCAAGGCATCCTGGGGACACAGGCACAGGTTGGAGAGAGGTCATGTGGGATAGTGCAGGAGTATAGGCTCAGGAAACCTGCAGGCCCAGGCAAGTTGACCTTTCTGAGCCAAAATTTTCTCAGCAATAAAATGATATCTATAACACTTACCTTACAAGGTTGTGGAAAGGATTAAATAAAATATCACACATAAAACATTTACCAGTGCCTGATACATAGTACTAGCACATACGTAATAAATATTAAATGTCCTTCCCCATAGCCCCATGTGGTTCAGATCGGGAGAGGATGGATCAGCACTGACATGCTCAGGATTGAAAATGGACCTGGCCACGGGTGCACTCACACACAAGCCTACTCCACATAAGGATCCTGAGCACCACCTGTTACCCGGCTTTCAGGTAATTGGGTCAGCCAGTGGTTCTCCAACTTAAGGATGCATCCGAGTCACCAGGAGGGCTTCTTAATACACCGATTGGGTAAACCAACACCTCAGCATTTTAAAGTCTGCAAAGGCTGAACTAGGGTGCAGAATCTGCATTATGAACAAGTTCCTAAGTGAAGCTGACACTGCTGGAACCCACTTTGAGAATCAGAGATACGTATGCAAACTGAATTTTCTCCTCAAAATAGTAATGAATACCACTCTACCCCAGCTTGTGCTGTTATTTTCTACCTACTACTTCCAGTATGAAACAAGCCTTCCCCACTTCTAACCTCAAGCTAGTGGAGGACTCAGAATTTTGAAGCAAATCACTGAAAGCTAGTTAATTTCCTTGCAAATTTTACATCACTTTCCGAAGAGGCAAGTGGTGAGGTTAACTTTTGGGTTTGTTCCAATACGTAGCTGAGCCTCAGTTTCCCTCCCTTCTGGATAGTTGATTTCTCAAGTACTCAGATGGATCAACTTTGTGCCCCTAAGTTCTCCGTCACATATGGAACACCAAGTCAGGGAGCTCTGGGGTACTCCTTACCCTTCTGCTGTTTTCTCCTTTTCCTGGGCTTCCCTTGGATGCTTCTCTGTTATATTTGGATTAACTGCAAATCTCCTTTGATTACTCACTCTCTGTTGAAACAGACAACCTGTTGCCACGTGTTTGATTACTGAAACCCAGGGGAGATCCTATTTGTAATGCAGCCAGTTACAGTACACTCAGCATTACACACACAGTCACTGAGCTGCTAATTCATTGTCTAAGAAGTTGCTTTTCAGTTTCTGATTTTTCAATAATAGGCTTCTCACGAAGCTCTTAAGCTTCAGAAATAAGCCGAAAACTGCTTTTCCAGTCATTTACATAAACACAAGTGGATCAGGAAAAAAGAGAAAGGAAAGGAATAGTTTTACATGTTATCCTGGGACTCTGGGAGCCTGGGGGAGAAGCATGTCGAGGCTGCAGTTCTGAAAAAGTGCAATGGGAAGTATGGAGTTTTGCTGAATACCTGGCACCAAAGCGAATGATAAATCTTGAAATTTCTCCTGACTCCTAGGCTGTGGCTTGCTGAGGCTGGGCAGTTATTCTGAGCACCAGCAAATTGTTCTGTCAGCAAGCCGCTCCCTCAGGTGCATCTTGTTAGGAAGCTTGTCATTCATTCCCCTGCCATGAGACCATGGGCCCATCATCTGAGGAGGCATACTGTCACCTGGGACAGATAAGGGTTGGCCTCCAAGAGAGGGAGCTCCATCTCCATGAAGGGTGCTTCATGCCTCTCTTGAGAGGGACATGGATTCAGGATCTGGTCTCTGACATGTGTTTAGTTATTGGACTGAGAAGAGGAACTTTCTGGTAAGTGTGCTACTTTTAACCAACATCTTATTCCATGCTCCCTCTCTCTGTGACCCCCTCTGTCTTGTCTCCTCACTTTCTCACTCTATTTCTCTTTCCAAATATATATTATTCAAATAATACAACAAGCCAGAAACAATGGCAGCTATTTTTTTTCTTTTCTGCCAAATCATATCCATCCCTATTAAAAAGGAAATACATAGACCATGAAAATTCACTTTGACCTTTTATATACCAATTCTGATTCCTTATGCACCTAATATTTGTAGGCAGAGGGTGGGATACTAAACTTAAAAAGAAACAAACCCCAAGATGCCCAATTAGAATTTCAAAAAAAATTAATAATTTCAGGATAAGTATATACTATGCATAATTTTTAAAAATATTGTTTTATGGAATTTAAATTTATCAAACATCTTAGATTTTTATTAGCTAAATCTGGCAAAAAAGAATGTACATTTACTTATAAAACTTATATATTTACACCACTTAATACCACCAAGATTTCTTTGATTCTGTGTTTTGGTGGGTTTTTTTCCTAAGGCAGATGTATCTGAGGGAAACAAACCCCTCCTACTAAAGTTTGGATATGATTTGAGTGTGTGCCCCAAGTCGCTGTGCTATGCTCATCCTCAACATAGCAGTGTTAAGGGGGTGGTAATACCTTTAAGAGGTGCAGCCTTACAAAAATGTTGGCAAGGATGTGGTGAAAAAGGTACCCTCTTACATTGCTGGTGGAGTCCCACCAAATTGGTGCAACCACTATGGAAATTAGGATGGAGATTCCTCAGAAAACTGGTAATGGAACCACCATTTGACCCAATTATCCCAATCCTTGCTTTATACCCAAAGTACTTAAAATCAGTGTACTATAGGGACACTGCCACATCAATGTTTATAGCAGCTCAATTCACAATAGCTAGGCCATGGAACCAACTGAGGTGTCCGTCAATAGATGAATACATAAAGAAAATGTGGTATATATACTCAATGGGATATTACTCACCTTTAAAGAAAAGTGAAATTATGGCATTTTCCAGTAAATGGTTGGAGTTAGAGAATACCATGCTAAGCAAAATAAGCCAATCCCACAAAACCAAAGGCTGAATGTTTTCTCTAATATGCAGATGCTAATTCACAATAAGGTTGTGGGGCACTAGGGAAGAATAGCCTTACCTTAGATTAGGTAGAGGGAAGTGATGGAAGAGGAGGGAAGGGGGTGTGGGGATAGGAAAGATAGTAGAATGAAGCAGACATTATTACTATATGTATATATGTGACTGCATGACCAATATGGTTCTGTAATATGTACACTCAGAAAAATGAGAAATTATACCCCATCAATGTATGATATATCAAAGTGCATAAATGCATTCTATTGTCATGTATAACTAATTCACACAAATAAAAAAATTTTTTAAAAAAATAGGTGCAGCCTTGAGGGAGATACTTAGGTCACTGGGTGATGCCTTCAGAAGACTCTCAGATGGGTATCATTGAGTGGGTTAGTTCTCACAAAACTGAGTTATTTTTTGTTTGTTTGTTTTTGGTACTGGGGATTGAACCCAGGGCCTCATGCTTTTCAGGCAAGCACTCTACCACTGAGCCACATCTCCAGACCAAAACTGAGTTGTTACAAAGAAGGACGTCTGGCCTGAGTCCCTCTGGCTTTCAGTGTCATCATGTAATAAATCCTTATCACGTGTTTTCTCATCATGACACTATTCACGAAGGGGTCCCTTACCAGAAGTGAAATTGATGGGTCACCTAATCTCAGACTTTCATCCTCCAAACTTTGATAAACCTCTTTTCTTTATAAAGTACTTAGACTCAGGTATTTTGTTAACAGCAACAGAAAATAGATTAATACAGCTCCCACGGGAAATGATCCTTGACCTTGGCTTCCTCTTGGCCCTTAGCACCCAACCCATCTGCAGTGAATTTTCACTTTGCAATTCCTTTAAATCAGTAGTTCTCAAAATTAAGTGTGAATCACCTGAAGGAATTCTTGAAACAGAGTGTCAGGATCCAGTATCACACTTTATGCTTCAGAGACTATACCTAGAGATCCATGGTCTAAAACATTATGAGTCACTGACCTTTCCACAATTTCCTAGGGAAGATTAGAAATAGCCATCCCAATGAAGGATATATATATATATATATATATATATATTCNTATATATATATATATATATATATATATATTATATATTAGAATAGGTTTCAAAGTATTTTTGTTTTTTCAGACTTTTAAATTCTTTTCCTGACCTTATTTATTACACTGCTCACAACATTAGCATGGGTATGTAGATTGGTGCCAATCTTGCAAGAAGACCATTCCTGGCAGAAAGAAGCATATGCAAAGACACTGAACGATGGAGGGCATAAGTTCAATATCAAGTGGGAATAAGATGGTGTTAAGGAGAATTCTAGAGACGTAAACTATGGCAAGGTAGGGACGGACCTTCTACCTAAGAGGAAGGAGAGGAAGATGGCACTGATAGGAAGTTGTTAGACTTTGGATCAGGAATGTAGGCTCATGGGTTGAAGACTTGTTCCCCAATTGGTGGCACAATTGGGAGATGGTAGAAACTTTAGGAGGTAGAGACTAGTTGGAGGAGTAGCTCACTGAGGCATTGCCTTTGAAGGGAATGTGAAGGGTGTATTGGAAATCCAGCCCCTTTTCTAGCCTGTTTCCCTTTCTTTCTCTCTCCCTCTCCCTCCCTCCCCCCACCTCCCCCTCTCTCTCTCCTGCCCCTCTCTTTCTTGGCCATCATGAGATGAGAGACTTGCTCCATGATGATGTGCTACCCACCATGATGTTCTTCCTCAACACAAACCTAAAAGTAATGCATTCAGCTGATCCTGACCATGGACCAAAATCTCTGAAACCATGAGTCAAAATAAATCTTTCCTCCTTTAAGTTGGTTTTTCTCAGGAATATTGTCACATTAATGAAAAGCTAATATGGAAAACTGGTACCAAAAAGCAGGATTGTTTCAGTGACCATGTGGTTCAGAAGATATTAAAGCTATTTTAAGGAGCAATTTTTAAAAGATTGGAGAATCTGGCTAGAAAAAGCTCAGAATGCTGTAAGAAGCGCTTAGTAGTTCATTTTGATGGGAGCTCAGAAGAACAAAATGCTGATAGGAGCATAGACAGTAAAGACTGTACTCCTGAGGTTTCAGTCCTCATTTCAGATAGAATGAAGACTCTACAAGGAATTAGACAAGAGGTCATTAGTAATACATTGTGGCAAAGAACTTGTCCATCTTTTGTTCATGATCTAAGACTGTGGGATACTGAGTTCAAAGGTGATGGACTAATAAATCTGGTGGAGGAAATTTCAAGGCAGCATAGCATTTGATCATTGGCATGGGTAGTACTGGCTGTTTTTAGGAAGGTTTACGGTGAGAATAATGAGCAAAAATCAGAGGAGAAAGAGTTGAAAAGCTTGCATTCTGGCCAAAAAAGAAGTGCATGTTAAGTCGTAGCCAAGGAAGGATCACTGTTGAAGAGATTAGTGACATTAAAAGAAACTAAGTACATTGCACTGAGACAATAGGAGTGATACTTTGAGAACATTTCAGGATTCAGCAAGACCCCACTCCTCATGGGCTCAAGGGTGTAAACCCACACAACTCTGCATTTGAGAAGAGAGCTCCAAAGTGTCCTGCTCCCTCAGGGTCTTCTAGGGGACTGATTGATTTCCCCACATTTAGCCATCCAAATACTCAGAAGTTACTGCAGCCATGGCCCAAGTGGGCACAGCTCCTGCTGGACTTGAACAGCAGACCTTGGTGATCTCCACATCATGCCGTTTTACTAGTGTTAACAGATATGCAGGATGCAAGAGTTGTGAAGGGTCACCGAGTCCTCCACTGGGATTCCAAAGGAAGGCCTGGAAGGCTAGGCAGCATGCGGCAAGGTTGGAATCCCCGCTGACAGACAGAAAGGGTGATGCCTGGAGCTGTAAGAGGGAAGCCAGATCTGCAATGGAAACACCAGAAAGTTGAAGATGCCGGAAACACAGAATGTTCAAGGAAAGCTGCAGACAGCAAGTCGAGCCACCCCAGAGAGAGGCCATGTGAGCTGAAGTTGGCAAGGGCATTGGGGCGTCCTAAACCATTTGGAACTTGTACCTCCCCACCATATGCCCTAGATACAGGATAGGAAATTTACTGTTTACCCTGCAGAATTTCAACCTTGCTTTGGTCTAATGCTTCCTCTGTATTCTCCTATTCCTCTGTTTTGAAATGGAAATACTGACTCTGTGCCATTGTGCATTTTTAGCTTGTAACTTCTTTTTTAAATTTTTACAGGGGCTAAAATCAAAGAGTTTGGCTTGGGTCTCAGAGAGACTTTGGACTTGGACTTCTGAGCAAGACTGGAACTGTTAAAACCATGGAGACATGTGAATATGGACTGAATTTTGCATTGTGAAATGGGCATGAGGTTTTGGGTGCCAGAGAAAGAATGTAATAGTTTGGATCTGGAATGTCTTCCAAATGCTCATGTGTTGATGCTCATGTCTTGATCCCTAGTGGGAGACACTTTGGGGTGGTAGGGAAACGTTAGGAAGCAGACAGATTTGGAGAAATTAGGTCCCTGGGCATGTCCTTGAGAAAGATATCTTGTTCCCACTTAATCTGTCATGTATTTTCTTCCTGGTGACCATGAGCTCCCTGACATGACATTTTGTTTTGCCAAAACACCAAAAGAACAGGGCCAAGTGACCATGGACTGAAATTCCTGAAAATATGAGCCAAAATAAATCATTTCTCATTAAAGTTGACTTTCTCAGGTATAGTTACCAGTGCCCATCCTGTTCAATAAGACTTACAAGTTTTGTCTTAATTTTCTGGTATGTATTGATTCACAGAAGATTTCAAAAATATAATTCATATCAACATGAAAACAATATTCCAAGGAAGTATAAATATCCTGATTTACTCTGGGGATAAAAACCTTTGATTCTTAGAGTTAATGATAGACTGGGATGAGAAAAGGATATTGTGTGATGTGAATATTAATAAATATATTTTATAGAAGTATGATCTGTAAAGGATATATGTATTTGATTCCTTGTAGAGTCTAACGTGAGAAAATTAAATAGGCAATGAGTTCTGAACATGTTTGGGAGATGGTTCTAAATGACAGGACCAAAATTAGATAGAGAAAGAAAGTGGAGATAGATCATATTTTAAAAATCCAGAGAAAAGGAAATAGTGTGAGAAAAGAGTGGTTAATGTTGTAAGGAGTTCTTTATGGTCAGCTCTCTTTCCCATTAAACAGGCAAAATATCTACTTTCTTGAAAACTCAGCCTGTATATATCTGAATACACACACATGGACTTGTGCACACACGCATGGATACACACAATGCTTTCCCTGCATGATGTTCAAGGAAAACAGGAGCTATTAAACAGTAATTCCTTCAATTTTCTGCCACCAACCTTAAAAATAAACCTGCAGCCATACTGGACCAAGAACATCTAATTATCCCTTTTCCTTTTCATTTTTCTTTACTGAACTAAAATATGCATAACATACTATGTTTGAGTACACAACTCAGTGACATTGAATACATTTATAGTGTTATATAACCATCATCACCATTCATTTCCAGAACATTGTCATCATCCCAAACAGAAAGTCTATATCTGTCAAAACACATTTCTGTTCCCAGCTTCCCCTGAGTCCCTAGTAATCTCTCTATGAATTTATCTATTCTAGATATTTCATATAATTAGAGTCATACTGTGATTATCCTTTTGTGTTTACCTTATTTCAATTAGCATGTTTTCAAGATTACTCATATTGTAGCATGTGGAGGAATTATCTTCCTTTTTTAAGGATAAATAATATTTCATTGCAAGCCATACCAATTTTTTTTTTTCATTCATCTATTGATGGTTATTTGAGGTTTTTTTTCTTCTTTTTGGCTATTGTGGATAATGCCGATATAAACATTGGTAAACAATGTCTGTTTGAGTCCCTGCTTTCAATTTTGGGGGGTATATAACCAGGAATGGAATTGCTGAATCATATGGAAATTCTGTTTAGCTTTTGGGGGAACTGCTATACTGTTTCCACGGTGATAACATCACTTTACATTTCCACCAGCAATGCACAGACGTTCCAATTTATCCACCTCTTTGCAAACATGTGTTTTTTCCTCTTTCTTTATTTCTTTCTCCCTTTCTTTTTTGTTAAGAAACATCCTAATGGGCGTGAAGTAGTACCTCACTGTGGTTTTGTCTTTCCTGAATTACAAGTGATGTTGAAATACCATATTTTGATGATACCAAGAATGTGGCGAGGCCTTAACCATACGTGAGTCCTATGGCGCTGAAAGCCTTTTCTATCCTTTACAAGGGAAATGTTTATCTCTCTACTGTCCTTAAAAATGTATCAATATTCCTTTTCCCTTTTCTGTGGTGATAACCCCAGAATTTGGGTGTGTTGGCAAGCAAAGTGGACAAGGCCTTCTTCACATTCCCTTGCATCTAGATCTTGCCATGTGAGTAAGTTCTCGCCAAGGAGTGTGACTCACAGTGCTGTGGTTAGGTTTCCAGAAGCCTTCTCTGGAAGTCAGGATGCCTCTGCATTCTACCCCATCTTCTTCCTCTCCTCCCTCATCTCATGACTGGCACACAGATGTTGCCACCTGAGACCAGGAAGTCAAAGCCATATGCCACAGATCCAAACAAAAGACAGGCCAGGGACTCTTGAGTTTCAGGAACACCACACCAGTCTTGAACAGACTAGGCACAGTATTTTTATAACTAGAAGGATAAACTTCTATCTTACTTAAGCCACTTTGATTGTATAAGAACTGAATCCAATTACAATGAATATTCCCCAATATATTTCATCTTATTTACTTTAAATAATAATGGGATCAGTCCTTGTCTTCTCTTCAAGTCTCATTCTTTTACCTGTGCTCAGGATCTGCCAACCCTCCCACATGCTCATACCTCTGAGGGACTCACTAGGCCAGGTGTCTCCTAAATCTTCCCATCTCTCCTCCCTTCTACTGGCCCTTGCCCATCAGCATTCAAGCAAGTCTTTCCCATCATGTAAAAGCAACAATAGCATCCTCTCAGAAGGTAGTCTTCCTTTTCCTTCATATTCTCTTCTATTTCTTTCTTTCTTAACAATAAACCATCCACATTTTCTGACTCTACTTCTTTATCTCCCTACCATCTCCCACCCTAAGGCTCCTCCTACAAAACCATTCACACCAAATAATTAGAAGATCGTATCATGACTAATGTCCCTTAATCCTTTAGAAACATTTGAAACTTTTGACATTGCAAGTATCCCTACCTTTCCAAAATTTACATCCTTTGAGCTCAATGTTATCATGCTTTTCTCATTTTTCTCATGTGTTTTGGTCACTCCTTATCAATCTGCTTTACCATATCTCTTCTCTTCCCTACCTGCAAATACCTGTGCTCTGCCCTCATTGCTGTCCATGTACCTCTCTATTCTCTCACTAAAGTAATTAATTGTATCTGTGCTGAAGACTTCCTTTGTTCAAGCCCAGGTACCTCATTAGAATTCCAGCTCCATCTGGCTAGCTTCATATTGTGGAGTTTCTTAGAAATCCATTGTGACCCAAAATATGTCCATTACCATTTCTCTAAACCCACCACTGAACCACTCATCCAGAGACTAGAAGTACTGTTATGCTTTTCTTTATCACTTATCATCCTCTTTACTTTCCATCTCCAAGTCTTAATCCTCCCCCTCCATAACTTCTGAATATGCTCATGTCTCTCCATTTCTTCAACTTTCAGGCTGGTGGCCTCATGCCTACCTACGTGGCTGCAATATCCTCTAGAACACTCCCATTCCTCTAGTCTTATTCCCTTTAATTCTCATGTTGTAACTTGAATGCCATTTGGACATTTTGAAGAACCCCAACTAATTTTATTTAGAAATTACAACCAAAAATCCCATCTAGCTTGAAAATCTTCAATAAGAAAAATCTTCAATAAGAGCCATGCAAATGCTGAGCACTAGCTACCTCTACCTATAACTCTTGTCTTTCTATGTACATCCCCCTTCTCCTCACCACTTTCCCCCAAAACCATACAAGTGCACTCAACCCAGCCAGATTTGATTTTGGAATCCTGAATTCCTATCACACCGTTCTGCCTCCATACTTTGGCATACACAGTTTCCTCTACTTGTAGCAGGTATCGCTCCTCTCACCTGGGTGAATCTACTCATGTCTGTCTCTCAGATTTAATACCTCTTCCTTACAGATGACTTCTCTGACCTGAAATGTTTCTCAGGTGTTGCCATAGCGAACGTGACTTGCTTTGTTCACAATATTTTGAATTGTCTATTCCACCGAGAATAAGAACCATGTCTGCCTTGCTGCTCATGCCTAGTACACAGTAGGGTCTAAGGAAATGATTTGTGGAATGGATGGAATATAAATTGAGCAGAACCTGCCCATATCCTCAGCTTTTTTTGTTGTTGCTTCTATTTTATCATAAATCTTGATGATGTGGAAATGTCATCTCTACGTCATTTGAAGATGACACAAAACTGTTAGTGACAGCTCATCAAGATTCCAAAATAATCTCAATGGATTTAAATAATGGACCAAAGCTGCAACAAAATTCAAGTATTTAAAAGAGACATTTGAGGGAAATCAACTACAAGGAAGGATAGGAGAGGTCTTCCACAATATCTTTTTTTTTTTTTTTTAAAGGAAAGGACAACCTCAGTATGAACCAAGGTGTAATAGATCTTTCAAAAATAAGAGAAAAGAAACTAACACAAAAATTGAGTGGATCTGTATAACTGAAAACTCTAAACTTTCCAGTATATGAGTCCACTCCCCAGTATGCCAATCAGGTTATGTCAGGAAGAGTCTGCTGTGGTAATAACTTTCAGGTTGATCATTATCAATCTGAACTTGTTCAAAAGATAATGATCAAGATGATTAGTGGTCTGGAAACTATGTCACATGACTATCACAAAAAGGAACTAAGGACATCAAGATAAGATAAGTAGAATCCATGATAGTCATCTCTTAGAAAGTGGATAATACAATTTTACTTGTACTCCGACAGCTCTAAAAGGCACAAATTAAAAAGAGGCACATTTTTGGTCCACATAGATTAAGAGTGTATTCACCTGCAAGTAAAGAGACCCAATTAATTAGGATTATTTTTTTACAAGTGATGATAAGTATAGAAATATGCATTCCAGAATTGGTGAAACTGCTATCGTCTTGAACTTGAGCACCTTTCCTTAGACTGAGTCAGATGAAATTGCCCATACTCAATTATTTTTGATCTATCAAAATAGCAACTCCATGTGGTTGGACCTAAAAGCTTCCTCACTGTATATTATTAGTTCTCCTGCTTGCATGTTAGCTCCTAAACCTCCAAGGCAATATTCCAGTCACTGGGCAAGAAGGGAAAATGATAAGGGCCATCCAAGTCCAGTTTCTAAAATTCTACCCAGCAATCTTGTTCTTACATATTGTTGGACTGAATTGCATTACATGATCACACCCAGCTATAAGGGAATCTAGGAGGTGAATATTTTATATGTGCCTATTTCTACCCTGTAAAAATTTAAGGGTACCATTTGTAAAAGGAGAGGATAGAATTGACATAGTGGAGGCATCAAGATGCCTACCAAAATAGTAAAGTATTTTTTACAGTGTTTATCAACTATGAGAAGAGTATTAACACCGGTTATTCTCAGCTGCACCTGCACAATAGAATCATCTATTTGTTCTTTCAAAATAGAAGAAACACCTATGTAGACCTGCTCAATGAGAACTCTTCTTATTAATATTTTCTAGTTGTTTATGAACCTTTATTTTATTTACTTATTTATATGTGGTGCTGAGATTCGAACCCAGTGCCTCTCCTGTGCTAGGCAATCTCTGTACCATGGAGCTACAACTCCAGCCCCTTAATGAGAACTTTTGAGAGTCAGACCTGGGCATGTAAGTAGATAATAATCTCTAAAAGTGACTATGATAGACAGTCAGAACTGGGAACCACAACTCAGTTGGCGAGTGGCTGGCCACTAGAAATTCTGTAATTGCTGGTCAGCAATTAGTGAACACCATTCCAAAGTAATTGTTGTCTTAGAAAGGAAACTGGGCAAGTAAAATCCCAAGGTATCTTGAAACTCTAAGACTATTAAAAAAAAAAAAACCCTCTGGATTTGATAATTGAATTATTTTGATCTTGAACAAGGCTTTAAAACTGTGAGAAAGTAATGAAAAATGGTGATAAGATATGTAGATCCTTCTGGGGAAGGAGATTGAGCAAATTATGTTATGTACATGTACAAATATGGCATAATGAATCTCACTATTGTGTGTAATTATAATTCACCAATAAAAAGTAAAATTTTAAAAATTTTCCAAGAAAAGGAAGAAGAAATATAGAACAATTAGTTAATTCACAATTCTTTTCAGAACTAGAAAAATGGTCCATCAAACTACAGAGGCTCATGCATCACTAATTGCAATAAGGAAAAAGCTGTCAATCAATCTTTCCCATACCTAGGCCAAGTTTCATCTCTGTAGGTGAAAAGTCAGATGCCCCAGTGGAAAGCTTTGTGAGCAAAGAGAGAGTAGATTTGAAGAAACAGAAAACACTTGATTTGAATTTTTAAAAAAATATCTATCCAGGCACTTTCCTTTGAGATTCAGAGTTTCCTTGTTCTAGTTGCTTTCTGATGGCAACACTCACCAGCTGTAGAACATAGATTCAGGCGTCCCTCCTCCTCACCCACCTGATCTACTCATTATTAGAGGGACTATTTTCTGCTCTTTGATAAGTTTAGCCTAAAACATTGAACTCCACAAGTACAAATACCTAGTTGCCTGTAACATATTGTTTATTATTGATTATGGCCAGGAAGGATTACTAATGTATGAGATAACAGATTCATGGTCCAAAAAACAAAAAATCTTCTCAGGAAAAAGATGAGTTAAATATAACAAGATGACTTTGGAAAGGGTAAATTTTGAGGTCAGGCTCTTGCACGTATGGTAAGATGACACAGACAAAGGACAAGGAAGGATTCAATAACACCTCACCATAAGTTTACTGAGTTACATGGCCACTGAAATACTCAACGCTATCTCTGGCCTTCTTCTCTTTCTCTCCCTCGCCCTTTTCCTTCTGTCCATAAAGAGTGTCACTTTTTCCCTAGCTGCTGTGTTAAGTCTGCTAGGAATATAAAGATAAATAAGTCAGCCCCTGATCTTCTAAAGCTTATAGCTTAATGAGGGGAGATAGATGTGTGAACAGGTAACTACATTAAATGCTGTTGAAGTACAAGGGCAATAGAAGCATACAGGAAGGAAAGAGGGGCTATCAGGAATGCTGAGACTTATTTTGTATTACACAAGTAGACCAGGACAAGGTGGTGCCTGAACATAAGCAGAGGACAGTGTCACCTATGCTCTAAGGAGGGAACCTCAGCCACAACCAAGGAGTCTGTGGAGCTGGGCGTGCACAGGAGAGACAGGCAAACTGAGGCCAGAGCCTTAGGATACCTCACGCCTTGTCAAATAGCTGAGACTTCATTATGCATGGATTTGGGAAAGGTAGAGGCCATGTCCTGCAATGTAGTAAACTACTCAGAACATATAGGGAGAAGAGTACTTCAAGAATACAGTATATACAGAATAACTTCAGAGGAAAGCAATTTGTACATTTTCTATGGATGATTATATAGAAAAATCAGAGGGAAATCTTCAAATATTTAACCTAGTAGAGATTTGGAGGAGATGGAGAAGGAATCATGCTATCAAATATTAAAAAAATAGTCATATTGCAGAAAAATTAGACCTGCTCTGTGGGTAGTAGAATTAGTGGTAATAATAATACTATTAGGTAATAATTACTGAGTATGACTATGCTCTAGGAAGTATCAAAACTCTTTAACTGCATTAACTTATTTAACCCTTACAATATCCGTAACAAGTGAGTCCTATATACTTTTCCATTTTACTGAAAAGGAAACTGAGTCACACAGAGGTTTAGTCAATTGCCATATGTCTCAAACTAGGAAGTGGTTGAGCCAGACCCAAATAATCTGGCCCTGAAACCACTATATTATGACTCTCCAAAACCAAAGGAAATGGCTGGAATCTAAAGGAAGGCAGAATTTCTGCTTCCTTGTGTCCTTCTTGTTCTTCCCATCTTCTTGAAATTCAACCATCTTCTTGAATTCAACCAGATAGTGAACTATCTGGAGAAATGCATGTTCCCCATTATTGAAGACAGCACTGCAAGTACATTGTAAAGGGATCAGAGTTCAAAGACAGGGGTCAAAATAAATAATCCTGAAGGCCCCTCTGAGCCTGAGTTGTTATGACTCTAGGATGGTGTGACACTGCAGGGTAAGAACTCTGGGGAGCCTGATGCTTGTGAGGACTGTGGGGAGCCAGGTGCTTGTGCGGGTTACCCAATGACTAAAATTGTCACAAATCTTCATGGAAGTTGTTCCCCCAGTGCCTGATCTATTGATTCTATCAAAAAAAATAAGCAACTTTTCTACACAGGAGTTGACCTGGCTTGGGGAGCAAAGCCAGCATGATCATTTCTGTTTAACACATAAAGCTACAAAATTGCCCTTGAGGTCTAGGTGTGAGTTTTTATTGCCCATGAGAAGGAGACCCGTGGAGTGGATACATCAGGATTCCTGGGCAAAGGCAGGTGAAGCTGGGAAGAAACCTTAAGGATGGTTTTCTTCTAAGGTTTACCATTATTCAGCACTCTCTAAATCTTGGTTAAACACATTCATCCTTGACCTTCACTCAAAGGCCTCCTGAATTTTTCTTATAGGAAGCCTTAGAGATGGATCAATTAAGAGTCATTATCATTTCTTTTTCCCCCTACTTGAGTGCTGGGAATAGCTAATACTTTGCTTATGCCCTCAGCATGCTTTCAGCCTAAGATAAATAAACGCATGCAAATATGGATGGACAGTATTGCATGGATGATATGGTATGTGGTATTTGAGCGCTCATACACCACTTCCACATTCTGACTCTGTTCATCCATCTGTGACTGTGTTTATATTCTTAGCTTCCTGCAGGCAGAAACTAGTTCTGTTTTCTTCAAGCACCACTACCTATCAATAACTACACTCAAAAAGACTATTTGCAGAATTGCCAAATGTAGAACTTGGAATGAAACTTCAAAGTCTTTTAGTCCGACTGTTTCATTTTAGCATGGAAAAACTGAGGCCAATCTAGGGGATATATCATACCCAAGGTTGCAGAATGTTTTCAGATGGCTTTAGAAGTATGGTTTCTAATCTGGATGCAGATTAGAACCTCTTGAAGAGGATCTTAAAAACATCAGTGCAGACACTCATTACAAAGAAATTCTGACCTAATTGGTCTGTGATTGGGTCTGGACATTAGTATTTTTATAAAGCTCCCCAGATGATTCTATGCAACAGCAAGTTTATAAACAACTGACTCAAAGCATGGCCTCTGGAGTTTGTCTAAATGGATTCTATACCTGATGCCTCCACTTGCTATTTGTAAAAAAAAAAAAAAAAAAAAATCAATTAACCTCATTGCATCTCTGTTTCCTCATCCTCAACATCATGATACCCAAAGTAGTACAGACCTTTCAAATGCTTGTGTCAAATACTAGTTAACTATTATTGTGTTTTTTTTTTTTTTTTTTATGGAGGGGGAGCTGGGAATGTAGCTCAGTTGCAGAACGGTTGTCTAGTATGTGTGAGGTCCTGGGTTCCATTTCTACTACTGCAAAGTAAACAAATGCATAATAAATAAATAAAGTTCAAGTAAAAAAAAAAAAGATGGGAAGTATAGGAAATAAACCTAGATCACCCCTATCTACTGAGGATCTTTCTGACTTCTGAGATAGGGTCGGGAGATGTAGTATTGCTCTAAGCTGCTGGACTTGGAAGAATCACGAATCCATGAAAAAGGAAATTACCTGTGCTTGTACACAAGGAAAGCTAAAAATAATCACCTCCACTAGATGGAAATGCAGATAGAAGCAGCCCTCCTAAAGCACTTGGGTTGGCCCTAGTGTACAGTGTGAGAATAAGACTAGCTTTTGTTCCTCTGGGTACTTTCAACTGAAAACACAAGTTGGCAGATCAAAAGGAGATGGATGTACAGAAGAACATTTATGCAAGGTGATGGCCCAAATATCAGAGAGCATTGGAAAAGAATAATTAACTTTCTTCAGTTAATAATGCATTTGTATTTTTCTAGGAACCCTACATTAGGTAGCAGGGTAAATCCATTCCCAAAAAGGAAGTAAATATGAATCCCACATAGAGGTCAAATGGACAACATTCACCTTACCCAGACCAGCTGCCTGAAACAAATTTTTCCCTGGATTTTTTTCTGGAGTTTTCTCCCTTTACTGTTTTTGGATTCTTATGCTTTTCAGAAGGTGGGACATAAAGGAAGTGGTTAGGCTGGGCTGGGTGGCAGTGGTATTAAGAATCAACCAAGCACTCAGTGACATAAGACAACTGTTAAAAGGCCACTTTACTCTTACCAGCTTTCACCATTCAGCAAACAACTGAAGGCACATGGGACTTCCAGGAGCTTCTCCTCAGCCTGGGGTGGGGGAAGTCAGCAAAGGCAGTGCCTCTGACCTGCTACCATACTGAGCCAGGGCATGAATGCTCTCCCCTCCCCCCATGCTCCCATCTCAAAATAAGGATGGAGGGCTGCTGATATTCTAGCCATCCAGTCATTATTTCCACAAGGAACCAGAGGCTGTGCCAAGCGTCTTTACATTGCTTCTGGCACTCCTATTGGTAATTCAAGCCAAGCCAAATTTAGGAGATCATACCAGGCCTTTGGTCTCATCCTTCAGTTGTTTTTGCTCCCTGTTGTACTTCCTGTGGCTAAAAGAATGCATGGAACACAGTAGGCTTCAATAAACACTTGCTGGTGATTGAACCAGCACACAAAGAAGCCACTAGATAGATTTTGGAATTGGGGTTAGAGTTTGGTGATACCTCCAAGATGAGCAAAGGAAGCATCACTAGAAAGTGAATTTGAAAGAGTAAGATAAGCCAAAAGCAGTCAGTCTTTTGATCAGTTTTTATTTTTTTTTTATTTTTTTTTTATTACTGCAAAGGCCAATACTCTCACAGAGGCAAAAACAAAACAAAACAAAACAAAAAACCCACCAAAAATAAATAAATAAATAAATAAATTTAGAAACCCAAGATGTCCTCAGTAACACAACTGAAGAATGTGTTTTCCAATATTTGATTTCCTAGCTTGACAGTCTTTCTTGAAATACTCTCTTCTGGGCAATGAAAATGTGAATCTTTGTCGGTTTGTTTTGCAGTTTGCAAATGACTTACAGAGCTCTTCTGGCAGAGTTTCTGTTTTTCCTCTTGCAAATAAACAAAAGGCCATTTCTCTAATATGACTTAAGTGGGAGAGATTCTGTGATCTCCTGTCATGATTCTGAATGGAGGAGTAAAGGAGAGGAAAGTAGAAAGAATTAAGAAAAACGGAAACAAGCAGAGTATAGAAGCTGAGGGGGGAAATGCAGAAAAGAGGCAGAGATAAACTGGATATGGAAAATTAGAGTGTCAGGGAGACCAAATAACTGAAGACTCAGTAATCAATAGGATCCCAGACACCTTTACTGGGGACAACTAAACTCACTCAGGGTCTGTTGGTTCTCCCTCCCTCCCGTTCCACCTGTCATCAGGGCTCCATGTGAACTGGGAAGACAGACCTTCCCCTCCTTCTAGGCAAGCCTGCGTGAGGCAGAGCAACCCCTGCCAGCTTGACCTAGATCTGTCAACTGATCAATTATTTTTCCCATAGAAGAAGAGAAGGGAAAATGAAAGGAAGGAAGAAAAAAGGTAAATAGAAAAAAAGAGAAATGGACAGAACTGAGAGGGGGGCAGAGAGCAGAGTGGGGTGGGGGGAGAGAAAGAGAGGGAAAGCGGGTGCACTCTCATACCTTTAAGTTTAAGCAGGGATAATGAGAACAGGCTTAATTTGGAAGATAACATGAATAAATAAATACATAAAAGACAATATAAACTCTCAGAGGTGACTAGCCAAAATCGTAGGCAAAACAGAAAGAGCTTTCTTCTTCTCTCCTTTGCTAATCCAGATTAAAGCAGGGATTTCCCCCCACGCCCACCATGGAAGCTCCTATCTCTGGCTCCCATCCTTCCCAAGGGTCCTCCTTTCTGTCATTCACACTGCTGGCACTGCACCCCCATCTGGAACCTGCTTTCCAAGTGGATGGGGTGGGGGATTCTCCCTGCCAGCTTCCTCTAAGGCTCCTGGCCCCTCCCCAGTGCTCCCTCCAATGGAATGGAGCATCTGCTACCAGGGAGAAGGACGGTCTGGAGATAACCACTAGGATGACACCCTTCCCAACCTGTATGCTTGCATATTTTCACTTTTTATGTTTAATTTGTTTTTATTGAATTTCAAATGACTATAGACATAAAGTAAACATGTAACGAGCCAATAGAGCAGAAAGGAAGTAAACCGCATAAATACAACCGGGCTCAGCATGGAGTTCCACTTAGCACCACATGTTTGGAGTGTTACAAGCATTAATGAGTCCTTACAACACCCAGGGGAGTCGCTCCCCGGCCTGGCGGGCAGGTGGGGAGAGAGGCTCACAGAGGGAAAGATTTTTCCCTATAGAAGACACAGGAAAGTTTGAGCTCAGATATGCACATGTTCCCCACTGAGCTGCGCTCAGGCCACTAGAATTGGCTTGACACCTGGAGGCCATGTGCATGGGGTGTTTAAAGAGTGTGTAGGACCTCTGCTGAGGCTAGATATAAAGAAAAAAAAAAAACTTTCTCATTCTAAGTTGTAGGCAGAAACAGGGATGAGCTAAAAGAAGAAAAAGAAAAGAAAAAAACAAAGAAAACTCAGAAAAGAGTCAAATATCACCATGAGTGGACACCATGACCATAGAAAAAGAGAAGGGATGTGTTTCTTGCATATGGCAGGATCACATATCCCATATTGATTCACAAATTCAGCCACTCCTTAGGTTATCGGAGATTTCACTTCATCCCAGGGTATTATTGTGGCTAAAGCCAACACCAACCTATCCAAGATGCACAGCCAGAACCAGCTTTGGTCCCTGTGTCTCAACTCTGCCAGAATGAAAGCATGCAGAGAAGAGATCCCCAGGGAATTGCTAGAAGGCAATCCAGACTGGAGCACCTCTGCAGGGAATCCAGAGACACATTCTAAAGTCATTGTTCAGGACCCCTTAATTAATACAAGTGCTGTAGGAGAAGCTTACTAAGAAAGAACAGAAGTCAGGGACTATACATTATCACAGATATAAAGGGGTTCTTATACTTATACTTGGCTTTAAATAACCAAAAAAGGAAGGATCAGCACCAGGAGCAGGTATGCACCTGGCAAATAAACTAAACCTGGGATGCCTGGTAACTAAAGACAATTCCAAGAATTATCGTCATGTAGCAAGACCGTAGCTGGCACTGCTCAGCAAATGCTCAGAGGACCAGTGCTGTTGGTAGGACCATACCCCAACAGAAAGTAGGGGGAATCTACATTTGTAGTGCTCGGCATACCCTGTTTATCACCACCCTAGAGCTGGAAGCTTCAAGCATGGTTGTCAGGGACCACATGCCTGCATCGGACCCAGGGTCTCATCACCACTGATGATTCTGTGTTACCATTGAATGCTGTTATGGGCTCCTCTGCAACCCTCTTATCTCAGAAGCATTGCGTGGCTCTGGCTGCTGCAGGCACTCACATGTTTACCATGAGTGGCAGGAAGTTGGCTGGTCTGCCTCAGTGAATGGTGCCTATGACCTCAACACCAAGCAAAGGACAGTATGAACTGGGCCAAGCCTCCTCTCCCTTCCAATCTGCCCTGTCTGTGTTTCTAGTGAACAGCCAAGTTGATAACGGAATGTGAGGGGAGGAAAGAAAATTAGAAAGGTATGAGAAGAATCTAACCAAACTAATCAGCAGGTGTTCAAAGGAACAATGATCCTTCGAAGGAGAAATGGTCGGGTTTCTAGAAAGAGAAATCTGCAGCACACCCAGCCATTCTTTTCAGAGCCTCTCGTGACAGAAGGTGGGCGGTGTGCTGAAAAGGATAGCGCCTGATCCAGCTTCTCTGCTCCTGTTCCCAGGAAAGAGGTGCCTCTAGTTAATCAACCCTGGTGAATCTCAGGGCCAGTGCCCCAGGGAGCCAATCACCCCCTCCCAGCTGCCCACACTAATCAGCACGCTGATTCCTTGGAAATTCCCTCCTGCTTTTCTTTAAGCTGGATCATGGTTGCTGGTTGGGTTGTGGGGAGTCACAGGTCAGGAAGGGGTCCATCACCTGCCACCAGAACCACACACCTTTTCAAGAGGCAGGAAACACTGGAAGTAGCCGCCTCAGGAAGAGCCAGTTTAAAACAAAAACAGAGAAGAAAAAATTGCCTTGGAATGTGTACTGCATTCTAACTAGTCCCTCTGGGTCAGTGCAATAGGGGTGGATTATTGCAGGCAAGACCTGGGCTGCCTCAGTAATTCTGTAAGTTTGATAAGAGATAGCTGGCAGACTCCAGCTTCCTTCCCCTGAAAGAGAAAACAGATATCACCTCTGCCACATCCGCCTGGCATATGGAATGGGAGTTCTTTGGGGGTCATTCTGCCTTAAAATTGGGCAGCCTTGTTCTATTATGACACATTGAAACCTATTCAGAGTTGACTGAATGTGGCTAGCAAAAATAAAACCATCACTGTCCCTAGGAAATTCAGGATTTGGTGGAATGTAACCAGGTCTGAGATAATCCTGGTCACCACTACCCCCATTCCAAGACAGCAATGAGGCCATAAAATCAGATTTCTCCCTGGAGAAATTTGTACCACTACTTTCTACTCATCTATTCAGGGACGATTCAAAGTATGAGCAAATATTATGCTTCCCTGCATTTAATTCTGATGAAAAAAAAAATCACGTATGCTAATTTATATGTAAATTCAGTATGGCCCTGGGGCTCCTGGCATGCAGCCAGTGGGGCTGTTGACAGTGGAATTTTGGCCCTTGTCTCCAGGTTGAAGTTCAGATAGAAGAGACACAGATCTCGAGACAGATGGAGATGACTGAGGGCTTGGGACCTTTCCTCTCCCTGGACTCCTCGCTCCATACCTTGCCTAGTTAGTTTGCATTTCTGTTGTCAGGATGCAAGAAGCAGTTTCCCTAAAGGTGCATGGTTGTGAATTCAGTTTCTCCACTACCAGTTTAGGACTCAGGTCTCCCTGCGTACCCAGGGGCACGCGCGTGTGCGTGCAACACACACACACACACACACACACACACACACACACACACACACGATGCATGCGCATACTGCTTCTGCTCCACATTATGTAAGAGGAGTCAACCAAGGATGCATTTAACTTCAGTCCCTTCACTCTTTCACACACCAATACCCCAGGGGAGAGGACTGCCATCCAAGGCCCCTGGGGTTGGGCACAAGACGCAATGTCATGGATATCTCTGCAAAGTCCACCACCCTGGACCTCCTTGTCATTCGACACTGATCCCTTCCATCTCCCCATCCCTCCACCTTCCTTCTGGAGCACCAGCCAAGGGTGCACACACATTTGATTCTTTCCAGCGGTGATCCATGTGCCCACCTTGTGAGGATCTGCAAGGGACATTGGCCATCCCCAAAGCCTGACCTCAGACAGAGATCAGCAGGACTAGAGCACAGGACTGAACAAAATCACCAGACCACTACATTGCAGTGAGAGGAGAACGAAGCTGCGGGACTCCCATTCTTTTTTTTACTTTGCCCAACTGAACTTTCCTCTGGGAATACAACTGCATAGGACAGCAGCTCCCCGACTTCCCTTGGGTGGGCCCTCCTGGAGATCCCTGCTGGACCACCCAGGGAAAGTTTCTCTACCTGTGTCAACCCTACGAGTTTAAGTGTGTTTAATGTGAAAGAACGAAACTAGAGCCCCCAAAGGACAGGGTGGGTGGGAACAAGCAGGTGAGCAGCTCATTCTGCTGCTGGAATAAGTGAGAGGGCTGGGGCAGGGGGTGGGGGCTCCACAGTGCAGCAAACGGACTCAAGGTGGAGGCAGATTCCAAATGCACCTGCACCCAGCACAGCAAACATCAAAGCGCACACCGCAAGAGAGCAAGACTGGCTCTCAACTGCAGCCCCTGGCTTAGCTTACCAGCCAATAAATAAACAGAAAATTAGCATTCGGCTCTGATTGCCTCTCTCCTTTCAACTTAAAAAAAGCTTTCCTGAATTTCAGAGCCCTCTGCTTTCACTCCTTTTTATCTGTTCTGTTATCCACAACCCCCACCTCCACCCAGGCCCCCACCACAAACACACCCCCAAACACATTCTAAACTAACACAGTTGTTCAACCACTGCTGCAAATTGATTCATCCCTCGGAGCCAGATCACTGACCAGCACCTTTCAGGAGGCACCCGATTATTTCTAGCCTGCGTTTTTTTTCCCCCCCATTTGCTCTTTTTAAAAGCTCTGCAAGTTCACTGGCCGATATTTAAAGTTTCCTCCTGTGATTTCTTCCCAGTCACATAAGCAGCACATCAGCAACCCCACCATCCTCCCCATCCGTAGCGTTCCCCTGCTTACATGTGGGCTCTCTTGTGTATGTGTGCAAGAATGTGCACGAAGCCAAGGAGCCCAGCACATTAACCGCGGACCTGACAGGAGGAGCAGACACATTTTTACTTATGCATATACATTCTCCCATTCCGGTAGCAGCCAGAATCGAATCAATATTCTCGCAGCCTGGTCGGGAGAATGAAGTCCCAGCCATGCTGTTTCAACGCTCTCTCCTCCACCTGCAAACCGCGCAGCAGAACCGACTCCGGGAGTCTGCGAATCATATTAAGCACACTGTACAATCCCTGGGTCTACCGTAGGCAAATCAATAGCAAGCTCTTACCTTGGAAGAGACACAGAGCAGCCAGCCCCGTGAAGATTGCCCAAGAGATAGAATTGTGCATTTTTGCCTGGATGGTTTTCATGATTTTTTTTTCCTCTTCTTTTTCTTCTTTTTTGTCAGGTTCGGGTTTTTTTTCTTTCTTTCTTTCTTTCTTTTTCTTTTTTTTTCCCCCTGATAGATTGCGTTGCTCTCAAGCTCCTAGGAGGAGATTTAAATCCACTGTTTTGCTGAAGGACACAAAAAGGAAGCGGAGGGTGCGAGAGAGTGTGACTTCTCCGTAATTATCTCCACTCATACTCTGGCACTGAGGCCCATTGTACAATCTGGCCCTGGACAGCCCTCCTACAAGCAGCAGTCATTGGTTCTAATCCAAGGATTGACAGAGCTACAACACACGCGCGCGGGCACACACACACACACACACACACACACACACACACTCAGGAATCATTTACTGGGCAAATCAGGCTAGCTGATTAAAGAGACAGGAGCCTGGAGAGATGGAATGATAAATGCCACTTTGCCTCTTTTATATTACTTTCATTTTTTAAACTTGACAGTCTCAGAGCCCCCAGCATCAGAAAATCCCTTTCCCCCTGGCATTCCCTGGCCTCCTGAACTCAGCTTCCTCTTGCACTGGAAAAATCCCATAGCCAGCAACGGCTTGCGGGAAATTTTAAAGGGATATTTTCATGCTCAGTGAAACTTACAAGGATGAGTCAAATTTCATTTGTTGGTTCCTATTTTCCTCTCCAATGGAAATATCATTCAGTGACAGATTTTTTTTTCTCTCCCTCTCATCAACCTTTCCATTTAGTTGCTTTGAAAATAATAAATAACTTTCTATTTTCTCCTCCTGTCACTCCTGTTTCAGAGTACCTATATCACTCCTATTTTTCATTTGCTTTCTTTATTTCCTAAGTCATCCATGTACACTTAATACCATGAAAAGAGATTAAGTACAGGGGATTTGAGAAGGTCTTCAGTCTGAATATAGAGAAATGTCTTCCAAGGAGAAATAAATCTACATGCACTAAAAAGAATAAAATAAGTATGTGTGGCTTGATGTGCAGCAAGACAGATTTAAGTTAGTTGAGCTGAAGAACTGTCTAAGTATAGACTTTGTATGCAGTTATTAAATGTCCTCAGAGAGTTATAGACATTCATCTCCTTGGTGATAGGTAAGAATAAAAATCAGCCAGAAGTAATTGAATGGATTCAATGACTTCTTAAGAGATAGAATTCTAAGTCCTGGGAAGCTGATGGTCCTCATTTTTGGCTTCCTCTTATGGGAAGCAAGTTGTATGATGTGAACAAAAATTCTGGAAAACTTGGCCCCTCACAGAACCTTCCCTAAATGATTCTGACAAATTCATACCCTGACTCTATTCAGCACACAGTTTTGAAATATTCTTCAATACCCATATGCAGCTATTTACTATTCTTTCTTTTTAATCCAAAAAATCTTATATATATATATATATATATATATATATATATATATATATATAGTATAAATTGCATAAATGGAGCACTTGTCTGTGTATATTCGTGGGCACAAGTCCTAGAGACTGTCCATCTTGGGTTGCAAGTGAATCTAGACAGCCCTCCTGAGCTGTGCAGCCCAGCATACCTGATTGGGAGCTGCCCTGGAACCTGGAGACCTGGGCTCCAGTCCTTCTCCCATACACAGGTCAGGTCATTTTACCTCTGTGAACACTGGCCTCTTGTCTGTAACATTAAAGAAATGGAATAATTTCTAAGAACTCTTTCAATTTTAAAGATGTTTTATGTTGTTTGATATTTCTTTTTTTGCCATTAAGTTCTAATTCATATGTCTATCAAAATGCCCTTGATATTGTAAGCTCCCAATGGACAAGAACCTTATCTGCAGATGAGTCGTTTTGTACAGTGCTCGGCACAGTGACATGTGTAATTAAATGCTTTGGAAAGACTGTGACAGCAGATGATAACAGGGCAGTACGGAGGGGAGAGAGGCTTCCCTTTACCACTATCTCACTTCTCTCCAGACTGAAGATAAAGACCACAGCTCATTGATAAGTCTAGAGTCCCGACCTGGAAGAGGAAGGGACACGAACATCTGTCAGGGTCCCACAATAAATCCATACAGTTATCAATTTTTATTAAGCTCCCATATGTGTGACAACAATAGGAATTTTCATCACAGCCAATTTTTATTGACCGTTTGCTGTATGTCAGTCATGACTGTGGTTAGTGCATTTTTCTCACCAAATCCCTACAACCTGGGAAGTGGAACTATCATCACGCCCCTTGCGTAGATGAGGATGTTGAGGCTCAGGGAAAAAATTGTGCACTGCTACCTAAGTCTTAAGGAACGCAGTCAGGATTAGAGTCTAAGTAGTTGTCTCTCAAATAATCCTCAAAAATAATATCCTAAGCTAATTGCTATGCTATGAAGGGACTCAAATATCTATCCAATATTCTTACACACAATCTTTTTTGCTATTTTTATGAGATGAGAGATTACAAATTAATACATAGTATGAAACAACACGTTTATTGATACAGAAAAAATATGCAAAACCCCGTAAATTGCTCTTAGTATTTTAATGGAGTTTCAAATGCTTTGTACATATAGCTAATTTTATCAGACAGCATCTAATAGATGACCATTTTCCATGGCAGTTGTCTAAAGTTCTGTGGAGATGGTGGGAGTCATGATAGGCTTTGAGAGGGAGGGAGAAGGTATTAGATCCAAGGCACAGGGAAGAATATGGCAGCCAGAGGAATCAGTAACTTAAAACTTAGGGTTGGAAACACACCAGGTAAATTTGTAGACCTAGAGACCTGCCTGAGCTCTTCCATCTAAACCTGCTGTGTTGCAATAAAATTTTTAAAAATCAAAATGAAATAAAACATACAACGATACCTGACCCTAGTAGATACTTTCCGCACACAGACAACATTGCCCTGCTGACACAGGACAGGCATCCTGAGGAGATGCTGGTTGTCACTGGGGTGGCTTCTCTTTTTTTTGTTGTTGTTGTTCTTTTTAAATATATATGACAGTAGAGTGTATTTTGACATACTAATATATAGAGTGTATTTTGACATACTATATTTAAAGAGAGTATAACTTATTTTATAAAATAAAATATAAAATAAGCTGGATTTCATTCTTGTGGTTGAACATGATGTGGAGTTACACTGGTTGTGTATTCATATGTGAATATAGGAAATTATGTCCGATTCATTCTACTGTCTTCCCTATTCCCATTTCCCCACCCTTTCCTTCATTCCCCTTTGTCTAATCCAATTAACTTCTATTCTGCCCCCACCCAAAGTATATTAGCATCCCCATATCAGAGAGAACATTCTACCTTTTTTTTGTTTGTTTTTTGCGGGGGTGACTTATTTGACTTAGTATAATGGTGTCTAGATTTATCCATTTATGGTCAAAAAATCATAAAGTCATTATTTTTATGGCTAAATAATTTTCCATTGTGTATATATCCCACATTTTCTTTATCCATTCATCCATTGAAGGTCGTCTAGGTTGGATCCATAGCTTAGCTATTGTGAATTGAACTGCTATGAACATTGATGTGGCTGCATTACTATAGTATACTGGTTTTAAGTCTTTTAGGTAAATGCTGAGGAGTGGGATACCTGGATCAAATAGTGGTTCCATTCCAAGTTTTCTGAGAAATCTCCATACTGCTTTCCAGAGTGGTTGCACCTATTTGCAGTCCCACCAGCTATGTATGAGTGCACCTTTTCCCCCACATCCTTGCCAACATTTACTGTTACTCGTATTCTTGGTAATTGCTGTTCTGACTGAACTGAGATAGAATCTCAGGGTAGTTTTAATTTTCATTTCTCTAATGTTGACCATTTTTTCATATATGTGTCGACCATTCATATTTCTTCTTCTGTGAAGTGTCTGTACAGTTCCTTTGCCCATTTATTGATGGTGTGGCTTCTTATCTGGCCAAGTGGACTAGAGCTGCATCTCCCTGGGTTCAAATCCCACTTCTGCCCACCAGAAGTCAAGAGACTTACTTTGTGTCATCTCAAGTCCATGTCTGAAATGGGAATAGCAGTCACACCCCCATCTGACAATAACCGTGCATCAGAGCCACCAACAAATTTTCATTTATTTTATTATTTTTAACCAAATTGATGTGGCCTCCTATGTGTCACTGAGTGAAGCTTGTGTACTTGGGCACTTAGCTTTCTGGAGGTAGGAGCTCCAGAATGGTGCATCCACTGAGGCAAAATACTCCCTCGGGGACTGCTGAACAAAAGTCCAATTTGGCCTCTGAATGCTGCTCAGTGCTAAAGTATCCAGAGAGCGGTATCTCTTACCACATTGAGTCAAATTTCCCAGTAGCCTTCTTGTTTCACAAAAGCATACAGGGAAGCAGGGAGCCTCCTAGAGAAGGATCCTCTTCTTCTCCTTGCTCAACATCACCAGAACAGGCCTGGGGCAGCTCCTTGCTGTAATCACAGATTGCAAAGCTGATTCTTGGCTATTTACAGAATTTTTTTTTTTTTTCCCAAACTGGCCTGTTCCTCACCTAGTGAAAAGGAAATCATCAGTGGAGTTCACTTCCTTCCTTTCCATTTTCCATTTGAGTCTCAGTGTCTATCAGGCTTTGAAATGTGACTGTCTATTGCCGCAACTGTTCACACAGGGAGCAGCTTGGTCCTTCCTTGGGGGTGGCCCGTGACTAGAAGTGAGGGAATGACTGACTCAATGAAATGCTGATTGGGGAAGTCGTGATTGGAATGGGACACTTTGAAACTGCACTTCCTTACACTACAATCAGTGCTCCTTCCTTCTGATTCAGAAGGCTCAAGTACATCTCCACATCAGATCTGTGAGACTCACATTGCCCCTTGGGTTAACCAGATTCGTGTTATGCACCATTTACTTCCCAGTTCATGGGTCAGCTATTTTGCAGGGGACCATGAACGGCCCTAAGAAAAGAATTAACGTCATGGAAGGGACCTCGAATTCTAGGCCAAATGGCATTCTCTTGCCATCCACACGCCTTCAAGTTAAGAAAACTTTACTATAGAAATGATTTCAGTGTTTGCAGATAAAGAAGAAGGAAAGGGCATAAGAAATAAGAAATGGGAAGCAGATGAGGTCTTTAACTTCTGAGCAGAGGGCAGCCAGGATTGTATTTCATAAACCTTTCATCATTGGGTAGCTTAAGATTCTGCCCAGTGTGCGATGAGCTAGTACAAATAGGGATTGATTCTCTGTAAACTGGCCCCATGCACACCTGTCACCTTAGCCAACGACAGACAATAAGTCCAGTAAGGTCACTGTGGAACCTGGCTGCCCGGCGGTCCAAATCCCAGCTGAACCCTGACAGCATCCCTGCAGCCCGAGAAGAAGGGATGAACAATCACATGCGCGTGGCGGGCCAGGCCCGGAGGACTGCGTGGATAATGCCACAGTGTGGAGGAGGAGGTGGGTGTGTGTGGTGTGCGTGAGGGAGGCAAGGAGGAGGGGGAAGGCAGTGTTTTTATTTCTCTCAGCTATTATGGGAAGAACTGCGGGAGCTTAAATCTAAAGAGCAGCGCTGAAATAATGTTCAGGACTTAACAAAAGCCGCTGCTCCGCTCCCTGTCTGCCTGCTGTGGCCTGCCTCTGCAGAGGCTCTGTGCAGTGGGTGATCTCACATACCCAGAGGCCTGGACGAGCCCTGCCCCCAGGGAAGCAGGGAGCCGGCCTGCCCTCTGCACATGGAGAGCTGAACAGGGTTCAGCTTTGACTTGCCATGTCATTCAGAGAGGGCAACACGATGGCAGGGAGGAGGCAGTCTCCTGCTTTTTAGCAGGACTCTCCCTGGGAAGGGGCAGCCATGGCAGCCATGTTGGTAGTGGCACCCATGTGTGGTCTCTTTTGAGGGGAATAGAAGGGGTCTAGGTAAAAATCTTAGCTGAATTATGTGGGTCCATTTTCAGAATTTGACTTAGAGTAGCAAATTCCCTGATTTTATAATTAACTGGCCCAAACTGATATTCAAATGAAAGCGTTACAGCACACAGATTAAGGACACAGAGTTCAAAGTTCAACACAAGTAAAATTTTCAGTGTTTTCCAGCTGAGCTATAGGCACCGTCATAAGGCCTTAATTTCTATAAGTCAATATGCCAAAAAGAAGCATCATGATAGAACAGTATAATGGAAATATTTAAGATTTAAAATAATCTTGAGTCTAACTCTATTCATAAGCTTCAATTCTGCTCAATATTTTTCATCTCATCTCCTTGCATCTCATCCTTAAAGTAGGAATCATAACATCTACTTCACTACCTAAAAGTTGTGAGTTCATCAACAGGAAGCCTCTGCACATCCTGAGACAATGCGTAGCACACACGTGCGTTGGTTTCTTGTCTTTATAATCAGCTTGCCGGAAAGAATGAATGAGTGTTACTGGACTTTCAACAAGAACTTTTCAGATAAGTTGTTGCCAAGAAGCAGTATTAGATTTTAGATCTGAAATGTTCCCCAAAGCCTTGTGTGTTGAAAGCTTGGTCCCCAGTGCAGTGATGTTCTTGGGAAGAAATCTGATTGTAAGAGCTCTGACTTCATCAATGTGTTAATCCATTGATGGATTGAGCTCATCAATGGGTTAATCCTTTGATGGATTAATAATTTTGAAGCATTATTGGAACGGGGGCGGGGCAGCTAGTTGGAGAAAGTAGATCACTGGAGATATGTCCTGGAAGGGCATAATATCTTGCCCCTGTTCTCTCTCCTCTCCCTCTCTCTCTCTCCTCTTTCTCTCTCTCTCTCTCTCTCTCTCTCTCTCTCTCTCTCTCTCTCTCTCCCCTCCCTCCCCCTCCATTCCTATCCCCATCCCTCTTTTCCCTCTGCTTTCCTGCTGCCATGAGGTATGTAATATTATTCATCATGAGGGCAATGACAGGGTAAAGAGTCAGAAACAAATGTGGAACTCGGGAAGAATCAGAACGATACAATATAAGGGGATGTGTGTGAGCCTATGGGTTCAAGAATATTGGTGGTTCATGTAGGTTGGTCTTAAAGCAGAGCGTCTTGAATATCTGAGAGATTTGAACTGGTTTTGAGAATCATCGCTGCTCTTGTTTCTGAGCAAGAAAATTAAAGCAACAAAAATTGATATTTCTGGAGGTTAAAAAGGAGGCATGCACAGGGAATCAAATCATTCCACAGAGAAGCCTTCTCTGGTCCTCTGAACTTGGACAATCGCTCACCCTGTGCTTCCCCTTATTGTATTTTGTAGATGGTGGGGAAAGGGCTTAGCTTCATTGGTTCCTGAGCTCTTAGTCACACCTGTGAGAAACTCTGGCACACGTAGGCCCTGGCAACCTCTTCTTGGCAGTCTGATGCCCACCAGGCTGTTGACCAAAGCATAGACTAATTGGGAGATTCAATTTCAGACTCAGAGCAAGGTGGGAGGATCTTGGGATACGCAGGGAAGGGGATGTGTGCATATGTTGAGCAGGAGATTCAGCCCATTTGACAATAAGTTGTCACTCCTCTACTGTTCACTTCTCTAGAAGTACATATCTACTTTGAAAATTTTATGGGGAGGATAGTCTGGTTAAGAAAATGTCTATATCTTTTGGCCTCATACTATCTTCATATAATCTAAAAACACAATGAACACTACTAGCTGGGTTTGGAGAAAGTCTGAGATAAGCTGAGTTTGAGAAGCCTCCTGTCAGTATCCCACACCATCATTTTACACTGAGAAGTGGTGTCCAGGGAAGAAGAAGCAGAAATGGGAATAAAATCAACTCACCTGTTTCTTGTCCCAGGTTGTTTATTTTATTCCAGAATGATTCTCAGTTCAAAGTTTGATTAAAAATCCACTTCTGAAGACTTCTTTCTATCCACAAGAAACCCACTCTGGCTTATTTTATTACCCAAACATGTATTCTTTGTGATTGAAAGCTCTAAGTCTTTAAAAATGTGGGCATACATGAAGGGGATGGACCCATCAGGCTGCTGTGTATGGATGAACACTCAGGGTGAAAGGGGGTCAGGTCTTTGACAAAGCCTCGGTCATAAAAGAAAGGACAGTAGTGAGACCAGAAGACCTGGGGTGGGAGGTGTGGGGAAAGGGAGAAGAAGACTCGTGTGGAGACCTGAGAGTCAGCGTTCGCAGCAACAGCTGACTTGGCCTTCCTTGATTCTGACTATTGCTTTCCAGAGAGGAGACGGGAGGTGGTGGCCAGAGGGCAATGATGCTCTTAAACCTGACGCGTCCCTGTGCCGCCCAACATACGCTACCATGATGACTCTTCTGGGGGGAGGAGACAAGATTCTTTAAGAGGGTAACAGTGGAGCCTCTGTGGGGAACTCAGCGATAGCTATTCATCATAGACATTTCGCTGATTTTAACCCACAGTAAGATATAGAAGAGACATATAAAGGCTTAAAATCAAATCATGTGTCATACTAAAGAATAATGGTAATTTCGACTAGGAGTATGTATATATTTTTAATTTCTGAGTGAATTAAGTGCCTATAAAAGGTGTCAAATTGGCAGCCTAGAAAGCTGGAGCCCTTGATTTATGCCAGCAAAGAAGCGACGGTTGCCTGAATCCTGTCTGAGTGCTCTGAGCTACCCACCCGTAGACTCTGACCTTTATCTCACTAAGAATTGGGATCCATTGTCCTCTGAGGAGTCCCCTCCCACCACTTGGCAGGGACTTTAGATAAGGATCCTATCAGGGCCAATAAGGAAAACTGAGGTCCATGGGAAATGCGGTATTCAGTGACCACCCCTTATGGACAAATCCACAACACAGGCACATATGCATCTTTCTCAGAGTTGTATTTTTGATGTACTTTTGCATATTTTATTTCATAATCTCATGAAATATTTGTTCAACAATGCTTATTATTTTCATTTTTCGTTTCAGGCTGAGGCACAGAAAACAACAGCATAGGAGAGTGACAGGACTGAAAATGGGACAAAGATTTCCTGACATGTCATGAAAACCAGTTCCCAGTCAAGCCATGGAGGTGGGACTGAAACCCAGGTATCCTAATGCCTACCCATTCTCCACTGTTCAATTGATCCTCATTATCTAACACAGAGCAAAACAGAAAAAAAAAGGAAAAAAAAAAAGAAAGAAAATACACACTGATAAGGTAATGACAATGATTTAAAAAACGCTAATAAAAATAACATCTTATGAAAGAAGACCTGGGGTGGGAGGTGTGGGGAAAAGGGAGAAAAGAGTCTCCAAGGAGAGAGCTAGAAGCCTGGAGGCAGAATAGCTTAGTGTGGTGGTGGAGCTGACCTCTACCCCTGAGTTCCCACTTACATGTGGCTTTTATTTACAGGACACTTAAGCTGTCTGAGCCTCCAATGCCCCATTAGGAGCTGGGGGAGGAGAAACAAATGTCACCAAACTGAATACACTGCTGTGTAAATCCATTGGCTCTTAGTAGGCTCACGGTTATGTTGGGTCTCCACTAGAGAAACAGTATCTTTTCAATCTGATGATTGTGGGAGGCGGTTTTTTTTTTTTTTTTTTTTTTTTAAGGAAATGAAAGGCTGATTTTACCTTGCAATTTTGATTTTTATTGGCTCTCACTTTTGATTTCTTTTCATTTTTGTTTGCTCTCTCTCTTGTTTGTTTTAACTAAGAGTTGGTTCTTGGTTTAAAGGAAGAGATAGGCTTCACTATATCTTTATTGCACTTAATCCACACAACTGTTTTGGAGGTGGTGTATATATTATTAAAATATTGAAATACATTAAAATTGGCTAAAACATGGGAGACATGATCTCAGGGGGACTCTTGGTTCCTATATCAACATTATTTGAAAAAGAGGTCTCTTCATGAAAGAAGGTGACATTCTGGGGTCCTCAACCCCAAACTTTCTTCCTCTGTTAACAAACCGTGCACACATACAGACATGGTTCATGCCTTCTATAGCAATCCAGAAATACCATCATTCAGTTGCAAAGGCTTCTATGGGGAAAAGTGGCTTTAACAAGTGTTCGTGTCTGATGTTATTAGAAATGAAATGTCTGTAGAAATGTCACTGCACAAGCAAAGCACTTACATGGGGCAAAGAGGTGTGATTCTCAATAAAGACCGAAAGTCCAGTCTCACACACACGAACACACACGCACTCTATCCCTTTCTCTTCCACTATGTGTTCTCTATTTACCAAAGAAGTTCAATCAACACCACGTGACAGTGCTGAAAACTCAATGAGGAATTTCATGTTTACATTGGTCATTATAGTATGCCACACTCACCTTGTTCTCCCTCATCTTTCAGAGAGGAAAAATGGACAAAAATGACAAAAGAGTCCTGGTGTCATCAAGGAAGAAGGGACACTCAGCCCTTGTGCTGTGATAACTAATTCCTGATGACATCCTCAGGCATTCAAAAATACAGAATGCTTTTATGTCCTTTAAATATAGCACAGAACTTTGTTATGTTTCTGTGTCCATGTAGAAGGACTTAAAATGCATATTCATAAAATTTGTTTTTAATTTTTAAAAGTTTTTTATTTGTTCTTTTTAGTTATACATGACAGTAGAATGTATTTTCCCATATCATACATACATGGAAGATAACTTTCCATTCCTGTGGTTGTACATGATGTGGAGTTACACTGGTCATGTATTCACATATGAACACAGGAAAGTTATGTCTAATTCATTCTACTGTCTTTTCCCATTCCCAAACCCCCTCCCCTTCTACCACTTCCCACTATCCAATGCCATGAACTCCATTTTTCAATCCCCCTAACTCCTTGTGAGCCAGTTACCACATATTAGAGAGAACACAGCCTTTGTTTTTTGCAATTGGCTTATTTCACTTAGCATGATAGTCTCCAGTTCCATCCATTTACGGGCAAATGCCATAATTTCATTCTTTTTTATGGTTGAGTAATATTCCATTGTGTATATGTACCATATTTTCCTTTTTCATTCACCTGTTGAAGGGCATCTAGGTTGAATACATAGCTAAGCTCTTGTGAATTGAGCTGCTATGAACATTGATATGGCCACATCACTGTAGTATGCTGATTTTAAGTCCTTTGGGTAAATGCTGAGGAATGGGATAATTGTGTCAAATGGTGGTTCCATTCCAAGTTTTCTGAAGAATCTCCATACTGCTTTTTAGAGTGGTTGTACCTATTTGCAGTCCCACTAGCAGTGTATGAATGTACTTTTTCCCTTCATCCTCACTAACATTTACTATTACTTGTATTCTTGGTAATTGCTGTTTGGACTGGACTGAGATAGAATCTCAGTGTAGTTTTAATTTGCATTTCTCTAGTTGGTAGAGATTTTGAACGATTTTTCATATATGTGTTGACCATTAATATTTCTTCTTCTGTGAAGTGTCCGTTCAGTTCTTTTGCCCATTTACAGATTACATCATGATGATGATGATGATGATGATGATGATGATGATGATTGGTTTTAAGTTTTTTGGGTTCTTTTTTATCCTAGGTGGCAAATATTTTCTCCCATTCTGTAGGCTCTCTCTTCATGTTCTTGATTGTTTCCTTTGCTCTAAAGAAGCTTTTTAGTTTGATACAAATCCCATTTATTGATTCTTGATTTTACTTCTTGTGCTTTAGAAGTCTTGATGTGGAATTCAGTTCCTAAGCCAATGTAATAGAGATTTGGGCCTACTTTTTCTTCTAGTAGGCATAAGGTCTCTGGTCTAATTCCGATGTCCTTTATCCACTTTGAATTAAGTTTTGTGCAGGGAAAGATGGGGGTCTAATTTCATTTTATAACATATGGATTTCCAGTTTTTCCAGTACCATTTGTTTAAGAGGCTATCTTTTCTCCGATGTAGGTTTATGATGCCCTGTCTAGTATGAGATAACTGTATTTATGTAGGCTTGTCTGTCTTCTATTCTGTACCATTGTTTTTCATGTCTGTTTTGGTGCCAATACCATGCCATTTTTGTTACTATTGCTCTGTAGTATAATTTAAGGTCTGGTATCCTATCACCTATCCTATCATCTATCCTAACATAATATCTATTGTGCTCCAGTTGTGGTCACTGTATTCAGGCATTGTGATAGACTGTGTCTCATGTAAAGATAGTAACAATGCATTTCACCAAGCAGGTGAACACTGTATATTTATTCATTCATTGGATTAATGGTCCAATGCACATTTAGAATCTACAGTGAGACAGACCCTTTCCAAATAATATAGATACAACCATTAGTAATTTTTTTTCCTAAAGATGCTCATAGGGAAACTGACCAGCAGGTAGAAGTGTAGTGGTTATTGAATTAATCAAAGTAGGCAATGCCAACTGGCAGAAAAAAGGAACTCAGAATCTCAGTGATTTAAGACAAAGCAATTTGTTTTTAGCCATACTAAGTCTCATGTCAGGGAAGAGAGACTGTTTAGGAGGTCTGAAAAGTTTATGCAAGACATGTGAACGTCCCCAACTAAAGCAATGAAAATGAGATAATAAGCAGAAGTTGGATTCTAGAGATACCACATAAAAGATACTATGCTGGAAGACAACTCTCACTAGATACTGATGAATACCTAGGCAGTTTTATTGAATATAATGATTATTATGAAAAGGAGACAAGGAAGCATATATTCTAAGTGCTGAGTGATGCAGGTAAAAATAATAGTCATGAAGAAAGAAATCAGTACTATTTACAGTTCAGGCTAAATAGTTATTGATGGTATGGTATTGTAAAAATAACTAATACTTAATATCTTAAACTCAGATATACTTGTCATGGGAAAGACCAGAGATTTAGTGGGTGGAAAGCAGCAGAAGAGGAAAACAGGGAAAAAAAAAAAAAAAAAAAACCTAAAATTCTGTGTTCTTAGGGAGAGAAGAGTATGACCAACTCTAAATATAAAAAAGGAAAAATATTTTAATTCTAAGTGTTTAAGATACACATATAATCTGCACAAAAGTCAAAAAGTGATACAAAACTTTCAAAATACGAGGGGGAAGGGGGTAAAAATATCAAAAGGACTTATAAAATACAGCAAAAGATCCAAGAGGGCCAAGAACTATACAACTGTGAGGAATGGTAAATAAAAAACATAGAGGGGGAAGCACCGTACTCAGGGCTGAATTCTGGGTTCGAGACGGGGGAAGGAAGCAGTCCATCTCGGTTCTCCACACCGGTCAGACCACAGAGGAGGCCAGCAGCCACCATGTTGGTAAACTGACGTCACCTTCCCTGTTTTCGACTGACCGCAGCTCATTCAGCCATAGATCAGGTAATTTCAGGCTGCAATTCGCCTGCGGCTTGCAGACAGATTGCTAGGGTTCAGCGCCTGGGTGCTTCTTAGAACCTGA